>NC_092711.1:35175894-35482560 GCF_047496885.1 Scyliorhinus torazame
CCATCCATCCCTCCATCCCTCCATCCCTCCATCTCTCCATCCCTCCCTCCCTCCCCCCTCCCTCCCTCCATCCCTCCAACCCTCCATCCCTCCATCCATCCTCCATCCATCCATCCAGTCAGTCAGTCAGTCAGTCAGTCCTGGGAATGGTTGATGGGATCCATCCATCCATCCATCCATCCAGTCAGTCAGTCAGTCCTGGAAATGGTTGATGGGATCCTTCCCTCCCTCCCTCCCTCCCTCCCTCCACCCCTCCACTCCCCCCCCCCCAGCCCCCCACCCATCCATCCATCCAGTTAGCCAGTCAGTCAGTCCTGGGAATGGTTGACGTCACAGGGACGACTGTAAATAAAGTCATACTGCGCAGGGACTACTGTAAATAATGATATGCTTTCCAGGGACCACTGTAAATAATGATATTCCAACCTGGGACCGTTGTAAATAATGACATACTCCACACGGAACAATGTAAATAATGATATACTGTCCAGGTACCATTGTAAAGAATGACATACTCCACACGGAACAATGTAAATAATGATATCCTACCCAGCGACCGTTGTAAATATTGATGTACTACCCAGGGAGCACTGTAAATAATGGTATACTACACAGGAACCACTGTAAATAATGATATACTGTCAGGGACCACGCTAAATTATGATATATTGCCCAGGGACCTCTGTTAATAATGATATACTGCCCAGGGACAATATAAATAATGATATACTGCCCAGGGATGACTGTAAATTATGATATACGGTCAAGGGGCCACTGCAAATATTGAAATAGTACCCATGGACCACAATAAAGAATGATGTACTGCACATGGACTGCTGAAAATAATGATATACTGCCCACGGGCCACTGCAAATAATGATATACTACACAGAGAACACTAGAAATAATGATATACTGCCCAGGGACCTCTGTAAATAATGATATACTATCTAGGGACCGCGGTAACTAATGACATTCCACTCAGGGTCAGTTATAAATTAAGATAGACTACCCAGTGACCACAGTAACTAATGATAGACTACCCAGGGACCACAGTAACTAATGATAAACTACCCAGGGACCACAGTAACTAATGATAGACTACCCAAGGGACCACAGTATCTAATGATATACAACACAGGGACCGCTGTAAATAATGAAGTTCAACCCGGGGACCGTTGTAAATAATTATGTATGAGACAAGGATCACTGTAAATAATGAGATACTGCCCAGTGATCACTGTAAATAATGATATACTACCCAGGCACCACCGTAAATCATGTAATTCCACCCTGGGACCGTTGTACATAATGATGTACTACACAGGGACCACTGTAAATAATGATATACTAGATAGGGACTACTGTAAATAATTATATACTAGATAGGTACCACTGTAAATAACGATGCACAGCCCAGGGACCACTGCAAGTAATGATATAGTACCCAGTGTCCACTGTAAATAATCTTATACTACGCAGGGCACACTGTAAAAAAATTAAATACTCTCCATGGACAACTGTAAATAATTATATACTACGCAGGGGCCACTGTAAATAATAATATTCTACCCAGGGACAATTGTAAATAATGAAATACTATCCAGGGACCACAGCAAATAATGAAATTAGCCCCCCCCCCCCCCCCCCCCCCGGAACCGCTGTAAATAATGCTGAACTGCACAGGGACCACTGTAAATAATGATAGACCACCCAAGGGACCACTGTAAAGCATGATATACTACATAGGGACCACTGTACATAATGATATACAACACAGACAACACTGTAAATAATATTATAGTGCCCTGGGACCACTGTAAGTAATGATGTACTGCCCAGAGACCACTGTAAATTGTGATATACTGTCAAGGGATCACTGCAAATATTGAAATCGTACCCTTGGTCCGTAATAAAGAATGATGTACTGCACATGGACCGCTGAAAATAATGACATACTGCCCACGGTCCACTGCAAATAATGATGTACTACACATGGATCACTGTAAATAATTATCTCCTACGCAGGGACCACTGCAAATAATGATATACCACACAGAAAATACTTTAAATAATGATGTGCTATCTTGGGGCCGCGGTAAATAATGAAATTCCACTCAGGGACAGTTATAAATAAAGATGGACTACCCAGGGACCACAGTAAATAATGACATTTCACACTGGGACCATTGTAAATAATGCTGAGCTACACAGGGACCACTGTAAATAATGATAGACTACCCAAGCGACCACAGTAAATCATGACATTTCACACTGGGACCATTGTAAATAATGCTGAGCTACACAGGGACCACTGTAAATAATGATAGACTACCCAGGGACCACAGTAAATAATGACAGTTCACACTGGGACTACATAATGGTATACTTTCCAGGGACCACAGCAAATAATCAGGATCCACTCTGGACCCGTTGTAAGTAATGATACACTACGCAGGGATAACTGTAAATACAGATATTCTGCACAGGGACCGCTGTTAAAAAATGATATACTACACAGAAACCACTGTAAACAATGAAATACCATCCAGTGACCACTGGAGATATTGATATAGGACACAGGGACCACTGTAAATAATGACAATACTACCCAGGGAAGACGGTAAATAATGAGATACAACCCAGGGACCTCAGTAAATAATGAATGTCCACCCTGGGACGGTTGTAAATCATGATGCACCACACAGGGACCACTGCAAATAATAAGGTACTACCCAGAGATCATTTTAAACAGTGATACTATCCAGGGACCACAGCAAATATTGAAATTGTACCCTGGGACCATTCTAAATAATGATGTACAGTGATACTATCCAGGGACCACTGTAATTAATGACATACTGCCCAGGGACCACTGCAAATAATGATAAACTACCCAGGAACCATTGTACATAATGACATACAATCCAGAGACCACTGAAAATAATGCAATTACACCTTGGGACTGTTGTAAATAATGACACACTACCCAGGGACCATTGTAAACAATGATATACTTCAAAGGGACCACTGTAAATAATAATCTACTACAAAGGGACAACTGTAAATAATGATATACTATCTAGAGGCCACTGTAAATGATGAAATTCCACTCTAGGATTGTTTTAAATAATGACGTAGTACACAGGGACCACTGTAATTAATGACATACTGCAAAGGGACCACTGGAAATAATGGCATACTATCCAAGGAACTCTGTAAATAATTATATATTACCAAGGGACCACTGAAAATAATGACATTCCACACTGGGACCGTTGGAAAGAATGAGGTACTACACAGGGACCACTGTAAAAGACACACTGTAAAATGCATACTGTAAAAGACTTACTGCCCAGGCACCACTGTAAAAAACACACTGTGAAAGACATACTGTAAAAGACATACTGCCCAGGGACCACTGTAAATAATATTATATTACCTAGCGACCAGTGTAAATAATGATATACCACCCAGGGACCGTTATAAATAATGACGTACTACACTGGGACCACTGCACATAATGATATACTGCACAGAGATCACTGTGAATAATGATACACTAAACAGGTACCGCAGTAAATAATGATCTACCATCAAGGATCATGGTAAATAATGATATTCTGCCCAGGGATCACTGTAAGTTATTATATACTACACAAAGACCCAATTAAAGAATGATATACTATCTATGGACACAGTAAATAATGATATACTATCCAGGGACCTCTGTAAACAATGAAATTCCACCCTAGGATAGTTGGAAATGATGATGTACTACACAGGAATCACTGTAAATTATGATACACAAACCACGGACCATATTAAATAATAATCTACCACCAAGGAACACGGTAATTAATGTCATTCTGCCCAGGGATCACTGTAAATAATTACATACTACTCAGGGACCAAGATAAATAATGATAAAATACCCAGGGACGATTGTAAATAAAGAAATTCCACCCTGGGACCGGTGTAAATAATGATATACCACCCAGGGTCCACTGTAAATATTGATATAATATCCAGGCACAACTGTAAATAATGATGTTTCACCCTGGGACCGGAGTAAATAATGATGCACTACACAGAAACCACTGTAAATAATGGCATACTGCCCAGAGACCACTGTAAGTACTGATATACTACCCAGGGACCACTTTAAATAATGAAATTGCACCCTGGGACCGTTGTAAATAATGATATACTGCCCAGGGCCACAGCCAATAATGATGTCCTACACAGGGACATCTGTAAGTAATGACGTACATACCAGTATCCACTGTCAATAATGATATGCTACCCAGGGACCACAGCAAATAATGATATACTACCCAGGAACAACTGTAAACTCTGATATACTACCCAGGGACCACTGTAAATAGTGATATACTACCCAGAAACGACTGTAAACAATGATATTCTAGCCAGCGACCACAGTAAATAATGATATACTACCCAGGGACCACTGTAAACAATAAAATACGCCCCATGGACCACAGTAAATGATGATGTACTATGAAGGGAACACAGTAAATAATGATGTACTGCCCTTGGACCAGTGTCAATAATGTTATACAACACAAGTAGAACTGTGAATAATGAAATTCCATCCTGGGACCGTTGTAAATAATGATGTACAACACAGGGACCACTGTTACTAATGACAAATTATCCAGGGACCACTTTGACTAATGATATGCTGCCCAGGGACATTGTAAATTATGATATTCCACGCAGTGATCACTGTCAATAATAATATACTACCCAGGGACCACGTTAATAATGATACACTACCCAGGGATCACTGTAACTAATGAGATACTGCCCAGGGACCACTGTAAATAATGATATACTACCAAGTGACCTCCTGAAATAATGATTTCCAAATCAGGAACCACTGTAAATAATGATATACTACCCAGGGACCACTGTAAATAATGATACACTACCCAGGGATCACTGTAACTAATGAGATACTGCCCAGGGACCACTGTAAATAATGATATACTACCCAGGAACCACTGTAAATAATGATATACAACCCAGGGACCACTGTAAATAATGATTTACTGCCCAGGAACCACTGTAAATAATGATATACTACCCCGGGACCACTGTAAATAATGATATTCTACCAGGGGCAACCGAAAACAATGATATTCTACACAGTGACCTCTGGAAATAATGATAAACTAGGCAGGAACCACTGTAATTAATGATATACTACCCAGGGACCACTGCAAATAATGATATTTTACCCAGGGATCACTGTTAAAAATGATATACTACCCAGGATCCACTGTAAATAATGATACATTACCGAGGGGCCACTATAAATAATGATATACTTCCCAGGGACCATTGTATATAATGATATACTACCCAAGGTCCACTGTAAATAATGGTATACTACCTAGGGACCACTGTACATAATAATATACTACCTAGGGACCACTGTATATAATGATATACTACCCAGGGACCACTGTAAATAATGATATACTACCTAGGGGCCACTGTAAATAATGATATACAACCCAGGGACCACAGTAAATAATGACATTTCACACTGGGACCGTTGTAAACAATGCTGAACTACACAGGGACCACTGTAAATAATGCTAGAGTACCCAAGGGATCACAGTATCTAATGATATACAACACAGGGACCGCTGTAAATAATGAAGTTCACACGGGGACCGTTGTAAATAATTATGTATGAGACAAGGATCACTGTAAATAATGAGATACTGCCCAGTGACCACTGTAAATAATGAGATACTGCCCAGTGACCACTATAAATAATGAGATACTGCCCAGTGATCACTGTAAATAATGATATACTACCCAGGCACCACCGTAAATCATGTAATTCCACCCTGGGACCGTTGTACATAATGATGTACTACACATGGACCACTGTAAATAACGATGCACAGCCCAGGGACCACTGCAAGTAATGATATAGTACCCAGTGTCCACTGTAAATAATCTTATACTACGCAGGGCACACTGTAAAAAAATTAAATACTCTCCAGGGACAACTGTAAATAATTATATACTACGCAGGGGCCACTGTAAATAATAATATTCTACCCAGGGACAATTGTAAATAATGAAATACTATCCAGGGACCACAGCAAATAATGAAATTCCCCCCAGGGACCGCTGTAAATAATGCTGAACTACACAGGGACCACTGCAAATAATGATAGACTACCCAAGGGACCACTGTAAAGCATGATATACTACATAGGGACCACTGTTCATAATGATATACAACACAGGCACCACTGTAAATAATATTATAGTGCCTTGGGACCACTGTAAATAATGATATACAACCCAGGGACCACAGTAAATAATGACATTTCACACTGGGACCGTTGTAAATAATGCTGAACTACACAGGGACCGCTGTAAATAATGATAGACTACCCAAGGGACCACAGGAAATAATGACATTTCACACTGGGAGCGTTGTAAATGATGATGTACCACAGAGGGACACTCGAAATAATGACATACAAAAAGAAACACTGTAAATAATGATGTACCACACAGGGACCACTGTAAATAATTATATACTACACAGGGACCACTGTGAATACTAATGTACTATCCAGGGACAACTCTAAACAATGATATTCCTCACTAGGTCCGTTGTAACCAATGATGTACTACACAGAGATCCCTGTACATAATGCAATACTGCCAAGGGACCGCTGCAAATACTTATATGCTACCCAGAGACCACTGTAAAAAACGATATACGAGCCAGACACCACTGTAAATAATGATATATTACACAGCAACCACTGTAAATAATGGTATACTTTCCAGGGACCACAGCAAATAATGAGGATCCACCCTGGGACCGTTCTAAGTAATGATACACTATGCAGGGATAACTGTACATACAGATATTCTGCACAGGGACCGCTGTAAAAAATAATATACTACACAGAAACCACTGTAAACAATGAAATACCATCCAGTGACCACTGGAAATATTGATATAGGACACAGGGACCACTGTAAATAATGACAATACTACCCAGGGAAGACGGTAAATAATGAGATACTACCCAGGGACTTCAATAAATAATGAAAGTCCACCCTGGGACGGTTGTAAATCATGATGTACCACACAGGGGCCACTGCAAATAATAAGGTACTACCCAGGGATCATTGTAAATAATGAAATACTATCCAGGGACCACAGAAAATAATAAAATTTCCCCCCAGGGCCTGCTGTAAATAATGCTGAACTGCACAGGGACCACTGTAAATAATGATAGACTACCCAAGGGACCACAGTAAATAATGATATACAACACAGACACCACTGTAAATAATATTATACTGCCCTGGGACCACTGTAAAAAATGATACACTACTAAGGGACCTCTGTAAATAATGACATACTGCCCCGGGGCCAATGTAAGTAATGATGTACTGCCCAGAGACCACTGTAAATTGTGATACTGTCTCTGTCTGTGTCTCTGTCTGTGTCTCTGTCTGTGTCCCTGTCTCTGTCTGTGTCTCTGTCTGTGTCTCTGTCTCTGTCTCTGTCTCTGTCTCTGTCCCTGTCTCTGTCTCTGTCTCTGTCCCTGTCTCTGTCTGTGTCTCTGTCTCTGTCTCTGTCCCTGTCTCTGTCTCTGTCTCTGTCTCTGTCCCTGTCTCTGTCCCTGTCTGTGTCTCTGTCAGTGTCTCTGTTTCTGTCTGTGTCCCTGTCTGATTCTGTGTCTCTGTCTGTGTCTCTGTCTCTGTCTGTGTCCCTGTCTGTGTCTCTGTCCCTGTCCCTGTCTGTGTCTCTGTCCCTGTCTGTGTCTCTGTCCCTGTCTGTGTCCCTGTCCCTGTCTGTGTCCCTGTCTGTGTCTGTGTCTGTGTCTCTGTCTGTGTCTCTGTCTCTGTCTGTGTCCCTGTCTCTGTATGTGTCCCTGTCTGTGTCTCTGTCATTGTCTCTGTCTGTGTCTCTGTCTCTGTCCCTGTCTCTGTCTCTGTCCCTGTCTCAGTCTGTGTCTCTGTCTGTGTCCCTGTCTCTGTCTCTGTCCCTGTCTCTGTCTGTGTCTCTGTCTGTGTACCTGTCTCTGTCTGTGTCTCTGTCTGTGTCTCTGTCTCTGTCCCTGTCTCTGTCTGTGTCTCTGTCTCTGTCTGTGTCTCTGTCTGTGTCTGTGTCTCTGTCTCTGTCCCTGTCTCTGTCTGTGTCTCTGTCTCTGTCTGTGTCTCTGTCTCTGTCTGTGTCTCTGTCTGTGTCCCTGTCTCTGTCTGTGTCCCTGTCTCTGTCTTTGTCCCTGTCTCTGTCTGTGTCTCTGTCTGTGTCTCTGTCTCTGTCCCTGTCTCTGTCTCTGTCTCTGTCCCTGTCTCTGTCTGTGACTCTGTCTCTGTCTGTGTCTCTGTCTGTGTCCCTGTCTCTGTCTCTGTCCCTGTCTCTGTCTTTGTCCCTGTCTCTGTCTGTGTCTCTGTCTGTGTCTCTGTCTCTGTCCCTGTCTCTGTCTCTGTCTCTGTCCCTGCCTCTGCCTGTTTCTCTGTCTGTGTTTCTGTCTCTGTCTATGTCCCTGTCTCTATCTCTGTCTGTGTCTCAGTCTCTGTCCCTGTCTCCGTCTGTGTCTGTCTCTGTCTGTGTCTCTGTCTCTGTCTCTGCCCCTGTCTCTGTCTGTGTCTCTGTCTCTGTCTCTGTCCCTGTCTCTGTCTGTGTCTCTGTCTGTGTCTCTGTCTCTGTCTGTGTCCCTGTCTCTGTCTCTGTCCCTGTCTCTGTCTGTGTCTCTGTCTGTGTCTATGTCTCTGTCCCTGTCCCTGTCTCTGTCTGTGTCTCTGTCTGTGTCTTTGTCTCTGTCTGTGTCACTGTCTCTGTCTGTGTCTCTGTCTGTGTCTCTGTCTGTGTCTCTGTCTCTGTCCCTGTCACTGTCTGTGTCTCAGTCTCTGTCTGTGTCTCTGTCTGTGTTTCTGTCTGTGTCTCTGTCTGTGTCTCTGTCTCTGTTTCTGTCCCTGTCTCTGTCTGTGTCTCTGTCTGTGTCTCTGTCTCTGTCTATGTCTCTGTCCCTGTCTCTGTCTGGTTCTCTGTCTGTGTCTCTGTCTGTGTCCCTGTCTCTGTTTGTGTCTCTGTCTGTGTCTCTGTCCCTGTCTCTGTCTGTGTCTCTGTCTCTGTCTCTGTCTCTGTCCCTGTCTCTGTCTGTGTCTCTGTCTGTGTCTCTGTCTCTGTCTGTGTCCCTATCTCTGTCTCTGTCCCTGTCTCTGTCTGTGTCCCTGCCTGTGTCTCTGTCCCTGTCTCTGTCTGTGTCTCTGTCTGTGTCTCTGTCTCTGTCAGTGTCTCTGTCTGTGTCTCTGTCTCTGTCTGTGTCCCTGTCTCTGTCTGTGTCCCTGTCTCTGTCTGTGTCTAAGTCTGTGTCTCTGTCTCTGTCCCTGTCTCTGTCTGCATCTCTGTCTGTGTCTCTGTCTCTGTCTGTGTCTCTGTCTCTGTCTCTGTCCCTGTCTCTGTCTGCGTCTCTGTCTGTGTGTCTGCCTCTTTCTCTGTCCCTGCCTCTGCCTGTGTCTCTGTCTGTGTCTCTGTCTTTGTCTGTGTCTCTGTCTGTGTCCCTGTCTCTGTCTGTGTCACTGCCTCTGTCTGTTTCTCTGTCTGTGTTTCTGCCTCTGTCTATGTCCCTGTCTCTGTCTCTGTCTGTGTCTCAGTCTCTGTCCCTGTCTCTGTCTGAGTCTCTGTCTGTGTCTCTGTCTCTGTCTGTGTCTCTGTCTCGGCCCCTGTCTCTGTCTGTGTCTCTGTCTCTGTCTGTGTCTCTGTCTGTGTCTCTGTCTGTGTCTCTGTCTTTGTCTCTGTCCCTGTCTCTGTCTCTGTCCCTGTCTCTGTCTGTGTCTCTGTCTGTGTCTCTGTCTCTGTCCCTGTCCCTGTCTCTGCCTGTGTCTCTGTCTGTGTCTTTGTCTCTGTCTGTGTCACTGTCTCTGTCTCTGTCTCTGTTTGTGCCTCTGTCTGTGTCTCTGTCTCTGTCCCTGTCACTGTCTCTGTCTCCGTCTGTGTCTCTGTCTCTGCCTGTGTCTCTGTCTCTGTCTCTGTCCCTGTCTCTGTCTGTGTCTCTGTCTGTGTCTGTGTCTGTGTCTCTGTCCCTGTCTCTGTCTGTGTCTGTGTCTGCGTCTCTGTCTGTGTCTCTGTCTCTGTCTGTGTCTCTGTCTCTGTCCCTGTCTCTGTCTGTTTCTCTGTCTGTGTCTCTGTCTCTGTTTGTGTCTCTGTCTGTGTCTCTGTCCCTGTCTCTGTCTGTGTGTCTGTCTCTGTCTCTGTCCCTGTCTCTGTCTGTGTCTCTGTCTGTGTCTCTGTCTCTGTCTGTGTCCCTATCTCTGTCTCTGTCCCTGTCTCTGTCTGTGTCCCTGTGTGTGTCTCTGTCCCTGTCTCTGTCTGTGTCTCTGTCTGTGTCTCTGTCTCTGTCCCTGTTTCTGCCTGTGTCTCTGTCTCCGTCTGTGTCCCTGTCTCTGTCTGTGCCCCTGTCTCTGTCTGTGTCTCTGTCTGTGTCCCTGTCTCTGTCTGCACCTCTGTCTGTGTCTCTGTCTGTGTCTCTGTTTGTGTCTCTGTCCCTGTCTCTGTCTGTGTCTCTGTCTGTGTCTCTGTCTGTGTCCCTGTCTCTGTCTGCATCTCTGTCTGTGTCTCTGTCTCTGTCTGTGTCTCTGTCTCTGTCCCTGCCTCTGTCTGTGTCTCTGTCTCTGTCTCTGTCTGTGTCTCTGTCTGTGTCTCTGTCTGTGTCTCTGTCTATGTCCCTCTCTGTATCCCTGTCTCTGTCTGTGTCCCTGTCTCTGTCTGTGTCTGTGTCTCTGTCTGTGTCTCTGTCTCTGTCTCTGTCGCTGTCGCTGTCTCTGTCCCTGTCTCTGTCTGTGTCTCTGTCTGTGTACCTGTCTCTGTCTGTGTCCCTGTCTCCGTCTGTGTCTCTGTCTGTGTCTCCGTCTCTGTCCCTGTCTCTGTCTCTGTCTCTGTCCCTGTCTCTGTCTGTGTCTGAGTCTCTGTCCCTGTCTCTGTCTGTGTCTGCCTGTGTACCTGTCTCTGTCTGTGTCTCTGTCTGTGTCTCTTTCTCTGTCTCTGTCCCTGTCTCTGTCCCTGTCTCTGTCTGTGCCTCTGTCTCTGTCTGTGTCCCTGTCTCTGCCTCAATCTGTGTCTGTATCTCTGTCTGTATCCCTGTCTCTGTCTGTGTCCCAGTCTCTGTCTGTATCTCTGTCTGTGTGTCTGTGTCTGTCTGTGTCTCTCTCTGAGTCTCTGTGTCTGTCTGTGTCTCAGTCTCTGTCTCAGACTCTGTCTCTGTCTGTGTCTCTGTCGGTGTCTCTGTCTGTGTCTCTGTCTGTGTCCCTGTCTCTGTCTGTGTCTCTCTGTACCTCTGTCTGTGTCTCTGTGTCTGTCAGTGTCTCCGTCTCTGTCTGAGTCTGTCGGTGTCTGTGTCTCACTCTCTGTCTCTGTCTGTGTCTCTGTGCCTGTCTGTGTCTCTGTCTCTGTCTGGGGCACATTCTGCTGCACAGTCTGAGTTTAAGTGTGAGGCACCCACCCAGCTGATCGGCATTGGGGGAAATCACACACCCAGCTGATCGGCATCGAGAGAGTCACACACACCCAGCTGTGTCTCTGTCTGTGTCTCTGTCTGTGTCTGTGTCTCTGTCTCTGTCCCTGCCTCTGTCTGTGTCTCTGTCTCTGTCTGTGTCTCTGCCTGTGTCTCTGTCTGTGTCTGTGTCTCTGTCTGTGTCTCTGTGTCTCTCTCTGTGTCTCTGTCTATGTCCCTCTCTGTGTCCCTGTCTCTGTCTGTGTCCCTGTCTCTGTCTGTGTCTGTGTCTCTGTCTGTGTCTCTGTCTCTGTCTCTGTCGCTGTCTCTGTCTCTGTCTGTTTCTCTGTCTGTGTCCCTGTCTCTGTCAGTGTCCCTGTCTCCGTCTGTGTCTCCGTCTGTGTCTCTGTCTGTGTCTCTGTCTCTGTCTCTGTCTCTGTCCCTGTCTCTGTCTCTGTCCCTGTCTCTGTCTGTGTCTGTGTCTCTGTCCCTGTCTCTGTCTGTGTCTCTGTCTCTGTCTGTGTACCTGTCTGTGTCTGTGTCTCTGTCTGTGTCTCTGTCTCTGTCTCTGTCTCTGTCCCTGTCTCTGTCTGTGTCTCTGTCTCTGTCTGTGTCCCTGTCTCTGCCTCAATCTGTGTCTGTATCTCTGTCTGTATCCCTGTCTCTGTCTGTGTCCCAGTCTCTGTCTGTATCTCTGTCTGTGTGTCTGTGTCTCTCTGTGTCTCTCTCTGAGTCTCTCTGTCTGTCTGTGTCTCTGTCGGTGTCTCTGTCTGTGTCTCTGTCCCTGTCTCTGTCTGTGTCTCTCTGTACCTTTGTCTGTGTCTCTGTGTCTGTCAGTGTCTCCGTCTCTGTCTCTGTCTGAGTCTGTCGGTGTCTGTGTCTCACTCTCTGTCTCTGTCTGTGTCTCTGTGCCTGTCTGTGTCTCTGTCTCTGTCTCTGTCTGGGGCACATTCTGCTGCACAGTCTGTGTTTAAGTGTGAGGCACCCACCCAGCTGATCGGCATTGGGGGAGTCACACACAACCAGCTGATCGGCATTGGGGGAGTCACACACACTCAGCTGATCGGCATTGGGGGAGTCACACACACACAGCTGATCGGCCATGGTGGAGGCACATACCCAGCTGATCGGCAATGGGGGAGGCACACATACCCAGCTGATCGGCAATGGGGGAGTCACACATACCCAGCTGATCGGCATTGGGGAGAGGCACACACACCCAGCTGATCGGCATTGGGGGAGTCACACATACCCAGCTGATCGGCATTGGGGGAATCACACACACCCAGCTGATCGGCATTGGGGAGTCACACACACCCAGCTGAACGGCCATGGTGGAGGCACATACCCAGCTGATCGGCAATGGGGGAGTCATACATACCCAGCTGATCGGCATTGGGGGAGTCACACACACACAGCTGATCGGCATTGGGGGAGGCACCCACCCAGCTGATCGGCATTGGGGGAGTCACACACACCCAGCTGATCAGCATTGGGGGAGTCACACACACCCAGCTGATCGGCAATGGGGGAGTCACACACCCAGCTGATCGGCATTGGGGGAGTCACACACACCCAGCTGATCAGCATTGGGGGAGTCACACACACCCAGCAGATCGGCCATGGTGGAGGCACACACCCAGCTGATCGGCATTGGGGGAATCACACACACCCAGCTGATCGGCAATGCGGGGAGTCACACACACCCAGCTGATCGGCAATGGGGGGAGTCACACACATACAGCTGATCGGCCATGGTGGAGGCACATACCCAGCTGATCGGCTTGGGGGAGTCACACATACCCAGCTGATCGGCAATGGGGGAGTCACACACACCCAGCTGATCGGCAATGGGGAGTCACACACACCCAGCTGATCGGCAATGGGGGGAGTCACACACACCCAGCTGATCGGCATCGAGAGAGTCACACACACCCAGCTGATCGGCATTGGGGGAGTCACACACACCCAGCTGATCGGCAATGGGGAGTCACACACACCCAGCTGATCGGCATCGAGAGAGTCACACACACCCAGCTGATCGGCATTGGGGGAGTCACACACACCCAGCTGATCGGCAATGGGGGAGGCACACACCCAGCTGATCGGCAATGGGGAGTCACACACACCCAGCTGATCGGCAATGGGGGAGGCACACACCCAGCTGATCGGCATTGGGGGAGTCACACACACCCAGCTGATCGGCATCAAGAGAGTCACACACACCCAGCTGATCGGCATTGGGGGAGTCACACACACCCAGCTGATCGGCAATGGGGGAATCACACACAGCCAGCTGATCGGCCATGGGGGAGTCACACACACCCAGCTGATCGGCATTGGGGGAGTCACACACACCCAGCTGACCGGCAATGGGGGAATCACACACATCCAGCCTATCGGCCAGGGGGGAGTCACACTGACCCAGCTGATCGGCATTGGCGGAGTCATACATACCCAGCTGATCGGCCATGGTGGAGGCACACACACCCAGCTGATCGGCAATGGGGGAGGCACATACCCAGCTGATCGGCAATGGGGGAGGCACACACCCAGCTGATCTGCATTGGGGGAGTCACACACACCCAGCTGATCATCAATGGGGGGAAGCAGACACACAGCTGATCGGCAATGTGGGAGTCACACATCCAGCTGATCGGCAATGGGGGAGGCACACACCCAGCTGATCGGCAATGGGGGAGGCACACACACCCAGCTGATCGGCAATGGGGGAGGCACACACCCAGCTGATCGGCATTGGGGGAGTCACACACACCCAGCTGATCGGCAATGGGGAGGCACACACACCCAGCTGATCGGCAATGGGGGAGGCACACACCCAGCTGATCGGCAATGGGGGAGGCACACACACCCAGCTGATCGGCAATGGGGGAGGCACAGACCCAGCTGATCGGCATTGGGGGAGTCACACACCCAGCTGATCAGCCGTGGGGGGAAGCACACACCCAGCTGATCGGCAATGGGGAGTCACACACACAGGTGATCGGCCATGGGGGAGTCACACTGATCCAGCTGATCGGCCATTGGGGAGTCACACCCACCCACCGACAGTCTCTCCTGGTAATGCAGAATGATAAATCTCTGCCTGTGTCTCTGCTGTATCTGTCTGTGCCGCTATCTCTGTCGCTGACTCTGTCGCTGTCTCTGTCTGTTTCTCTGTCTATGTCTGTGCCTGTGTCTGACTCTGTCTGTATCTGTGCCTGTGTCTCTGTCTGTGTAAGTGTCCCTGTCTGTGTCTGTGTCTGACTCTGTCTGTATCTGTGTCTGTGTGCCTGTCTGTGTCTGTGTCTGACTCTGTCTGTATCTGTGCCTCTGTCTCTGTCCGGCCCGGCCACCCAGCCCTTCCCACGGCACCCACAGCCCTCCGCCACCCAGCCCTTTCCACGGCACCCACAGCCCTCCGCCACCCAGCCATTCCCACGGCACGCACAGCCCTCCGCCACACAGCCCTGCCCACGGCACCCACAGCCCGGCCCTCCGCCACCCAGCCCTTCCCACGGCACCCACCGCCCTCCGCCACCCAGCCCTTCCCCCGGCACCCACAGCCCTCCGCCACCCAGCTCTGCCCACGGCACCCACAGCCCTCCCCCAACCAGCCCTTCCCACGGCACCCACAGCCCTCCCCCAACCAGCCCTTCCCACGGCACCCACAGCCCTCCCCACCCAGCCCTTCCCACGGCACCCACCGCCCTCCGCCACCCAGCCCTTCCCACGGCACCCACAGCCCGGCCCTCCGCCACCCAGCCCTTCCCACGGCACCCACAGCCCTCCGCCACCCAGCCCTTCCCACGGCACCCACAGCCCGGCCCTCCCCCACCCAGCCCTGCCCACGGCACCCACCGCCCTCCGCTCCGCCAGCCACCCGAGTGGAGATTGGCGGAGGTGCGGATTCCTGAGCAGCGGCTCCCTTACGACAGCCGCCACTCCTGACGGGGGAGAGCTGCGGCGCCTGGAGACCGTGTTCCAGACTTTGAGGAGGTCCTGGTACAAGACGGGCAGCGCCAACAGAGAGTTCCGAAGACCCTGCTGGTCCACAGACAGGAGCTGCACGTCGTAGTTCAGGCCGAGCCCCTGGGGGGAGAAATCCGTCGCCAGGGCCCCACCGTGGAGGAGGCTCAGCGTACAGGTAACGCTGCAGAGTCTGAGGGTGGAAAGTGGCAGTCTGGGTGCGGAGGCACACCAGCGCCTGACCGCCCTCCGCCATCGGGAGACTCCAGACCTCCGCAGCGACCCCGTGCAGTCGATTGTCCCGGAGGAACCGAAGCCGGGTTCTCTGGGTGGTGTGACAAAGCCAGGGGGAGGGGTCAGTGACCAGCCGGGACCACAGCATGGAGGCGATCAGCTGGTTTATGACGAGAACTCGGCCCCTGGGGGACAGCACTCGGAGCCGTCCTGTCCAGCGTCCCAGGCCAGCGGTGACCTTGGTCTCCAGCTCCTGCCCGTTCGCCGGCCAGGCTCCCTCTGCCGGGCAAAGATGGACTCCCAGGTAGAGGCTGTTGGTCCGACTCCAGCTGAAGGGCCCGAGCTCCTCCGGGAGGGGGGTCCACCTGCCACGGACCGACCAGGAGTCCGGAATATTTGGCCCAGTTGATCCGTGCGGAGGACGCGGCGGAGTAGACAGCTTGGCTCTCTCGCATCCTCCGGGGGTCCCCGGGGTCAGTGACCATGAGGAACACGGCATCAGCGTCCGCCGAGAGGACCACCCCCCCCGTCCGGCTCGCGCAGAACCAGCCCCGTGAACCCCCTCCGCAGGAGGCACAGGAAAGGCCCCACGCAGAGGGAATCATGTTGGCCGGACAGGCGGCAGCCCTGACGCACTCCTCTCCCAAAGCGAAGGGGCGCCGTCAGGGACCCGTTAACCTTAATCAGACTCTCCGAGGCGGCGGACAGTAACCGGATCCGGGGGACAAAATACCACCCGAACCCGACAGCTCGCAGAGTCCCGAGCAAATCCCCGTGCCCCACCCTGTCGAACGCCTTCTCCTGGTCAAGAGACAGGAAGGTGCTCGACATACCAGTCCTCTGGGTAAAGTGAATAATGTCCCGGACCAGGTGGATATTGTCGTAGATTGTGCGGTCCGGGACTGTGTAGGACTGGTCAGGGTGGATCATGTGGTCCAGCTCGGGGCCAAGGCGTAAACACAGCACCTTGGCAAAGATTTTATAGTCCGTGCTGAGGAGGGAGACCGGTCGCCAGGTCTTAAGTAGGCGGTGATCCCCCTTCTTGGGCAGCAAGGCAACGACGGCCCTGCGCCACGAAAGGGGCATCTCCCCGGTCGCGGTACATTCCCCCAGGACCCCCGTATAGTCACTCCCCAGGACGTCCCAGCACGCCCTGAAGAACTCCACGGTCAGCCCGTCCAGCCCTGGGGATTTGCCCCGTGAGAGGCTGTCCAGGGCGCCGGTCAGCTCTTGGAGGTTGATGGCATTATCGAGCTTCCCGGCGCCCTCCGGGCCCACCTGCGGCAGGTCCTCCCCCAGAACTCTGCAAGCGTCCTCGCTGGACGGACCCGGAGAGAAGAGGTCGGAGTAAAAATCCCTGATCAGGGTCCTGACCCCCTCCGGATCCGAGACGAGGGGCCGGTCGTCGGCCAGCAGCGTAGAAACCTGCCGACGGGCCCCGCGTCCTCTTTCCAGCGAGTAGAAGAAGCGGGAGCCGCGGTCCATGTCCGTTAGGAGACGGATCCGCGACCTCACGTACGCGCCGCGGGACCCGGCCAGTTGCAGGTCCCGCAGTGCGCCCCTCTTCTCTCTGTACACCAGCCCCAGGGCCGGGCCTCATCGGGCTGAGCGAGACGTGACTCCAGATCGAGGAGTTCCTCAGCCAATTTGGCGTACGTGGAGGTCCACCCTGCCGAGGACCACTCCGTGTACCCCTGACAGAAGGCACGGTTCTGGGCCTTGCCCACATCCCACCGTAGCCTCAAGGAGGGGAAGTCACCCCGCTTCCTTCTCCAGCCGGCCCAGAAACGGCAGAACGAGTCCAGGAACCGCTCGCCCTCCAGCAGCAGGTTGTTAAAGTGCCAGTACGCGGACCGTGTCTGAGCGCGGGACGGGGCAAGACCCGCCCACACCAGGTGGTGATCCGAGCTCGGCACCTGCTCCATGGAGGCCGTCGGAACGCTGGGCATGTACGTCTTGGAAATGTAAAGACGGTCGATGCTGGACGCTCTTAACTGGGGCCGCACAGAGATGCACCCCCGCAATTCAGGATGGAGAGTCCGCCAGACAACCACCAAGTCAAAGGACCTAACCAGGTCCCTCAACTTCACCACCGCCGCCGAGCTGTGCTGGACTTCACCACGGTCCTTGTCCTTGAGGGTGCAATTAAAATCCCCTCCGAGGACGATGCACTCTGTTTTTGAAAACTCACCACTATTCTGAGAATTCCCCCTCTACCAAAAAGGGCCGAGATTCTAAATGGTGATCAGGATTCTCACTCCCCGACTCCGATGCAGGCTTCAGTGGGTGTAATTCAGGTCAAACTATATTTTCAAGTTATCCCCCGGTATAACCCATACCTTCACCGAAGATTTAATCTACTTCCCACTTAGTAGCATCGATCCTGGGTCCCGCATTGGTAAGTAAGTAAAGTAGACTTTGGAATAACCACTATTTCAGGATAAATTAAGTTATTTTATTATTTTATTTTTTCTTTTAACAGCTGCAAATACTTTCTTTACCGAAAGGAAAAAGACCTTGCTTCTGGATCCTTCTGGGTGGTTGAAGGGATCTTCAGGCCCACCTTGACAATCAATCTTCTTTATAAAGTCTGGTATTCTTTAGATGCAATCGCTGATGAGCTCAGTTGCTGTGTCCTGTCTTTCCCATGTACCGAGCTGTGAGAGCTGACTCTGCAGACTGTCGCTGAGCTGACATAGAGCTGACTTTAAATTCTAGTCTTCCTGAGATGTATTAGCTGTTTTAGCTCGGCCGCTATGCCTTGTCTTTCCCATGGCTGAGCTGACTGTAATCTGACTCTGAGCTGCTTGTTTCTTCTCTGCTTCTCTCTCTCCCTCCCTCTGAGTTCTGGTTCTGGTTCTGGTAGTTCCTGCCCTGGTCTCTGGGTTTACATATTTTTCTAAAAGTTATCTAGTTTTTATGACTCTATCGTAAAGTAACTTATTTCACTTTGATTGGAAAAAGTATCTTTGATCTAAACTTTCTAATCCAACTAAGTATTCATTTTGACATAACTGCTTCTCAGAGATCGGATTACAGTGTTTCCTTTGTGATGATCAAAATGCTTTGGTTTCAAGAGGTGTTACTTTTAATTCCTGTCATTTCTGTAGTTTTATTTTCCAATTGTGTCCTCAGCTCGTAATTTTGACTTTGATTTTGGCTTTGAATTATGTTTCTCGTAGACTGATAGTCTCCAGTTTTCTTTAATTCACCTGGTTTAGCAAATTTTCACACATAGAATTATCACCAAATTCAACTGAACCTCATCATTTTTACCAGCTGCTAACTAAGACAGTTACTTTCAATGAAGGTGTGGGCCATTATTTTTGGCTTCATTCAAAATCCTGTTTGTCTTGTTTGCTAAGCCTGCTTGACCAAGGCTATCTGCATTTTGCAATCCTCTCCTGGCAGCTACTGTTAACCCTTTGTGGGATCTTTCCCTGTATCCTCTCATGTTTCTCCCAGACCAGATATTGCCAGACTCCAATGTTTCAAATGACACATCTTTCCATATTTTCAATGACTCCCCGTCTTGACATTTGAAACAAACTACATCATTTGGTCAATTATCCCCCCCCCCCCATCTAATTGTACTGATGAACATTTATACCCAACCTTTCTCATTTATATGTACATGTTTTGTGATTTTAAATTGTGCATCGAGATCAATTTGTAAATGTATCCATATCACAGACCAGTGTCTTTTTTCGTTCTTTCCTCAAGTCCAATTACGGTGAACCATAGCCGTAGCCGCTCAGGAAGGTTACACAATAGCTATATCCGGGTTCCACTACCTCCAAAGCAGTTTACTTCCTTGGGGTAGCAGCACCGTAGTAGCTTCCTCATGCCCCTTAGAAACAGCACACAACTCAGTCCATCAGGAACCAAAAAGGCCATTTGTCCATCACTGGCTGTTTCGTGTCCATTTTTCCGTCATCCAAATTGCTTACCGTTTTTCATCAGAATGGTAAATTATGACATCATATACCACCCACTGATGCCCTCGCTTCATTAATTTAAAAGATTCAATTGATCCTGCTTCTAACCCTGACTTCCCCACATGAATGTCTAATACTGTTCTGAACCATGTATGTCTGCCAGCCCCTGGTGTACAGGAGAGAATATCATTCTGACAAACTTCCTTCAAATCCCCTTCGTCTGTTATCATTTCCCTTACAACATTTGTAATACAATATGCCGACAGTATTCGCAAAACCGCATCGAACTGTCACTTTTTCCAAATAAATTCTCCCTATTGTTAAATACACAGTAAAAAAAAAAAGTCTTATATTAACACATTACCCATCACCTAACTACACAAATAGACCGTGCGTCACAACTTTACATAATTGCAACTGTTATCACAATTTCAATACGAAAAATAAAGTACAATATCGACACATCCCTTCGTGGCTTTGGAACTAATAGTCACTACACACTAAATATGGCGTGTTAACAACATCAATATTATTTGTGATGTTCTATGCAGTTAAATCAAGAAAGCACACTAAACTACCACTATTCCCCCTCTATTAAAACATTCACACAGTTTCGAAATGCTGATCAAGTTCTCTAACGGCACACATACCCCCATGATCATACATACATAACAGTGCCTAACAATTGACATGACATTTCTTCCTTAATAATGTTTACAGCTCGACAATGCAATATTGTTTGCTGCATTGGTAATAATTTTCCCCCCTTGGCATCAAGCTCCAAACATGTTTAAACTATTGTTGTTTATCATATTGGGGTTCCTCGTCAGTCGCTGCTGTCTCCCGAGACCTTTAATAACTCCACCACATAGTACATACCCCATGGAGACCGCAGATCATCCATCAGCTGATGTCCAGTTCGAGATGTCTGACCGGAGGGTTCACTGTTCAGTAATAATTTGAGATTTTGATGTGTTTCCAACCCGTAAAGTTTTCCTTCGGGCTCTGTCATTTAATTCCCTCAAATATGTAGGCGATTGTATCATTAGTTTCCCCCCAATCCTGTCTAAAACATTCCTTTCTGGAGTGCAGTTCTCTTCCTTCTTGTGAACTGGTTTGTCTGTTATTTTTTTTCCACCTGAAAAATCAAATGAGCAGGTCAAGGGTGGAGAGGGCCCTATTCTTTAATTTGTACTTTCTATCTTCGTTTGAACACTCCCGAAGTGCCCTCTCCAGGACTTCCGGATTTCTTTTGCTGCCATTTCTTTTATCTCTTTTCTTTTTTTTTTGAACTCGTTTATTTTCCTTATCATTGATGTACATCACACAATGAAGGGCTGTTAAGCCTCCTCCTTCTGTCATTGCACCCCTGAGTGAGATTCGAAGAATCTCAAACTCCTCCCCTTTTGCTCACTCTGATCCAATCTGTCGAAACCTTACCCTGATACATTCCTGATATTGCTACTGCGTTTACTTCACTTACTTTATTTTGATTACACCGGATTTTTATGAATTTAAGTTCCAAACATAACATTTTAACTTGATGATCTGTCCAATCAATGGTGCTAACGGGTTTTAATTCACTGTCTTCCCACCAATTGGGTCATGTGTTTTAATTGTGATACAATTTCTTTTGCTCCAGACACCATGCTTCGCTAAGTCAACTGTATGTTTACCCAGATTCTGAACAAACTTGTCTTCACATTTTACAGCTTCACTGATTATTTTCCCTGCAGTTTTAGTTGGTAGTTTCACCCAAACTTCCTCTGTGTTATCAATTGTTTTAATATCTTAATTTTACCTGCATCTATTTTTATCAAATCTTTTCCTGCCATCAGATTATCTTTTCCTTATACTGCAAGTAATCCTCTTAATCTAACTTTTGATCCAAAATCTTTATTCTCTAAAGCTCCTTCTTCAATGTATTTAACATTCTAAACATGATTATTTTTGCTGGTGATATTCATGAGCTCATCGGGCACTAGGACCCTGCGGAGCTATGCAGTGTCAATTTCAACGCTCAGTTTCAAAGCCTGCGAGCAGCTGACTGCTGCCCAGTACAAACTCTTTATCTGTTTATTCTGAGACCAATTTAACTCTGAACATACTGATTTATCACCTCATAATACTGATCACATTTCTACCTGCCATTTATAACTTTTAATTGATGTGAAACTCGGTTTTGCAAAATACAACATTTTTTTAAAAATACAAACACCAAAGGAAATTCACAATTCCGTATTAGACACACACACACTCATTCATCCACTCAGATCTTGGACGTCTACTTTGTAGGGTTTCACAACCCCTTATTGAACACGCACTCACGTTTATACACTGAGATCTTGGACCTCTGTTCAGTGGGGTTTTAGTTACTTTGAACAAAAATTGAGACCCCTCCATGCTGATAAAGTTTCACTTATGCAGGAGTTTTTTGCCTCTATTAATTTCTTCCACTCTGGTTCATTGCTTCAATCGTGTTTCACAGCAAGAGGATTATTCTAATTGCCATTTTTCGGAATTCAAAGTTCTGTTCCTGGTTGTCCCTTTCAGTTGCAATCTGAAATTAAGGATAAGTACCCTTTCTGGGCCCTATCCAAGGTTAACTAAGGCACAATCATCCTGTTCTAGTAAAGGGTCGATTGGCTATTGGTCTCTAAAGATTATAGGCATCCCCTGTTTCTCTAGGATTTAACCTCACAATCTGACTTACTCTAAGGATGATTTATTTTTTGACCTCCTTTTACCAGTAATGGATGCAAGATTTTTAGTGCTGTCACCAAGATGTCTTGCAGACTTTTTCTCAGGGTCAGCATCTTCTAATTTGCTGATTTCACACCCAACCTGAGTTTTATGTCCCCTCGATCCACAGAATATCCTTACAGAAATCAATCACATGACTTTCCAGACTAAACTCGGCAGGTAAAGTCTGACTCACAAATAGACCAGAAACTTCTAATATTCCAGCCTTTGTGCCGGTTAGGAACTTCTAATATTCCAACCGTTTGTTGGGAACTAGAAACTAGATTTATAAAGATCGCGGCCTAGTTTCAGGAGCCGTTCGGAGGAGGAGGAGCAGTCAGGGAGAGAAACTGAGAACATCTAAGACTCTCAGAAGGTAAGAAGGTAAGTAAGTGATTTTTACTCATTTTTACTTTTATACCTTTTTCAAATTGTGTGTGTCGGGGGGAAACTGAAGTGACATCACAGAAACGCTGTGGCCTGAGTGGCTGGTTGGGAATCTACACTAAATTAAAAAAATTAAGCATTCGTAACTAATTAAACATAATTACTTAATTATAATTTAGAGGGGTATCTAAGCCAGAGATCTGAGAGTACTATATTTAGCTTTCGCATTTATATTAGAAATCTAGTGCTAGGAAACAGATAGTTAACAGTAACTTTAAAAACATTTGTAAAAATATATTTACATTTTTTTAAAAACTTTTAATTTTAATTAATTGACGCAATGTCAGTTAGAGGGGTACAGTGCTCTGACTGAGATGTGGCAGGTCCGGGAGGCTTCGAGCATCCCGGATGTCTTCATCTGCAGAAAGTGCACCCAACTGGAGCTCCTCACAGACCGCATGGTTCGGTTGGAGCAGCAATTGGATGCACTTAGGAGCATGCAGGTGGCGGAAAGCGTCATAGATCGCAGTTATATAAATGTGGTCACACCCAAGGTGCAGGCAGAGAAATGGGTGACCTCTAGAAAGGGCAGGTAGTCAGTGCAGGAATCCCCTGTGGTTGTCCCGCTCTCAAACAGGTATACCCCTTTGGATACTGTCGGGGGGGGGGGATAGCCTATCAGGGGAAAACAGCAGCAGCCAGAGCAGTGGCACCACGGCTGGCTCTGGTGTTCAGAAGGGAGGATCAAAGCGCAGAAGAGCAATAGTAATAGGGGACTCTACAGTCAGGGGCACAGATAGGTGCTTCTGTGGACGTGAAAGAGACTCCAGGATTGTATGTTGCCTCCCTGGTGCCAGGGTCCAGGATGTCTCCGAACGGGTAGAGGGCATCCTGAAGGGGGAGGGCAAACAGGCAGAGGTTGTTGTACATATTGGTACTAACGACATAGGCAGGAAGGGGCATGAGGTCCTGCAGCAGGAGTTCAGGGAGCAAGGCAGAAAGTTAAAAGACAGGACCTCGAGGGTTGTAATCTCGGGATTACTCCCTGTGCCACGTGCCAGTGAGGCTAGAAATAGGAAGATAGAGCAGCTAAACACATGGCTAAGCAGCTGGTGTAGGAGGGAGGATTTCCGTTATCTGGACCACTGGGAGCTCTTCCGGGGCAGGTGTGACCTGTATAAGATGGACGGGTTGCATCTAAACTGGCAAGTCATAAATACCCTGACCGCGAGGTTCGCTAGTGTCACACGGGATGGTTTAAACTAGTATGGCAGGGGGGTGGGCAAGGGAGCAATAGGTCAGAAAGTGAGAGCATTGAGGGAGAACTGGGGAATAGGGACAGTGGGGCTCTGAGACAGAGCAGACAGGAAGAAGTTGCTGAACACAGCGGGTCTGGTGGCCTGAAGTGCATATGTTTTAATGCAAGAAGTATTACGGGTAAGGCAGATGAACTTAGAGCTTGGATTAGTACTTGGAACTATGGTGTTGTTGCCATTACAGAGACCTGGTTGAGGGAAGGGCAGGATTGGCAGCTAAACGTTCCAGGATTTAGATGTTTCAGGCGGGATAGAGCGGGATGTAAAAGGAGTGGAGGAGATGCGCTACTGGTTAGGGAGAATATCACAGCTGTACTGCGGGAGGACACCTCAGAGGGCAGTGAGGCTATATGGGTAGAGGTTAGGAATAAGAAGGGTGCAGTCACAATGTTGGGGGTTTACTACAGGCCTCCCAACAGCCAGCGGGAGATAGAGGAGCAGATAGGTAGACAGATTTTGGAAAAGAGTAAAAACAACAGGGTTATGGTGATGGGAGACTTCAACTTCCCCAATATTGACTGGGACTAACTTAGTGCCAGGGGCTTAGACGGGGCGGAGTTTGTAAGGAGCATCCAGGAGGGCTTCTTAAAACAATATGTAAACAGTCCAACTAGGGAAGGGGCGGTACTGGACCTGGTATTGGGGAATGAGCCCGGCCAGGTGGTAGATGTTTCAGTAGGGGAGCATTTTGGGAACAGTGACCACAATTCAGTCAGTTTTAAAGTGCTGGTGGACAAGGATAAGAGTGGTCCTAGGATGAATGTGCTAAATTGGGGGAAGGCTAATTATAACAATATTAGGTGGGAACTGAAGAACATAGATTGGGGGCGGATGTTTGAGGGAAAATCAACATCTGACTTGTGGAAGGCTTTCAAGTGTCAGTTGAAAGGAATTCAGGACCGGCATGTTCCTGTGAGGAAGAAGGATAAATACGGCAATTTTCGGGAACCTTGGATAACGAGAGATATTGTAGGCCTCGTCAAAAATAAAAAGGAGGCATTTGTCAGGGCTAAAAGGCTGGGAACAGACGAAGCCTGTGTGGAATATAAGGAAAGTAGGAAGGGCCTTAAGCAAGGAGTCAGGAGGGCTAGAAGGGGTCACGAAAAGTCATTGGCAAATAGGGTTAAGGAAAATCCCAAGGCCTTTTACACGTACATAAAAAAGCAAGAGGGTAGCCAGGGAAAGGGTTGGCCCACTGAAGGATAGGCAAGGGAATCTATGTGTGGAGCCAGAGGAAATGGGCGAGGTGCTAAATGAATACTTTGCATCAGTATTCAGCAAAGAGAAGGAATTGGTAGATGTTCAGTCTGGAGAAGGGTAGCCTGGGTCACATTGAGATCCAAAAAGACGAGGTGTTGGGTGTCTTAAAAAATATTAAGGTAGATAAGTCCCCAGGGCCTGACGGGATCTACCCCAGAATACTGAAGGAGGCTGGAGAGGAAATTGCTGAGGCCTTGACAGAAATCTTTGCATCCTCACTGTCTTCAGGTGATGTCCCGGAGGACTGGAGAATAGCCAATGTTGTTCCTCTGTTTAAGAAGGGTAGCAAGGATAATCCAGGGAACTACAGGCCGGTGAGCCTTACTTCCGTGGTAGGGAAATTACTGGAGAGAATTCTTCGAGACAGGATCTACTCCCATTTGGAAGCAAATGGACGTAATAGTGAGAGGCAGCACGGTTTTGTGAAGGGGAGGTCGTGTCTCACTAACTTGATAGAGTTTTTCGAGGAGGTCACTAAGATGATTGATGCAGGTAGGGCAGTGGATGTTGTCAATATGGAATTCAGTAAGGCCTTTGACAAGGTCCCTCATGATAGACTAGTACAAAAGGTGAAGTCACACGGGATCAGGGGTGAGCTGGCAAGGTGGATCCAGAACTGGCTAGGTCATAGAAGGCAGAGAGTAGCAATAGAAGGATGCTTTTCGAATTGAAGGGCTGTGACCAGTGGTGTTCCACAGGGATCAGTGCTGGGACCTTTGCTGTTTGTAGTATATATAAATGATTTGGAGGAAAATGTAAGTTGTCTGATTAGTAAGTTTGTAGACGACACAAAGGTTGGTGGAATTGCGGATAGCGATGAGGACTGTCAGAGGATACAGCAGGATTTAGATTGTTTGGAGACTTGGGCGGAGAGATGGCAGACGGAGTTTAATCCCGACAAATGTGAGGTAATGCATTTTGGAAGGTCTAATGCAGGTAGGGAATATACAGTGAATGGTAGAACCCTCAAGAGTATTGAATGTCAAAGAGATCTAGGAGTACAGGTCCACAGGTCACTGAAAGGGGCAACACAGGTGGAGAAGGTAGTCAAGAAGGCATGCTTGCCTTCATTGGCCGGGGCATTGAGTATACGAATTGGCAAGTCATGTAGCAGCTGTATAGAACCTTAGTTAGGCCACACTTGGAGTATAGTGTTCAATTCTGGTCGCCACACTACCAGAAGGATGTGGAGGCTTTAGAGAGAGTGCAGAAGAGATTCACCAGATTGTTGCCTGGTATGGAGGGCGTTAGCTATGAGGAGCGGTTGAATAAACTCGGTTTGTTCTCACTGGAACGAAGGAGGTTGAGGGGCGACCTGTTAGAGGTCTACAAAATTATGAGGGGTAGAGACAGAGTGGATAGTCAGAGGCTTTTCCCCAGGGTCGAGGGGTCAATTACTAGGGGGCATAGGTTTAAGGTGAGAGGGGCAAGGTTTAGAGTAGATGTACGAGGCAAGTTTTTTACGCAGAGGGTAGTGGGTGCCTGGAACTCGCTATCGGAGGAGGTAGTGGAAGCAGGGACGATAGGGACATTTAAGGGGCATCTTGACAAATATATGAATAGGATGGGAATAGAAGGATACGGACCCAGGAAGTGTAGAAGATTGTAGTTTAGTCGGTCAGCATGGTCGGCACGGGCTTGGAGGGCCGAAGGGCCTGTTCCTGTGCTGTACATTTCTTTGTTCTTTGTTCTAATATTCTAGCCTCCATTCTGCTGATTTAGTAACTTCTAATATTCTAGGTCACGGTGCTGGATGCCATGGAGAAAGCAAAACAACCCGCTTGGCGTAATTAACACGGCTTTAATTGAACGTTGGGCGCCATGTTTTTGAAAACTCACCACTATTCTTAGACATCCCCCTATACCAAAAAGGGCCGAGATTCTAAATGGTGATCAGGATTCTCACTCCCGACTCCGATGCAAGCTTCAGTGGGTGCTATTCAGGTCAAATTATAATTTCAAGTTATCCCCCGGTATAACCCATACCTTCACCGAAGATTTCATCTACTTCCCACTTATTAGCATCGATCCTGGATCCCGCATTGCTAAGTAAGTAAAGTAGACTTTGGAATAACCACTATTTCAGGTTAAATTAAGTTATTTTATTATTATATTTTTTCTTTTAAAAGCTGCAAATACTTTCTTTACAGAAAGGAAAAAGACCTTGCTTCTGGATCCTTCTGGTTGGTTGAAGGGACCCTCAGGCCCACCTTGACAATCAATCTTCTTTATAAAGTCTGGTCTTCTTTAGATGGATTCGCTGATGAGCTCGGATGCTGTGTTCTATCTTTCCCATGTACCGAGCTGTGAGAGCTGGCTCTGCTGGCTATCTCTGAGCTGACTCTGAGCTGGCTCTTTGAATTATAGCCTTCCTTAGATGTATTAGCTGTTTTAGCTCGGCTGCTATGCCTTATCTTTCCCATGGCCAAGCTGACTGTAATCTGACTCTGAGCTGCTTGTTTCTTTTCTGCTTCTCTCTCTCACTCCCTCTGAGTTCTGGTTCTGGTTCTGGTAGTTCCTGCCCTGGTCTCTGGGTTTACATATTTTTCTAACAGTTATCTAGTTTTTATGACTATATCGTAAAGTAACTTATTTCACTTTGATTGTAAAAAGTATCTTTGATCTAAACCTTCTAATCCAACTACGTATTCATTTTGACATAACTGCATCTCAGAGATAGGATTACATTGTTTCCTTTGTGATGGTCAAAATGCTTTGGTTTCAAGAGGTGTTACTTTTAATTCCTGTCATTTCTGTAGTTTTATTTTCCAATTGTGTCCTCAGCTCATAATTTTGACTTTGATTTTGGCTTTGAATTATGTTTCTCCAAGACTGATAGTCTCCAGCTTTCTTTAATTTACTTGGTTTAGCAAATTTCCACACCTAGTATTATCACCAAATTCAACTGAACCTCATCCTTTTTTCCAGCTGCTAACTAAGATACTTTCTTTCAATGAAGGTGTGAGCCATTGTTTTTGGCTTCATTCAAAATCCTGTTTGCCTTGTTTGCTAAGCCTGCTTGACCAAGGCTATCTGCAGTTTACAATCCTCTCCTGGCAGCTGCTGTTAACCATTTGTGGGATCTTTCCCTGTATCCTCTCTTGTTTCTCCCAGACCAGATATTGCCAGACTTCCATGTTTCAAATGACACATGTTTCAATATTTTCAATAACATCCCGTCTTGACATTTGAAACAAACTACATCATTTGATCAATTATCCCCCCATCTAATTGTACTGATGAACATTTATACCCGACCTTTCTCATTTGTATGTCCATGTTTTGTGATTTTAAATTGTGCATCGAAATCAATTTGTAAATGTATCCATATCACAGACCAGTGTCTTTTTTCGTTCTTTCCTCAAGTCCAATTACGGTGAACCATAGCCGTAGCCGCTCAGGAAGGTAACACAATAGCTATATCCGTGTTCCACTACCTCCAAAGCAGTTTACTTCCTTGGGGTAGCAGCACCGTAGAAACCTCCTCATGTCCCTTAGAAACAGCACACAACTCAGTCCATCAGTCACCAAAAAGGACATTTGTCCATCACTGGCTGTTTCGTGTCCATTTTTCCGTCATCCAAATTGCTTACCGTTTCTCATTGGAATGGTAAATTATGACATCATGTACACCCACTGGTTCCCTCGCTTCATTAATTTAAAAGGTTCAATTAATCCTGCTTCTAACCCTGACTTCCCCACATTAATGTCTAATATTGTTCTGAACCGTGTATGTCTGCCAGCCCCTGGTGTACAGGAGAGAATATCTTTCCGACAAACTTCCTTCAAATCCCTTTCGTCTGTTATCATTTCCCTTACAACATTTGTAATACAATATGCCGACAGTATTCGCAAAACCGCATCGAACTGTCACTTTTTCCAAATAAATTCTCCCTATTGTTAAATACACAGTAAAAATAAAAATTAAGTCTTATCTTAACACATTACCCATCACCTAACCACACAAATAGACCGTGTGTTACAACTTTACATAATTGCAACTGTTATCACAATTTCAATACGAAAAATAAAGTACAATATCGACACATTCCTTCGTGGCTTTGGAACCAATAGTCACTACATACTAAATATGGCGTGTTAACAACATCAATATTATTTGTGATGTTCTATGCAGTTAAATCAAGAAAGCACACTAAACTACCACTATTCCCCTCTATTAAAACATTCACACAGTTTCGAAATGCTGATCAAGTTCTCTAACGGCACACATACCCCCATTATCATACATACATAACAGTGCGAACAATTGACATGACATTTCTTCCTTAATAATGTTTACAGCTCGACAATGCAATATTGTTTGCTGCATTGGTAATAATTTCCCCCCCCCCCTTGGCATCAAGCTCCAAAAATTCTTAAACTATTGTCGTTTATCATATTGGGGTTCCTCGTCAGTCGCTGCTGTCTGCCGAGACCATTAATAACTCCACCACATAGTACATACCCCATGGAGACCGCAGATCATCCATCAGCTGATGTCCAGTTAGAGATGTCTGACCGGAGGGTTCACTGTTCAGTAATAATTTGAGATTTTGATGTGTTTCCAACCCGGAAAGTTTTCCCTCGGGCTCTATCATTTAATTCCCTCAAATATGTAGGCGATTGTATCATTAGTTCCCCCCCCCCGCCCCCCCCCCCCCGCAATCCTGTCTAAAACATTCCTTTCTGGAGTGCAGTTCTCTTCCTTCTTGTGAACTGGTTTGTCTGTTATTTACTTTTTCCATCTGAAAAATCAAATGAGCAGGTCAAGGGTGGAGAGGGCCCGATTCTTTAATTTGTACTTTCTATCTTCGTTTGAACACTCCCGAAGTGCCCTCTCCAGGACTTCCGGATTTCTTTTGTTACCATTCCTTTTGTCTCTTTTCTTTTTTTTTTTAACTCGTTTATTTTCCTTATCATTGATGTACATCACGCAATGAAGGCCTGTTAAGCTTCCTCCTTCTGTCATTGCACCCCTGAGTGAGATTCGAAGAATCTAAAACTCCTCCCCTTTTGCTCACTCTGATCCAATCTGTCGAAACCTTACCCTGATACATTCCTGATATTGCTACTGCGTTTACTTCACTTACTTTATTTTGATTACGGCCGGATTTTTATGAAGGTAAGTTCCAAACATGACATTTTAACTTCATGATCTGTCCAACCAATGGTGCTAACGGGTTTTAATTCACTGTCTTCCCACCAATTGGGTCATCTGTTTTAATTGTGATATAATTTCTTTTGCTCCAGACACCATGCTTCGCTAAGTCAATGTTTACCCAGATTCTGAACAATCTTGTCTTCACATTTTACATCTTCACTGATTATTTTCCCTGCAGTTTTAGTTGGTAGCTTCACCCAAACTTCCTCTGTGTTATCAATTGTTTTAATATCTTAATTTTACCTGCATCTATTTTTATCAAATCTTTTCCTGCCATCAGATTCTCTTTTCCTAATACTGCAAGTAATTCTCTTAATCTAACTTTTGATCCAAAATCTTTATTCTCTAAAGCTCCTTCTTCAATGTATTTAACATTCTAAACATGATTATTTTTGCTGGTGACATTCTTGAGCTCATCGGGCACATGGACCCTGCGGAGCTATGCAGTGTCAATTTCAACACTCAGTTTCAAAGCCTGCTAGCAGCTGACTGCTGCCCAGTACAAACTCTTTATCTGTTTATTCTGAGACCAATTTAACTCTGAACATACTGATTTATCACCTCATAATACTGATCACATTTCTACCTGCCATTTATAACTTTTAATTGATGTGAAACTCGGTTTTGCAAAATACAACATTTATTTAAAAATACAAACACCAAAGGAAATTCACAATTCCTTCTTAGACACACACACACTCATTCATCCGCTCAGATCTTGGACCTCTACTTTGTAGGGTTTCACAAACCCTTATTGAACACGCACGCACGTTTATACACTGAGATCTTGGACCTCTATTCAGTGGGGTTTTAGTTACTTTTAACAAAAATTGAGACCCCTCCATGCTGATAAAGTTTCACTTATGCAGGAGTTTTTTGCCTCTATTAATTTCTTCCACTCTGTTTCATTGCTTCAACTCTCTTGACCGTGTTTCGGAGCAAGAGGATTATTCTAATTGCCATTTTTCGGAATTCTAAGTTCTGTTCCTGGTTGTCCCTTTCAGTTGCAATCTGAAATTAAGGATAGGTGCCCTTTCTGGGCCCTACCCAAGGCTAACTAAGACACTATCTTCCTGTTTTAGTTAAGGGTCGATTGGTTATTGGTCTCTAAAGATTCTAGGCGTCCTCTATTTCTTTAGGATTTACCCTCACAATCTGCCTTACTCTAAGGATGATTTATTTTTTGACTTCCTTTTACTAGTAATCATAGAATCATAGAATTTACAGTGCAGAAGGAGGCCATTCGGCCCATCGAGTATACACCGGCTCTTTGAAAGAGCACCCTACCCAAGCCCACACTTCCACCCTATCCCCATAACCCAGTAACCCCAGCCAACACTAAGGGCAATTTTGGACACTAAGGGCAATTTAGCATGGCCAATCCACCTAACCTGCACATCTTTGGACTGTGGGAGGAAACCGGAGCACCCGGAGGAAACCCACGCAGACACGGGGAGGACGTGCAGACTCCGCACAGGCAGTGACCCAAGCCTGGAATCGAACCTGGGACGCTGGAGCTGTGAAGCAATTGTGCTAACCACCATGCTACCGTGCTGCCCAATGCTATCTTGCTAATGGATGCAGGATTTTTAGTGCTGTCACCAAGATGTCTTGCAGACTTTTCTCAGGGTCAGCATCTGCTAATTTGCTTATTTCACACCCAACCTGAGTTTTATGTCCCCTCGATCCACAGAATATCCTTACAGAAATCAATCACATGACTTTCCAGACTAAACTCGGCAGGTAAAGTCTGACTCACAAATAGACCAGAGACTTCTAATATTCTCGCCTTTGTGCTGGTTAGAAACTTCTAATATTCCAACCGTTTGTTGGGAACTAGAAACTTCTAATATTCGAGCCCCCTCTGCTGATTTAGAAACTTCTACTATTCTAGCCTCGTTTTACCTAGAAACTTCTAGTATTCTAGGTCTCCACGCTGGATGCCATGGAGAAAGCAAAACAACCGGCTGGGCGCAATTCACACGGTGTTAACACGACGGCTGCCATGTGGAAAATAAAGCAACCCATTCGGCGTAATTGACAGGGTTTTAATTAAAACGTTGGGCGCCATGTTTTTGAAAACTCACCACTATTCTTAGAAGTCCCCCTATACCAAAAAGGGGCGACATTCTAAATGGTGATCAGGGATTCTCACTCCGCGACTCCGATGCAAGCTTCAGTGGGTGCTATTCAGGTCAAACTATGTTTTCTAGTTATCCCCCGGTATAACCCATGCCTTCACCGAAGATTTCATCTACTTACCACTTAGTACCATCGATCCTGGGTCCCGCATTGCTAAGTAAGTAAAGTAGACTTTGGAATAACCACCATTTCAGGTTAAATTAAGTTATTTTATTATTATATTTTTTTTATTTTAAAAGCTGCAAATACTTTCTTTACAGAAAGGAAAAAGACCTTGCTTCTGGATCCTTCTGGGTGGTTGAAGGGACCTTCAGGCCCACCTTGACAATCAATCTTCTTTATAAAGTCTGGTCTTCTTTAGATGTATTCGCTGATGAGCTCAGTTGCTGTGTCCTGTCTTTCCCATGTACCGAGCTGTGAGAGCTGACTCTGCTGGCTATCTCTGAGCTGACATAGAGCTGACTCTTTAAATTCTAGTCTTCCTGAGATGTATCAGCTGTTTTAGCTCGGCTGCTATGCCTTGTCTTTCCCATGGCCGAGCTGACTGTAATCTGACTCTGAGCTGCTTGTTTCTTCTCTGCTTCTCTCTCTCCCTCCCTCTGAGTTCTGGTTCTGGTTCTGGTAGTTCCTGCCCTGGTCTCTGGGTTTATATATTTTTCTAACAGTTATCTAGCTTTTATGATTTTATTGTAAAGTAACTTATTCCACTTTGATTGTACAAAGTACATTTGACTAAACCTTCTAATCCAACTAAGTATTCATTTTGACACAACTGCATCTCATAGATCTGATTACAGTGTTTCCTGTGTGATGATCAAAATGCTTTGGTTTCAAGAGGTGTTACTTTTAATTCCTGTCATTTCTGTAGTTTTATTTTCCAATTGTGTCCTCAGCTCATAATTTTGACTTTGATTTTGGCTTTGAATTATGTTTCTCGTAGACTGATAGTCTCCAGCTTTCTTTAATTTACCTGGTTTAGCAAATTTTCACACCTAGAATTATCACCAAATTCAACTGAACCTCATCCTTTTTTCCAGCTGCTAACTAAGACAGTTACTTTCAATGAAGGTGTGGGCCATTATTTTTGGCTTCATTCAAAATCCTGTTTGTCTTGTTTGCTAAGCCTGCTTGAGCAAGGCTATCTGCATTTTACAATCCTCTCCTGGCAGCTGCTGTTAACCCTTTGTGGGATCTTTCCCTGTATCCTCTCTTGTTTGTCCCAGTCCAGATATTGCCAGACTTCCATGTTTCAAATGACACATCTTTCCATATTTTCAATAACAACTCTCCCACCGGGATGGTGCCTGGAAGAGTGGACACCTTTTGGAAGAAAGTCGCCTGCTGCGGTCCGGCCACGGGAGCGGATACATTTACAAAGTGAATCACCGCTGCCCCGAAACGGGCCTTTAGGTGCAGCAGACGGCCTGGCACCGGCTCCTTGACCCCCCCCCCCCCCCCCCAAGATCTACAGCTGAAAATGTGGAGCCAACAAGATAGCCACCCCGCCCGAACGTGGGGCCAGGTGACTCATGGAGACTCCTCCTTGCCCCTCCAGGGTCCACTGAGCTTCGTCACCCGGATGGCCTGGGTTTACTGCAGGAAGCACACCCCGTACTTTCCGTCCCGGAGGATAGACAGGAACTGGAACCGGTGGTGCGCGTGGCTGCTGCCGTTGATGTTGAGGCTGGCCATGGTTACCTCCATGTCAGCAGCAATAGTTATCATCACCTTCAGTGCTCAGAGTGGGGGTACCGCCCCCTCCACTCCCTCAGGAGTCCCACAAGGAACTGAGCAGCTTGGCGCTGCTCCTCCTGGTCTTGATCGAACTCCCGGGCGTCTCTGGCATAGGCCCGGGCCGAGCCAAGGAGCAGCCGCAGTTTTCCCCAGCTGCCCAGGGCCAGCCGCACACAGTCCGGGTGACCGTGGTGCGTTCCCAGAAATGTCCGGCGTTCCCCAGGGGGGACGAGGGGAGACTCGGTGCCGGGTGTGAGGGTGCCCTCTGCCTCGCTGCAGAGCGCATCGAAATCCTCCTCCTCACCCGCCACCGAGCAGCCTTCCTCCTCCGAACGGTCACCTCCCGAGCTCGAGTCCCCCGCCACATGGAGTATGGCGGGCGGCACGGGCCCACCGGCTAACCCTTGGCCCGAGTCGACCCCACCCCCCAGGGTCGTCCTCAGGCAGGTCCCTCGCAGGCTCCTCCCGCGGCTCAGGGCCCGTGGACGGCGCCTCCACCCACGCCGGCGACTCCGGGACCTCGGAGAGACCCCCCGGAAACATGTCCGGGTTGAAAACAGGGCTCTCCGGCGTCGCCCGCCCGGGTGTAGAGGGCGGGGAGCCTTCCCCTCCTCCCCGTCCACGGCCCACAGCGGCACGATGAGCGGTCGCTGCTGCTGCCGGCCCCCGGCGATGGTGAAGAGGAGGCGTCCGGGGAGGAAACTTGCACCGGGCGGGACGGGCCCCCAGGGGCTTCGACTCCGCTCGACCCCGGGTCCTCCTGCTCGGGGGGCGACAGCAGCTCGAGAGGCTCGGGGGCCTCGGAGGCCCCCCCCGGCCTTGCTTCTCTTCATTGTGTGCCCCGGGCCAGGCGTCAGGGGGATGGGCACCAACACGGGAGAGATGGGGCAGGAGGAGCTCGGTGGGGAGGGAGGGCGGGACGTTTGATAGAACAACACCTTCTGCGGTGGCCTCCAGCGTCTCCACCGCCACGTGTGTCCCGCCCACCGTGAGCCCCCTTTCCAGGGCCCGCTGGGCCGCCTGCTCGGCCCGCAGGAAGAACCCGGCCTTGCCGTACATCCGCGAGGCGGCTACGATGGCCGAGGGGCCGACAGCCCCGCCCATCGCACGGGTGCCCGCCTCAATGGTCATGGTAGGGTGGGCATAGCATTTCACCCCCAGCTGCCTCGTGAGCAGGCAGGAGGGCGAGGGCACCGCGGGGGCAGCGGAGCGACGGGAGGCTGCCGCCCCCACATAATGTCTTGTCCGCCCTGCCCCCGGCAGAGTGGAGGATGCCCCCGAGGTGCTGGCCAGAGGGGTGGGAGGACAGGAGGCCGGGCCTGCAGCCCTGGATGGTCCCACTCCCACCTCAGGCAGAGGGGTTGGAGGATAGAAGGCCGGGCCTGCAGCCCTGGATGGTCCCTGTCCCACCTCAGGCAGAGGGGTGGGAGGACAGTAGGCCGGGCCTGCAGCCCTGGATGGTCCCTGTCCCACCTCAGGCAGAGGGGTGGGAGGACAGGAGGCCGGGCCTGCAACCCTCGATGGTCCCAGTCCCAACTCAGGCAGAGGGGTGGGAGGACAGGAGGCCGGGCCTGCAGCCCTGGATGGTCCCACTCCCACCTCAGGCAGAGGGGTGGGAGGACAGGAGGCTGGGCCTGCAGTCCTGGATGGTCCCAGTCCCAACTCAGGCAGAGGGGTGGGAGGACAGGAGGCCGGGCCTGCAGCCCTGGATGGTCCCAGTCCCACCTCAGGCAGAGGGGGGAGGAGGATAGGAGGCTGGGCCTGCAGCCCTGGATGGTCCCACTCCCACCTCTGGCAGAGGGGTGGGAGGACAGGAGGCCGGGCCTGCAGCGCTGGATGGTCCCACCTCAGGCAGAGGGGTGGGAGGACAGGAGGCCGGGCCTGCAGCCCTGGATGGTCCCGCTCCCACCTCAGGCAGAGGGCTGGGAGGACAGGAGGCCGGGCCTGCAGCCCTGGATGGTACCGCTCCCACCTCAGGCAGAGGGGTGGGAGGACAGGAGGCTGGGCCTGCAGCCCTGGATGGTCCCAGTCCCAACTCAGGCAGAGGGCTGGGAGGAAAGGAGGCTCGGCCTGCAGCCCTGGATGGTCCCACCCACCTCAGGCAGAGGGGTGGGAGGACAGGAGGCCGGGCCTGCAGCCCTGGATGGTCCCAGTCCCACCTCAGGCAGAGGGGGGAGGAGGATAGGAGGCTGGGCCTGCAGCCCTGGATGGTCCCACTCCCACCTCTGGCAGAGGGGTGGGAGGACAGGAGGCCGGGCCTGCAGCGCTGGATGGTCCCACCTCAGGCAGAGGGGTGGGAGTACAGGAGGCCGGGCCTGCAGCCCTGGATGGTCCCGCTCCCACCTCAGGCAGAGGGGTGGGAGGACAGGAGGCTGGGCCTGCAGCCCTGGATGGTCCCAGTCCCAACTCAGGCAGAGGGCTGGGAGGACAGGAGGCTCGGCCTGCAGCCCTGGATGGTCCCACCTCAGGCAGAGGGGTGGGAGGACAGGAGGCCGGGCCTGCAGCCCTGGATGGTACCGCTCCCACCTCAGGCAGAGGGGTGGGAGGACAGGAGGCTGGGCCTGCAGCCCTGGATGGTCCCAGTCCCACCTCAGGCAGAGGGGTGGGAGGACAGGAGGCTGGGCCTGCAGCCCTGGATGGTCCCAGTCCCAACTCAGGCAGAGGGCTGGGAGGAAAGGAGGCTCGGCCTGCAGCCCTGGATGGTCCCACCCACCTCAGGCAGAGGGGTGGGAGGACAGGAGGCCGGGCCTGCAGCTCTGAATGGTCCCACTCCCACCTCAGGCAGAGGGGTGGGAGGACAGGAGGCTTGGCCTGCAGCCCTGGATGGTCCCAGTCCCACCTCAGGCAGAGGGGTGGGAGGACAGGAGGCTCGGCCTGCAGCCCTGGATGGTCCCACTCCCACCTCAGGCAGAGGGGTGGGAGGACAGGAGGCTGGGCCTGCAGCCCTGGATGGTCCCAGTCCCACCTCAGGCAGAGGGGTGAGAGGACAGGGGGCTGGGCCTGCAGCCCTGGATGGTCCCAGTCCCAACTCAGGCAGAGGGCTGGGAGGACAGGAGGCTGGGCCTGCAGCCCTGGATGGTCCCAGTCCCACCTCAGGCAGAGGTGTGGGAGGACAGGAGGCTGGGCCTGCAGCCCTGGATGGTCCCAGTCCCAACTCAGGCAGAGGGCTGGGAGGACAGGAGGCTCGGCCTGCAGCCCTGGATGGTCCCACTCCCACCTCAGGCTGAGGGGTGGGAGGACAGGAGGCTGGGCCTGCAGCCCTGGATGGTCCCAGTCCCACCTCAGGCAGAGGGGTGGGAGGACAGGAGGCTGGGCCTGCAGCCCTGGATGGTCCCAGTCCCAACTCAGGCAGAGGGCTTGGAGGACAGGAGGCTCGGCCTGCAGCCCTGGATGGTCCCACTCCCACCTCAGGCAGAGGGGTGGGAGGACAGGAGGCCGGGCCTGCAGCCCTGAATGGTCCCACTCCCACCTCAGGCAGAGGGGTGGGAGAACAGGAGACTGGGCCTGCAGCCTGGATGGTCCCACTCCCACCTCAGGCAGAGGGGTAGGAGGACAGGAGGCTAGGCCTGCAGCCCTGGATGGTCTAACTCCCACCTCAGGCAGAGGGGTGGCAGGGCAGGAGGCCGGGCCTGCAGCCCTGGATGGTCCCGCTCCCACCTCAGGCAGAGGGGTGGGAGAACAGGAGGCCGGGCCTGCAGCCCTGGATGGTCCCACTCCCACCTCAGGCAGAGGGGTTGGAGGACAGGAGGCTGGGCCTGCAGCCCTGGATGGTCCCAGTCCCACCTCAGGCAGAGGGGTGGGAGAACAGGAGGCTTGGCCTGCAGCCCTGGATGGTCCCAGTCCCACCTCAGGCAGAGGGGTGGGAGGACAGGAGGCTGGGCCTGCAGCCCTGGATGGTCCCAGTCCCACCTCAGGCAGAGGGGTGGGAGGACAGGAGGACGGGCCTGCAGCCCTGGATGGTCCCAGTCCCACCTCAGGCAGAGGGGTGGGAGGACAGGAGGCTGGGCCTGCAGCCCTGGATGGTCCCACTCCCACCTCAGGCAGAGGGGTGGGGGGACAGGAGGCTGGGCCTGCAGCCCTGGATGGTCCCACTCCCACCTCAGACAGAGGGGTGGGAGGACAGGAGGCCGGGCCTGCAGCCTCGATGGTCCCACTCCCACCTCAGGCAGAGGGGTGATCAAACCGTGATCTTTATCAATGATGAGAATACAGAAACAGTGGAAGTTTAAACTGGACAGATATTTCACAGCTGGATTCAGACAATACAGACAGCAATGTGTCGTAGATTGTGGAAGTGCCACAAATGTTGTCAAATGCAGGACGCGGGGTCCCTCAATGTTTCAATCTTGCTGAGAGACTGTCAGCCCACAGGGACAACATTTCTGTTTAATGGGACTGATGCACAAGTTAAAATAGTTCAGTTTCAAAGTTTTAAATAAGCAGTCATTGCTCTGTGCAGCTTTCGGAATCTGTCAGTGGAATTTACTTCACACAGGCAAGTTTAACAAGTGTATGGGGAACTGATTTGAAGTTTTGATGGAGATATTCCTGCATTATGGAAATGTGTGAGATCTATTTAGGGTTTGGAAATGGATTGAGGATCAAAGGAAGCAGTTGTTTTTTAACTACATTAGACTGAGAGCCTTGAAGATTCACAACTTCCATGTGCTGTGAGAAAGGATTGATTAACCAAGGCCTATTATTCAAATACTTCAGACAAGTGAATAAGCTACAGGAACATTGAATATACAGACAGAGACAAGCAGACACCTATAATCGGAGCTTAAACTTCACGTTTGAATGTGAAGGGCTGAAATAAACAAGAGTCCACCCTGGGATTCGGTGCAATTTAAGTTCTGCTTTTTCAAAAAATAAATATAACTATCTGCAATGAAAAATTTCTTGGACAGGACAGAGGGATTTTGACTCTGTATTTAACCCCAGACAGTATTTGGGTTGTGAGTGTTTGATGGGCAGTGTAGATGGAGCTTTACTCTGAAACACTGGAATTCAGTCTCAGGGCTGATTTAATCAAAATGATTCAGAATAATAATTGATATTGTACATCTCGTGTGTGTCTCAGTGTCAGCTCTGAAACACGTACAGCACAATCTCATCCTGTTTCTGTGTCTCTCTCTCTCTGAAATTAGCTGGTCCATTTCCTAAATTACTCCTGACTAGATTTCAAAAGGGCTCCATTGCCTGTGAAGCAGTTTGTGATACCCAAAGGTTATGAAAAGTGATTTAGAAAAGTCTGTCCCCAAGCTGCTGTGAGGATGTTCAGAGTCAGTGTGTGACTTGGGTCACACACAGGCCAGATACACCTCTCCAAGCTAAAGGTGGAGAATGGATCTCGCTCCATTTGAAAGATGAATTGACCCAGTCTGTCTGAGTTTGAGTATCTGTGTTTCTGTACACGTGTGTGTGTGTTTGGGGGGGGGGGGGGGTTATGTGTGGCATTCTTTACGCGGCACTGGAAGTTACACGGTAGCACAGTGGTTAGCACTGCGGTCTCACAGCTCCAGGGTCCCAGGTTTGAATCCCGGCTTGGGTCGCAGCCTGTGCGGAGTCTGCACATTCTCCCCGTGTTAGCCTGGGTTTCACCCCCACAACCCAAAGATGTGCAGGGCAGGTGGATTGGCCACACTAAGTTGCCCCTGAATTGGAAAAATTGAACTGGGCTCTGAATTTATTGTAAAAATCTTTTTATTGCCATTTCTACAATTCTGTGCATTGCGGCTAGTTTACATTTCTCAGAGAGTGAAAAGGCTTTCTCTTACGTTTCTATCGTTACAAACTGTTGCCGTTCAGTTCGGCGTGTCTGCCCCCCCACCCCCCACCCCCCAACTCCCCTTTCCCTAACCCTGCCCCTCTCTCCCCCGCAGACCCTCCGCGATGCCCTTCCGGGCCGACCTGGTGTGTGACCCCCCCTGCTCCTTGTTTACCCCCTTACCCCCCCTTTCTTTTCTCCCTCCATCGGTTTCAGCAGTGTTCTTTCAGTGGTTTGGGGGGGGGTTCCCCCTCCCCATCTCTCTCGGTGGGTGGGGGGGGGCGGTTCCCCCATCTCCATCTCTCTCGGTGGGTGTCCCCCCACTCCATCTCTCTCGGTGGGGGGTGGTCCCCCCTCTCCATCTCTCTCGGTGGGGGTGGGTCCCCTTGACCATCTCTCTCGGTGGGTGGGGGGGGGTTCCCCCCTCTCCATCTCTCTCGGTGGGGGGGGGGTTCCCTCCTCTCCATCTCTCTCGATGGGGGTAGTTACTCCCCTCTCCATTTCTCTCGGTGGGTGGGGGGGGTCCCTCCTCTCCATCTCTCTCGGTGGGGGGTCCCCCCTCCCCATCTCTCTCGGTGGGGGGGGGGGTTCCCCCCTCTCCATCTCTCTCGGTGGGGGGGGGGGGTCCCCCTCTCCATCTCTCTCGGTGGGGGGGGGGTTCCCCCCTCCCCATCTATCTCATAGAACATAGAACATTACAGCGTATTACAGGCCCTTCGGCCCTCGATGTTACGCCGACCTGTGAAACCACTCTAAAGCCCATCTACACTATTCCCTTATCGCCCATATGTCTATCCAATGACCATTTGAATGCCCTTAGTGTTGGAGAGTCCACTACTGTTGCAGGCAGGGCTTTCCACGCCCTTACTACTCTCTGAGTAAAGAACCTACCTCTGACATCTGTCCTATATCTATTTCCCCTCAATTTAAAGCTATGTCGACTCGTGCTGGACATCACCATCCGAGGAAAAAGGCTCTCACTGTCCACCCTATCCAATCCTCTGATCATCTTGTATGCCTCAATTAAGTCACCTCTTAACCTTCTTCTCTCTAACGAAAACAGCCTCAAGTCCCTCAGCCTTTCCTCATAAGATCTTCCCTCCATACCAGGCAACATTCTGGTAAATCTCCTCTGCACCCTTTCCAATGCTTCCACATCCTTCCTATAATGCGGCGACCAGAATTGCACGTAATACTCCAAATGCGGCCGCACCAGAGTATTGTACAGCTGCAACATGACCTCATGGCTCCGAAACTCAATCCCTCTACTACTAGAAGCTAACACACCGTACGCCTTCTTAACAACCCTCTCAACCTGGGTGGCAACTTTCAGGGATCTATGTACATGGACACCGAGATCTCTCTGCTCATCCACACTGCCAAGAGTCTTACCATTAGCCCAGTACTCTGTCTTCCTGTTTTTCCTTAAAAAATCAATCACCTCACACTTTTCTGCATTAAACTCCATTTGCCACCTCTCAGCCCAGCGCTGCAGCTTATCTATGTCCCTCTGTAACTTGTAACATCCTTCCACACTGTCCACAACTTCACCAACTTTAGTGTCATCTGCAAATTTACTCACCCATACTTCTACGCCCTCCTCCAGGTCATTTATAAAAATGACAAACAGCAGTGGACCCAAAACAGATCCTTGTGGTACACCACTAGTAACTGGACTCCAGTCTGAACACTTCCCATCAACCACCACCCTTTGTCTTCTTCCAGCTAGCCAATTTCTGATCCAAACTGCTAAATCTCCCTGAATCCCATGCTTCCGTATTTTCTGCAGTAGCCTACCGTGGGGAACCTTGTCAAATGCTTTACTGAAATCCATATACACCACATCAACTGCTTTACCCTCATCCACCTGTTTGGTCACCTTCTCAAAGAACTCTATATGGTTTGTGAGGCACAACCGACCCTTCACAAAACCGTGTTGGCTATGTCTAATCAAATTATTCCTTTCCAGATGATTATACACCCTATCTCTTATAAACCTTTCCAAGATTTTGCCCACAACAGAAGTTAGGCTCACTGGTCTATATTTACCGGGGTTATCTCTACTCTCCTTCTTGAACAAGGAGACAACATTTGCTATCCTCCAGTCTTCTGGCACTATTCCTGTTGACAAAGATGACTTAAAGATCAAAGCCAAAGGCTCTGAAATCTCCTCCCTAGCTTCCCAGAGAATCCTAGGATAAATCGTATCCGGCCCAGGGGACTTATCAATTTTCACCCTTTCCAGAATTGCTAACACCTCCTCCTTATGAACCTCAAGCCCTTCTAGTATAGTAGCCTGAATCTCAGTATTCTCCTCGTCAACATTGTCTTTTTGCTGTGTGAATAGTGATGAAAAATATTCATATAGCACCTCTCCTATCTCCTTGGACTCCAAGCACAACTTCCCACTACTGTCCTTGACTGGCCCTACTCTTACCCTAGTCATTCTTTTATTCCTGACATATCTATAGAAAGCTTTAGGGTTATCCTTGATCCTACCATCCAAAGACTTCTCATGTCCCCTTCTGGCTCTTCTTAGCTCCCTCTTTAGGTCCTTCCTAGCTAACTTGTAACTCTCGAGCGCCCTTACTGAACCTTCATGTCTCATCTTTACATAAGCCTCCTTCCTTCTTCCTCTAGACAAGTGTTTCAACTGCCTTAGTAAACCACGGTTCCCTTGCTCGACCACTTCCTCCCTGCCTGACAGGTACATACTTATCAAGGACACGCAGTAGCTGTTCCTTGAACAAGCTCCACATTTCCATTGTGCCCATCCCCTGCAGTTTTCCCCTCCGTCTTGGTGGGGGTGGGGGGAAGGGTCCCCCTCTCCATCTCTCTCGGTGGGTGGGGGGTTCCCGCCTCTCCATCTCCCTCGGTGGGGGGATCCCCCCTCTCCATCTCTCCCGGTGGGGGGGGGGGGGTGATTCCACCCTCTCCATCTCTCTCTCGGTTGGGGGGGGGGTTCCCCCCTCTCCATCACGCTTTTTGGGGGATCTCCTTCTCCATCTCTCTCGGTGGGGGGAGGGGGGTTCCACCCACTCCATCTCTCTCTGTGGGGGGGGGGGGTCCCCCTTCTCCATCTCTCTCAGTGGGGGGTCCCCCCTCTACATCTCTCTCGTTGGGGTGGGTCCACCCTCTCCATCTCTCTCGGTGGGGGCAGGGTTCCCCCCTCTCCATATCTCTCGGTGGAGGGGGGACCCCCCCCCCATCTCTCTCGGCGGGGGGGGTCCACCCTCTCCATCTCTCTCGGTGGAGGGGGAGTTCCCCCCTCTCCATCTCTCTCGGTGGGTGGGGGGTTCCCGCCTCTCTATCTCTCTCGGTGGGGGGGTCCCCCCTCTCCATCTCTCTCGCTGGGGGAGTCCCCCCTCTCCACCTCACTCGGTGGGGGGTCCCCTCTCTCCATCTCTCTCGGTGGGGGGGACCCCGTCTCCATCTCTCTCGGCGGCGGGGAGGGGGGTCCACCATCTCCATCTCTCTCGGTGGAGGGGGAGTTCTCCCCTCTCCATCTCTCTCGGTGGGGGCAGGGTTCCCCCCTCTCCATCTCTCTTGGTGGGGGGACCCCCTCTCCATCTCTCTCGGCGGGGGGGCGGCGGGGTCCACCCTCTCCATCTCTCTCGGTGGAGGGGGAGTTCCCCCCTCTCCATCTCTCCCGGTGGGTGGGGGGGTTCCACCCTCTCCATCTCTCTCGGTGGGGGTTCCCCCTTCTCCATCATGCTTTGTGGGGGGTCTCCTTCTCCATCTCTCTCGGTGGGGGGGAGGGGGGTTCCACCCACTCCATCTCTCTCTGTGGGGGGGGGTCCCCCTTCTCCATCTCTCTCGGTGGGGGGGGGGTTCCCCTTCTCCATCTCTCTCGGTGGGGGGCGGGGGGAGTATGTTCTCCCCTCTCCATCTCTCTCGGTCTCTGCGTCTCTCCGTCTCTCTCTGGGACTCTGCCAAAACAAAATCCACAACCAGCAGTCGGCCATTTTCTGTCAGTTCACCGGAGCCATTTTATGTCAGTTCACAATGGCCATTGTATGTCAGTTCACGGTGGCCATTTTATGTCGGTTCACGGGAGCCATTTTATGTCAGTTCACAATAGCCATTTTATGTCAGTTAACAATGGACAGTTCATGTCAGTTCACGGGGGCCTTTTTAGGTCAGGTCGCAATGGCCATTTTATATTAGTTCACGGTGGCCATTGTATGTCAGTTCAGAATGGCCATTTTATGTCAATTTGCAATGGACAGTTCATGTCGGTTCACGGGAGCCATTTTATCTCAATTCACGGTGGCCATTTTATGTCAGTTCACAGTGGCCATTTTATGTCAGTTCACAATGGCCATTTTATGTCAGTTCACGGGGGCCATTTTATGTCAGGTCGCAATGGCCATTTTATGTCAGTTCACAATGGACAGTTTATGTCAGTTCACGGGGGCCATTTTATGTCAGGTCGCAATAACCATTGTATGTCAGTTCAGAATGGACAGTTTATGTCAGTTCACGGGGGCCTTTTTATGTCAGGTCGCAATGGCCATTGTATGTCAGTTCACAATGGACAGTTTATGTCAGTTCACGGGGGCCTTTTTATGTCAGGTCGCAATGGCCATTTTATGTCAGTTCACGGTAGCCATTTTATGTCAGGCCGCAATGGCCATTTTATGTCAGTTCACGGGGGCCATTTTATGTCAGTTCACATTGGCCATTTTATGTCAGTTCACGGGGGCCATTGTATGTCAGTTCACAATGGCCATTTTATGTCAGTTCACGGGGTCCATTTTATGTCAGTTCACAATGGCCATTTTATGTCAGTTCACGGGGGCCATTGTATGTCAGTTCACAATGGCCATTTTATATCAGTTCACGGGGTCCATTTAATGTCAGTTCACAATGGCCATTTTATATCAGTTCACAATGGCCATTTTATGTCAGATCACGGTGGCCATTGCAAGTCAGTTCACAATGGCCATTTTATGTCAGTTCACAATGGCCATTTTATGTCAGTTCATGGTGGCCATTGTATGTCAGTTCACATTGGCCATGTATGACATACTGATTGTATGTCAGTTCACAATGGCCATTTTATGTCAGTTTGCAATGGCCATTTTTTCTCAATTGCGGTGGCCAGTTCATGTTTGGTTCACGGGGGCCATGTTTTGTCAGTTCACAGTGGCCATTTTATGTCAGTTCACGGGGTCCATTGTATGTCAGTTCTCAATGGCCATTTTATGTCAGTTCACAATGGCCATTTTATGTCAGTTCACAATGGACAGTTTATGTCAGTTCACGGGGGCCCTTTTATGTCAGTTCACAATGGCCAATGTATGTCAGTTCACAATGGCCATTTTATGTCAGTTTGCAATGGCCATTTTTTCTCAGTTGACGGTGGCCATTTTGTGTCAGTTCACGGTGGCCACTGTATGTGAGTTCACATTGGCCATTTTATGTCAGTTTGCAATGGCCATTTTATCTCAGTTGCGGTGACCAGTTCATGTTGGTTCACGGGGGCCATGTTATGTCAGTTCACGGTGGCCATTTTATGTCAGTTCACGGGGGCCATTTTATGTCAGTTCATGGTGGCTATTGTATGTCAGTACACAATTGTCATTTTATGTCAGATCACGGTGGCCATTTTATCTCAGTTCACGGGGGCCATTTTATTCAGTCGATGGGGGCCATTTTATGTCAGTACATGGTGGCCATTTTATGTCAGTTTACGGTGGTCATTTTATGTCGGTTGACGGGGGCCATTTTATGTCAGCTCGCAATGGCCATTTTATGTCAGTTCACGGTGGCCATTGTATGTCAGTTCACGGAGGCCATTTTATGTCAGGTCATGGTGGCTATTTTATGTCAGTTCACGCGGTCCATTTTATGTCAGTTCACAATGGCCATTTTATGTCAGCTCGCAATGGCCATTTTATGTCAGTTCACGGTGGCCATTGTATGTCAGTTCACGGGGGCCATTGTATGTCAGTTCACAATGGCCATTTTATGTCAGTTCACGGGGTCCATTTTATGTCAGTTCACAATGGCCATTTTATGTCAGTTCACAATGGCCATTTTATGTCAGTTCATGGTGGCCATTGTATGTCAGTTCACAATGGCCATTTTATGTCAGTTTGCAATGACCATTTTTTCTCAGTTGACGGTGGCCATTTTGTGTCAGTTCACGGTGTCCATTGTATGTCATTTCACAATGGACAGTTTATGTCAGTTCACGGGGGCCCTTTTATGTCAGTTCACAATGGCCATTGTTTGTCAGTTCACAATGGCCATTTTATGTCAGTTTGCAATGGCCATTTTTTCTCAGTTGACGGTGGCCATTTTGTGTCAGTTCACGGTGGCCATTGTATGTGAGTTCACAATGGCCATTTTATGTCAGTTTGCAATGGCCATTATATCTCAGTTGCGGTGGCCAGTTCATGTTGGTTCACGGGGGCCATGTTATGTCAGTTCACAGTGGCCATTTTATGTCAGTTCACGGGGGCCATTTAATGTCAGTTCATGGTGGCTATTGTATGTCAGTACACAATTGTCATTTTATGTCAGTTCACGGTGGCCATTTTATCTCAGTTCACAGTGGCCATTTTATGGCAGTTCACGGGGGCCATTTTATTCAGTCGATGGGGGCCATTTTATGTCAGTACATGGTGGCCATTTTATGTCAGTTCACGGTGGTCATTTTATGTCGGTTGACGGGGGCCATTTTATGTCAGCTCGCAATGGCCATTTTATGTCAGTTCACGGTGGCCATTGTATGTCAGTTCATGGCGTCCATTGTATGTCAGTTCACAATGGACAGTTTATGTCAGTTCACGGGGGCCATTGTATGTCAGTTCACAATGGCCATTGTATGTCAGTTCTCAATGGCCATTTTATGTCAGTTCACAGTGGCCATTTTATGTCAATTCACGGTAGCCATTGTATATCAGTTCACAATGGCCATTTTATGTCAGTTCATGGTGGCCATTGTATGTCGGTTCACAATGGCCATTTTATGTCAGTTCACGGGGGCCATTGTATGTCGGTTCACAATGGCCATTTTATGTCAGTTCACGGGGGCCATTTTATGTCAGTTCATGGTGGCCATTTTATCTCAGTTCACAGTGGCCATTTTATGTCAGTTCACGGGGGGCATTTTATTCAGTCGAAGGGGCCATTTAATGTCAGTAACGGTGGCCATTTTATGTCAATTCACGGTGGTCATTTTATGTCGTTTGAAGGTAACCATTTTATTTTAGCTCGCAATGGCCATTTTATGTCAGTTCAGGGTGGCTATTTTATGTGAGCTCACGGCAGCCATTTTATGTTCATTTACGGTGGCCATTTTATGTCAGTTCACGGCAGCCATTTTATGTCAGTTCACGGTGGTCATTTAATGTCGGTTGAAGGGGTCCATTTTATGTCAGTTCACGGTGGCCATTTTATGTCAGTTCACTGTGGCCATTTTAAGTCAGTAAACGGTGGCCATTTTATGTCAGTTCACGTTGGCCATTTTATGTCAGTTCACGGCAGACTTTTTATGTCAGAACACGGCAACCATTTCTGGCAATTTTCAGCCATCCCACAGCCAGCACTGCCAATGCTCACCCACACAGCCAGCACTGTCAGCGCTCTCCCACACAGCCAGCACTGTCAGTGCTCCCAACACACAGCCAGCACTGTCAGTGCTCCGCCCACACAGCCAGCACTATCAGTGCTCCCACCACACAGCCAGCACTGTCAGTGCATCCACCACACAGCCAGCACTGTCAGTGCTCCCACCACACAGCCAGCACTGTCAGTGATCCCCCACACAGCCAGCACTGTCAGTGCTCTCACCCACACCCAGCACTGTCAGTGCTCCCACCACACAACCAGCACTGTCAGTGCTCCCACCACACAGCCAGGACTGTCTGTGCTCCCACCACACAGCCAGCACTGTCAGTGCTCCCCACACAGCCAGCTCTGTCAGTGCTCCCCTACACAGCCAACACTGTCAGTGCTCCCCCACACAGCCAGCACTGTCAGTGCTCCCCACACAGCCAGCACCGTCAGTGCTCCCACCACACAGCCAGCACTGTCAGTGCTCCCACCACACAGCCAGCACTGTCTGTGCTCCCACCACACAGCCAGCACTGTCAGTGCTCCCCACACAGCCAGCACCGTCAGTGCTCCCACCACACAGCCAGCAGTGTCAGTGCTCCCCCCACACAGCCAGCACTGTCAGTGCTCCCCCACGCATCCAGCACTGTCAGTGCTCCCCCACACAGCCAGCACTGTCAGTGCTCCCCCCAAACAGCCAGCACTGTCAGTGCTCCCCCACACAGCCAGCACTGTCAGTGCTCCCCCCACACAGCCAGCACTGTCAGTGCTCCCAACACACAGCCAGCACTGTCAGTGTTCCCCCACACAGCCAGCACTGTCAGTGCTCCCCCCACACAGTCAGCACTGTCAATGCTCCTCCACACAGCCAGCACTGTCAGTGCTCCCCACACACAGACAGCACTGTCAGTGCTCCCACCACACAGGCAGCAGTGTCAGTGCTTCCCCCACACAGCCAGCACTCTCAGTGCTCCCACACACAGCCAGCACTGTCAGTGCTCCCACCGCACAGCCAGTACTGTCAGTGCTCCCCCCACACAGACAGCACAGTCAGTGCTCCCACCACACAGCCAGCACTGCCAGTGCTCCCACCACACAGCCAGCACTGTCAGTGCTCCCCCCACACAGCCAGCACTGTCAGTGCTCCCACCATACAGACGGCACTGTCAGTGCTCCCACCACACAGCCAGCACTGTCAGTGCTCCCCCACACAGCCAGCACTGTCAGTGCTCCCCCCACACAGCCAGCACTGTCAGTGCTCCCCCCACACAGCCAGCACTGTCAGTGCTCCCACCATACAGACGGCACTGTCAGTGCTCCCAGCCCACAGCCAGCACTGTCAGTGCTCCCCACACAGCCAGCAGTGTCAGTGCTTCCCCCACACAGCCAGCACAGTGCTCCCCCCACACAGCCAGCAGTGTCAGTGCTTCCCCCACACAGCCAGCACTGCCAGTGCTCCCACACACAGCCAGCACTGTCAGTGCTCCCACCGCACAGCCAGCACTGTCAGTGCTCCCCCCACACAGACAGCACTGTAAGTGCTCCCCCACACAGCCAGCACTGTCAGCTCTCCCCCACACATAGCCAGCACTGTCAGCTCTCCCACACAGAGCCAGCACTGTCTGTGCTCCTCCCACACAGCCAGCACTGTCAGTGCTCCCACCGAACAGCCACGACTGGCAGTGCCCTCCCACAGAGCTAGCAGTGTCAGTGCTCCCACCACACAACCAGCACTGTCAGTGCTCCCACCACACAGCCAGCACTGTCAGTGCACCCCCACACAGGCAGCCCTGTCAGTGCTCCCAACACACAGCCAGCACTGTCAGTGCTCCCACACACAGCCAGCACTGTCAGTGCTCCCCGCACACAGCTAGCACTGTCAGTGCTCCCGCCATTCAGCCAGCACTGTCAGTGCACCCCCACATAGCCAGCACTGTCAGTGCTCCCACCACACAGCCAGCACTGTCAGCCCTCCCCCCACACAGCCAGCACTGTCAATGCTACCACCACACAGCCAGCACTGTCAGTGCTCCCCCCACACAGCCAGCACTGTCAGTGCTCCCACCACACAGCCAGCACTGTCAGTGCTCCCCCCACACAGCCAGCACTCTCAGTTCTCCCCAACACAGCCAACACGGTCAGTGCTCCCACCACACAGCCAGCACTGTAAATGCTCCTCACACAGCCAGCACTGTCAGTGCTCCCACCCCACACAGCCAGCACTGTCAGTGCTCCCCCACAGCCAGCACTGTCAGTGCTCCCACCACACAGCCAGCACTGTCAGTGCTCCCCCACACAGCCAGCACTGTCAGTGCTCCCCCCACACAGCCAGAACTGTCAGTGCTCCCCCACACAACAAGCACTGTCAGTGCTCCCCCACACAGCCTGCACTGTCCGTGATCCCCCCACACAGCCAGCCCTGTCAGTGCTCCCCCCACAGCCAGCACTGTCAGTGCTCCCCCCACACAGCCAGCATTGCCAGTGCTCCCACCACACAGCCAGCACTGTCAGTGCTCCCCACACACAGCCAGCACTCTCAGTGCCCCCCCCTCACAGAGCCAGCACTGTCAGTGCTCCCACAACACAGCCAGCACTGTCAGTGCTCCCCCACACAGCCAGCACTGTCAGTGCCCCCACCCCACACAGCCAGATCTGTCAGTGCTCCCCCACAGCCAGCATTGTCAGTGCTCCCACCACACAGCCAGCACTGCCAGTTCTCCACCCACAGCCAGCTCTGAGAGCGCGCCCCACACAGCCAGCACTGCCAGTGCTCTCCCTCAGAGCTAGCACTGTCAGTGCTCCCCCACAGATCCAGCACTGTCAGTGCTCCCACCACACAACCAGCACTGTCAGTGCTCCCACCACACGGCCAGCACTGTCAGTGCTCCCACCACACAGCCAGCACTGTCTGTGCTCCCCCCACACAGCCAGCACTGTCAGTGCTCCCCCACACAGCCAGCACTTTCGGTGCTCCCCCCCATACAGCCAGCACTGTCAGTGCTCTCCACACAGCCAGCACTGTCAGTGCTCCCACCACACAGCCAGCACTGTCAGTCCTCCCCCCACACTGCCAGCACTGGCAGTGCTCCCCCACACAGCCAGCGCTGTCAGTGCTCCCCCACACAGCCAGCACTGTCAGTGCTCCCCCACACAGCCAGCACTGGCAGTGCTCCCACCACACAGCCAGCACTGTCAGTGCTCCCCCCACACAGCCAGCACTGTCAGTGCTCCCCCACAGAGCCAGCACTGTCAGTGCTCCCACCACACATTCAGCACTGTCAGTGCTCCCCCCACACAGCCAGCACTGTCAGTGCTCCCACCACACAGCCAGCACTGTCAGTGCTCCCCCACACAGCCAGCACTGTCAGTGCTCCCACCACACAGCCAGCACTGTCAGTGCTCCCCCACACAGCCAGCAGTGTCAGTGCTCCCACCACACAGCCAGCACTGTCAGTGCTCCCCCACACAGCCAGCAGTGTCAGTGCTCCCACCACACAACCAGCAATGTCAGTGCTCCCCACACACAGCCAGCACTCTCAGTGCCCCCCCCTCACAGAGCCAGCACTGTCAGTGCTCCCACAACACAGCCAGCACTGTCAGTGCTCCCCCACACAGCCAGCACTGTCAGTGCCCCCACCCCACACAGCCAGATCTGTCAGTGCTCCCCCACAGCCAGCACTGTCAGTGCTCCCCCCACATTGGCAGCACTGTCAGTGCTCCCCACACAGCCAGCACTGTCAGTGCTCCCCACACAGCCAGCACTGCCAGTGCTCTCCCACACAGCCAGCACTGTCAGTGCTCCTACCGCACACAGCCAGCACTGTCAGTGCTCCCCCACATAGGCAGCACTGTCAGTGCTCCCCACACACAGCCAGCACTGTCAGTGCTCCCCACACAGCCACCACTGTCAGTGCTCCCCCCACACAACCAGCACTGTCAGTGCTCCCCACACAGCCAGCACTGCCAGTGCTCTCCCACACAGCCAGCACTTTCAGTGCTCCTACCCCACACAGCCAGCACTGTCAGTGCTCCCACCACACATCCCGCACTGTCAGTGCACCCGCCACACAGCCAGCACAGTCAGTGCTCCTACCCCACACAACCAGCACAGTCATCCTCCCCCCACACAGCCAGCACTGACAGTGCTCCCCTCACAGACAGCACTGTCAGTGCTCCCACCACACAGCCAGCACTGTCAGTGCTCCCCCCACACAGCCAGCACTGTCAGTGCTCCCACCACACAGCCAGACCTGTCAGTGCTCCCACCACACAGCCAGCACTGTCAGTGCTCCCCCACACAGCCAGCACTGTCAGTGCTCCCCCCACACAGCCAGCACTGTCAGTGCTCCCACCACACAGCCAGACCTGTCAGTGCTCCCACCACACAGCCAGCACTGTCAGTGCTCCCACCACACAGCCAGCACTGTCAGTGCTCCCCCACACAGCCAGCACTGTCTGTGCTCCCCCACACAGCCAGCACTGTCAGTGCTCCCCCACACAGCCAGCAGTGTCAGTGCCCCCCACACAGCCAGCACTGTCAGTGCTCCCACCACACAGCCAGCACTGTCAGTTCTCCCCCACACAGCCAGCACTGTCAGTGCTCCCCCATATAGCCAGCACTGTCAGTGCTCCCCGCACAGCCAGCATTGTCAGTGCTCCCACCACACAGCCAGCACTGCCAGTGCTCCCACCACACAGCCAGCACTGTAAGTGCTCCACCACACAGCCAGCACTGTCAGTGCTCCCACCACACAGCCAGCACTGTCAGTGCTCCCCATACAGCCAGCACTGCCAGTGCTCCCCCACAAATCCAGCACTGTCAGTGCTCCCCCAAACAGCCAGCACTGTCAGTGCTCCCCACAGAGCCAGCACTGTCAGTGCTCCACCCACACAGCCAGCACTGCCAGTGCTCCCACCACACAGCCAGCACTGTCAGTGCTCCACCCTCACAGCCAGCACTCTCAGTGCTCCCACCACACAGCCAGCACTGTCAGTGCTCCCCCACACAGCCAGCACTGCCTGTGCTCCCCCAGACTGCCTGCACTGTCAGTGCTCCTACCACACAGCCAGCACTGGCAGTTCTCCCCCCACAGCCAGCACTGTCAGTGCTCCCCCCACACTGCCAGCACTGTCAGTGCTCCCACCACACAGCCAGCACTGGCAGTGCTCCCCCACATAGCCAGCACTGAGAGTGCGACCCACACAGCCAGCACTGCCAGTGCCCTCACAAAGAGCTAGCAGTGTCAGTGCTCCCCCACACAGCCAGCACTGTCAGTGCTCCCACCACACAACCAGCACTGTCAGTGCTCCCACCACACAGCCAGCACTGTCAGTGTACCCCCACACAGCCAGCACTGTCAGTGTTCCCCCACACAGCCAGCACTGTCAGTGCTCCCCCCACACAGCCAGCACTGTCAGTGCTCCCCCCCCATACAGCCAGCACTGTCAGTGCTCCGCCCACACAGGCAGCACTGTCAGTGCTCCCACCACACAGCCAGCACTGTGAGTGCTTCCCCACACAGGGAGCACTGTCAGTCCTCCCACCACACAGCCAGCACTGTCAGTGCTCCCACCACACAGCCAGCACTGTCAGTGCTCCCCCACACAGCCAGCACTGTCAGTGCTCCCCCCACACAGCCAGAACTGTCAGTGCTCCCCCACACAGCAAGCACTGTCAGTGCTCCCCCACACAGCCAACACTGTCAGTGCTCCCCACACAGCCAGCACTGTCAGTGCTCCCCCACACAGCCAGCACTGTCAGTGCACCCCCCACACAGCCAGCACTGTCAGTGCTCCCCACACAGCCAACACTGCCAGTGCTCTCCCACACAGCCAGCACTGTCAGTGCTCCCACCACACAGCCAGCACCGTCAGTCCTCCTACCGCACACAGCCAGCACTGTCAGTGCTCCCACTACACAGCCAGCACTGTCAGTGCTCCTACCGCACACAGCCAGCACTGTCAGTGCTCCCCACACAGCCAGCACTGTCAGTGTTCCTACCGCACACAGCCAGCACTGTCAGTGCTCCCCCACATTGGCAGCACTGTCAGTGCTCCCCACACAGCCAGCACTGTCAGTGCTCCCCACACAGCCAGCACTGTCAGTGCTCTCCCACACAGCCAGCACTGTCAGTGCTCCCCCACACAGCCAGCACTGTCAGTGCTCCCACACACACAGCCAGCAACGTCAGTGCTCCCACCACACAGCCAGCACTGACAGTGCTCCCCTCACAGACAGCACTGTCAGTGCTCCCACCACACAGCCAGCACTGTCAGTGCTCCCCCCACTCAGCCAGCACTGTCAGTGCTCCCACCACACAGCCAGACCTGTCAGTGCTCCCACCACACAGCCAGCACTGTCAGTGCACCCCACACAGCCAGCACTGTCAGTGCTCCCCCCACACAGCCAGCACTGTCAGTGCTGCCACCACACAGCCAGACCTGTCAGTGCTCCCACCACACAGCCAGCACTGTCAGTGCTCCCACCACACAGCCAGCGCTGTCAGTGCTCCCCCGCACAGCCAGCACTGTCTGTGCTCCCCCACACAGCCAGCACTGTCAGTGCTCCCCCACACAGCCAGCAGTGTCAGTGCCCCCCACACAGCCAGCACTGTCAGTGCTCCCACCACACAGCCAGCACTGTAAGTGCTCCACCACACAGCCAGCACTGTCAGTGCTCCCACCACACAGCCAGCACTGTCAGTGCTCCCCATACAGCCAGCACTGCCAGTGCTCCCCCACAAATCCAGCACTGTCAGTGCTCCCCCAAACAGCCAGCACTGTCAGTGCTCCCCACACAGCCAGCACTGTCAGTGCTCCACCCACACAGCCAGCACTGCCAGTGCTCCCACCACACAGCCAGCACTGTCAGTGCTCCACCCTCACAGCCAGCACACTCAGTGCTCCCACCACACAGCCAGCACTGTCAGTGCTCCCCCACACAGCCAGCACTGTCTGTGCTCCCCCACACTGCCAGCACTGTCAGTGCTCCTACCACACAGCCAGCACTGGCAGTTCTCCCCCCACAGCCAGCACTGTCAGTGCTCCCCCCACACTGCCAGCACTGTCAGTGCTCCCACCACACAGCCAGCACTGTCAGTGCTCCCCCACACAGCCAGCACTGAGAGTGCGACCCACACAGCCAGCACTGCCAGTGCCCTCCCAAAGAGCTAGCAGTGTCAGTGCTCCCCCACACAGCCAGCACTGTCAGTGCTCCCACCACACAACCAGCACTGTCAGTGCTCCCCCACACAGCCAGCACTGTCTGTGCTCCCCCACACTGCCAGCACTGTCAGTGCTCCTACCACACAGCCAGCACTGGCAGTTCTCCCCCCCACAGCCAGCATTGTCAGTGCTCCCACCACACAGCCAGCACTGCCAGTGCTCCCACCACACAGCCAGCACTGTAAGTGCTCCACCACACAGCCAGCACTGTCAGTGCTCCCACCACACAGCCAGCACTGTCAGTGCTCCCCATACAGCCAGCACTGCCAGTGCTCCCCCACAAATCCAGCACTGTCAGGCTCCCCCAAACAGCCAGCACTGTCAGTGCTCCCCACACAGCCAGCACTGTCAGTGCTCCACCCACACAGCCAGCACTGCCAGTGCTCCCACCACACAGCCAGCACTGTCAGTGCTCCACCCTCACAGCCAGCACTCTCAGTGCTCCCACCACACAGCCAGCACTGTCAGTGCTCCCCCACACAGCCAGCACTGTCTGTGCTCCCCCACACTGCCAGCACTGTCAGTGCTCCTACCACACAGCCAGCACTGGCAGTTCTCCCCCCACAGCCAGCACTGTCAGTGCTCCCCCCACACTGCCAGCACTGGCAGTGCTCCCACCACACAGCCAGCACTGTCAGTGCTCCCCCACACAGCCAGCACTGAGAGTGCGACCCACACAGACAGCACTGCCAGTGCCCTCCCAAAGAACTAGCAGTGTCAGTGCTCCCCCACACAGCCAGCACTCAGTGCTCCCACCACACAACCAGCACTGTCAGTGCTCCCACCACACAACCAGCACTGTCAGTGTACCCCCACACAGCCAGCACTGTCAGTGTTCCCCCACACAGCCAGCACTGTCAGTGCTCCCCCCACACAGCCAGCACTGTCAGTGCTCCCCCCCATACAGCCAGCACTGTCAGTGCTCCGCCCACACAGGCAGCACTGTCAGTGCTCCCACCACACAGCCAGCACTGTGAGTGCTCCCACCACACAGCCAGCACTGTCAGTGCTCCCACCACACAGTCAGCACTGTCAGTGCTCCCCCACACAGCCAGCACTGTCAGTGCTCCCCCCACACAGCCAGAACTGTCAGTGCTCCCCCACACAGCAAGCACTGTCAGTGCTCCCCCACACAGCCAGCACTGTCAGTGCTCCCCCCACACAGCCAGCACTTTCAGTGCACCCCCCACACAGCCAGCACTGTCAGTGCTCCCCACACAGCCAACACTGCCAGTGCTCTCCCACACAGCCAGCACTGTCAGTGCTCCCACCACACAGCCAGCACCGTCAGTGCTCCTACCGCACACAGCCAGCACTGTCAGTGCTCCCACCACACAGCCAGCACTGTCAGTGCTCCTACCGCACACAGCCAGCACTGACAGTGCTCCCCACACAGCCAGCACTGTCAGTGTTCCTACCGCACACAGCCAGCACTGTCAGTGCTCCCCCCACATTGGCAGCACTGTCAGTGCTCCCCACACAGCCAGCACTGTCAGTGCTCCCCACACAGCCAGCACTGCCAGTGCTCTCCCACACAGCCAGCACTGTCAGTGCTCCTACCGCACACAGCCATCACTGTCAGTGCTCCCCCACATAGGCAGCACTGTCAGTGCTCCCCACACACAGCCAGCACTGTCAGTGCTCCCCACACAGCCAGCACTGTCAGTGCTCCCCCCACACAGCCAGCACTGTCAGTGCTCCCCACACAGCCAGCACTGCCAGTGCTCTCCCACACAGCCAGCACTTTCAGTGCTCCTACCCCACACAGCCAGCACTGTCAGTGCTCCCACCACACATCCCGCACTGTCAGTGCACCCGCCACACAGCCAGCACAGTCAGTGCTCCTACCCCACACAGCCAGCACAGTCATCCTCCCCCACACAGCCAGCACTGTCAGTGCTCCCCCACACAGCCAGCACTGTCAGTGCTCCCACACACACAGCCAGCAACGTCAGTGCTCCCACCACACAGCCAGCACTGACAGTGCTCCCCTCACAGACAGCACTGTCAGTGCTCCCACCACACAGCCAGCACTGTCAGTGCTCCCCCCACACAGCCAGCACTGTCAGTGCTCCCACCACACAGCCAGACCTGTCAGTGCTCCCACCACACAGCCAGCACTGTCAGTGCTCCCCCACACAGCCAGTACTGTCAGTCCTCCCCCCACACAGCCAGCACTGTCAGTGCTCCCACCACACAGCCAGACCTGTCAGTGCTTCCACCACACAGCCAGCACTCTCAGTGCTCCCACCACACAGCCAGCACTGTCAGTGCTCCCCCACACAGCCAGCACTGTCTGTGCTCCCCCACACTGGCAGCACTGTCAGTGCTCCTACCACACAGGCAGCACTGGCAGTTCTCCCCCCAGAGCCAGCACTGTCAGTGCTCACCCCACACTGCCAGCACTGTCAGTGCTCCCACCACACAGCCAGCACTGTCAGTGCTCCCCCACACAGCCAGCACTGAGAGTGCGACCCACACAGCCAGCACTGCCAGTGCCCTCCCAAAGAGCTAGCAGTGTCAGTGCTCCCCCACACAGCCAGCACTGTCAGTGCTCCCACCACACAACCAGCACTGTCAGTGCTCCCCCACACAGCCAGCACTGTCTGTGCTCCCCCACACTGCCAGCACTGTCAGTGCTCCTACCACACAGCCAGCACTGGCAGTTCTCCCCCCACAGCCAGCATTGTCAGTGCTCCCACCACACAGCCAGCACTGCCAGTGCTCCCACCACACAGCCAGCACTGTAAGTGCTCCACCACACAGCCAGCACTGTCAGTGCTCCCACCACACAGCCAGCACTGTCAGTGCTCCCCATACAGCCAGCACTGCCAGTGCTCCCCCACAAATCCAGCACTGTCAGTGCTCCCCCAAACAGCCAGCACTGTCAGTGCTCCCCACACAGCCAGCACTGTCAGTGCTCCACCCACACAACCAGCACTGCCAGTGCTCCCACCACACAGCCAGCACTGTCAGTGCTCCACCCTCACAGCCAGCACTCTCAGTGCTCCCACCACACAGCCAGCACTGTCAGTGCTCCCCCACACAGCCAGCACTGTCTGTGCTCCCCCACACTGCCAGCACTGTCAGTGCTCCTACCACACAGCCAGCACTGGCAGTTCTCCCCCCACAGCCAGCACTGTCAGTGCTCCCCCCACACTGCCAGCACTGTCAGTGCTCCCACCACACAGCCAGCACTGTCACTGCTCCCCCACACAGCCAGCACTGAGAGTGCGACCCACACAGCCAGCACTGCCAGTGCCCTCCCAAAGAACTAGCAGTGTCAGTGCTCCCCCACACAGCCAGCACTGTCAGTGCTCCCACCACACAACCAGCACTGTCAGTGCTCCCACCACACAACCAGCACTGTCAGTGTACCCCCACACAGCCAGCACTGTCAGTGTTCCCCCACACAGCCAGCACTGTCAGTGCTCCCCCACACAGCCAGCACTGTCAGTGCTCCCCCCCATAAAGCCAGCACTGTCAGTGCTCCGCCCACACAGGCAGCACTGTCAGTGCTCCCACCACACAGCCAGCACTGTGAGTGCTCCCACCACACAGCCAGCACTGTCAGTGCTCCCACCACACAGTCAGCACTGTCAGTGCTCCCCCACACAGCCAGCACTGTCAGTGCTCCCCCACACAGCCAGAACTGTCAGTGCTCCCCCACACAGCAAGCACTGTCAGTGCTCCCCCACACAGCCAGCACTGTCAGTGCTCCCCCCACACAGCCAGCACTGTCAGTGCACCCCCCACACAGCCAGCACTGTCAGTGCTCCCCACACAGCCAACACTGCCAGTGCTCTCCCACACAGCCAGCACTGTCAGTGCTCCCACCACACAGCCAGCACCGTCAGTGCTCCTACCGCACACAGCCAGCACTGTCAGTGCTCCCACCACACAGCCAGCACTGTCAGTGCTCCTACCACACACAGCCAGCACTGTCAGTGCTCCCCACACAGCCAGCACTGTCAGTGTTCCTACCGCACACAGCCAGCACTGTCAGTGCTCCCCCCACATTGGCAGCACTGTCAGTGCTCCCCACACAGCCAGCACTGTCAGTGCTCCCCACACAGCCAGCACTGCCAGTGCTCTCCCACACAGCCAGCACTGTCAGTGCTCCTACCGCACACAGCCAGCACTGTCAGTGCTCCCCCACATAGGCAGCACTGTCAGTGCTCCCCACACACAGCCAGCACTGTCAGTGCTCCCCACACAGCCAGCACTGTCAGTGCTCCCCCCACACAGCCAGCACTGTCAGTGCTCCCCACACAGCCAGCACTGCCAGTGCTCTCCCACACAGCCAGCACTTTCAGTGCTCCTACCCCACACAGCCAGCACTGTCAGTGCTCCCACCACACATCCCGCACTGTCAGTGCACCCGCCACACAGCCAGCACAGTCAGACTCCTACCCCACACAGCCAGCACAGTCATCCTCCCCCACACAGCCAGCACTGTCAGTGCTCCCCCACACAGCCAGCACTGTCAGTGCTCCCACACACACAGCCAGCAACGTCAGTGCTCCCACCACACAGCCAGCACTGACAGTGCTCCCCTCACAGACAGCACTGTCAGTGCTCCCACCACACAGCCAGCACTGTCAGTGCTCCCCCACACAGCCAGCACTGTCAGTGCTCCCACCACACAGCCAGACCTGTCAGTGCTCCCACCACACAGCCAGCACTGTCAGTGCTCCCCCACACAGCCAGCACTGTCAGTCCTCCCCCCACACAGCCAGCACTGTCAGTGCTCCCACCACACAGCCAGACTTGTCAGTGCTTCCACCACACAGCCAGCACTGTCAGTGCTCCCACCACACTGCCAGCACTGTCAGTGCTCCCCCACACAGCCAGCACTGTCTGTGCTCCCCCACACAGCCAGCACTGTCAGTGCTCCCCCACACAGCCAGCAGTGTCAGTGCCCCCCACACAGCCAGCACTGTGAGTGCTCCCACCACACAGCCAGCACAGTCATCCTCCCCCACACAGCCAGCACTGTCAGTGCTCCCCCACACAGCCAGCACTGTCAGTGCTCCCACACACACAGCCAGCAACGTCAGTGCTCCCACCACACAGCCAGCACTGACAGTGCTCCCCTCACAGACAGCACTGTCAGTGCTCCCACCACACAGCCAGCACTGTCAGTGCTCCCCCCACACAGCCAGCACTGTCAGTGCTCCCACCACACAGCCAGACCTGTCAGTGCTCCCACCACACAGCCAGCACTGTCAGTGCTCCCCCACACAGCCAGTACTGTCAGTCCTCCCCCCACACAGCCAGCACTGTCAGTGCTCCCACCACACAGCCAGACCTGTCAGTGCTTCCACCACACAGCCAGCACTCTCAGTGCTCCCACCACACAGCCAGCACTGTCAGTGCTCCCCCACACAGCCAGCACTGTCTGTGCTCCCCCACACTGGCAGCACTGTCAGTGCTCCTACCACACAGGCAGCACTGGCAGTTCTCCCCCCAGAGCCAGCACTGTCAGTGCTCACCCCACACTGCCAGCACTGTCAGTGCTCCCACCACACAGCCAGCACTGTCAGTGCTCCCCCACACAGCCAGCACTGAGAGTGCGACCCACACAGCCAGCACTGCCAGTGCCCTCCCAAAGAGCTAGCAGTGTCAGTGCTCCCCCACACAGCCAGCACTGTCAGTGCTCCCACCACACAACCAGCACTGTCAGTGCTCCCCCACACAGCCAGCACTGTCTGTGCTCCCCCACACTGCCAGCACTGTCAGTGCTCCTACCACACAGCCAGCACTGGCAGTTCTCCCCCCACAGCCAGCATTGTCAGTGCTCCCACCACACAGCCAGCACTGCCAGTGCTCCCACCACACAGCCAGCACTGTAAGTGCTCCACCACACAGCCAGCACTGTCAGTGCTCCCACCACACAGCCAGCACTGTCAGTGCTCCCCATACAGCCAGCACTGCCAGTGCTCCCCCACAAATCCAGCACTGTCAGTGCTCCCCCAAACAGCCAGCACTGTCAGTGCTCCCCACACAGCCAGCACTGTCAGTGCTCCACCCACACAACCAGCACTGCCAGTGCTCCCACCACACAGCCAGCACTGTCAGTGCTCCACCCTCACAGCCAGCACTCTCAGTGCTCCCACCACACAGCCAGCACTGTCAGTGCTCCCCCACACAGCCAGCACTGTCTGTGCTCCCCCACACTGCCAGCACTGTCAGTGCTCCTACCACACAGCCAGCACTGGCAGTTCTCCACCCACAGCCAGCACTGTCAGTGCTCCCCCCACACTGCCAGCACTGTCAGTGCTCCCACCACACAGCCAGCACTGTCACTGCTCCCCCACACAGCCAGCACTGAGAGTGCGACCCACACAGCCAGCACTGCCAGTGCCCTCCCAAAGAACTAGCAGTGTCAGTGCTCCCCCACACAGCCAGCACTGTCAGTGCTCCCACCACACAACCAGCACTGTCAGTGCTCCCACCACACAACCAGCACTGTCAGTGTACCCCCACACAGCCAGCACTGTCAGTGTTCGCCCACACAGCCAGCACTGTCAGTGCTCCCCCACACAGCCAGCACTGTCAGTGCTCCCCCCCATAAAGCCAGCACTGTCAGTGCTCCGCCCACACAGGCAGCACTGTCAGTGCTCCCACCACACAGCCAGCACTGTGAGTGCTCCCACCACACAGCCAGCACTGTCAGTGCTCCCACCACACAGTCAGCACTGTCAGTGCTCCCCCACACAGCCAGCACTGTCAGTGCTCCCCCACACAGCCAGAACTGTCAGTGCTCCCCCACACAGCAAGCACTGTCAGTGCTCCCCCACACAGCCAGCACTGTCAGTGCTCCCCCCACACAGCCAGCACTGTCAGTGCACCCCCCACACAGCCAGCACTGTCAGTGCTCCCCACACAGCCAACACTGCCAGTGCTCTCCCACACAGCCAGCACTGTCAGTGCTCCCACCACACAGCCAGCACCGTCAGTGCTCCTACCGCACACAGCCAGCACTGTCAGTGCTCCCACCACACAGCCAGCACTGTCAGTGCTCCTACCACACACAGCCAGCACTGTCAGTGCTCCCCACACAGCCAGCACTGTCAGTGTTCCTACCGCACACAGCCAGCACTGTCAGTGCTCCCCCCACATTGGCAGCACTGTCAGTGCTCCCCACACAGCCAGCACTGTCAGTGCTCCCCACACAGCCAGCACTGCCAGTGCTCTCCCACACAGCCAGCACTGTCAGTGCTCCTACCGCACACAGCCAGCACTGTCAGTGCTCCCCCACATAGGCAGCACTGTCAGTGCTCCCCACACACAGCCAGCACTGTCAGTGCTCCCCACACAGCCAGCACTGTCAGTGCTCCCCCCACACAGCCAGCACTGTCAGTGCTCCCCACACAGCCAGCACTGCCAGTGCTCTCCCACACAGCCAGCACTTTCAGTGCTCCTACCCCACACAGCCAGCACTGTCAGTGCTCCCACCACACATCCCGCACTGTCAGTGCACCCGCCACACAGCCAGCACAGTCAGACTCCTACCCCACACAGCCAGCACAGTCATCCTCCCCCACACAGCCAGCACTGTCAGTGCTCCCCCACACAGCCAGCACTGTCAGTGCTCCCACACACACAGCCAGCAACGTCAGTGCTCCCACCACACAGCCAGCACTGACAGTGCTCCCCTCACAGACAGCACTGTCAGTGCTCCCACCACACAGCCAGCACTGTCAGTTCTCCCCCCACACAGCCAGCACTGTCAGTGCTCCCACCACACAGCCAGACCTGTCAGTGCTCCCACCACACAGCCAGCACTGTCAGTGCTCCCCCACACAGCCAGCACTGTCAGTCCTCCCCCCACACAGCCAGCACTGTCAGTGCTCCCACCACACAGCCAGACCTGTCAGTGCTTCCACCACACAGCCAGCACTGTCAGTGCTCCCACCACACTGCCAGCACTGTCAGTGCTCCCCCACACAGCCAGCACTGTCTGTGCTCCCCCACACAGCCAGCACTGTCAGTGCTCCCCCACACAGCCAGCAGTGTCAGTGCCCCCCACACAGCCAGCACTGTGAGTGCTCCCACCACACAGCCAGCACTGTCAGTTCTCCCCCACACAGCCAGCACTGTCAGTGCTCCCCCACATAGCCAGCACTGTCAGTGCTCCCCGCACAGCCAGCATTGTCAGTGCTCCCACCACACAGCCAGCACTGCCGGTGCTCCCACCACACAGCCAGCACTGTAAGTGCTCCACCACACAGCCAGCACTGTCAGTGCTCCCACCACACAGCCAGCACTGTCAGTGCTCCCCATACAGCCAGCACTGCCAGTGCTCCCCCACAAATCCAGCACTGTCAGTGCTCCCCCAAACAGCCAGCACTGTCAGTGCTCCCCACACAGCCAGCACTGTCAGTGCTCCACCCACACAGCCAGCACTGCCAGTGCTCCCACCACACAGCCAGCACTGTCAGTGCTCCACCCTCACAGCCAGCACTCTCAGTGCTCCCACCACACAGCCAGCACTGTCAGTGCTCCCCCACACAGCCAGCAATGTCTGTGCTCCCCCACACTGCCAGTACTGTCAGTGCTCCTACCACACAGCCAGCACTGGCAGTTCTCCCCCCACAGCCAGCACTGTCAGTGCTCCCCCCACACTGCCAGCACTGTCAGTGCTCCCACCACACAGCCAGCACTGTCAGTGCTCCCCCACACAGCCAGCACTGAGAGTGCGACCCACACAGCCAGCACTGCCAGTGCCCTCCCAAAGAGCTAGCAGTGTCAGTGCTCCCCCACACAGCCAGCACTGTCAGTGCTCCCACCACACAACCAGCACTGTCAGTGCTCCCACCACACAGCCAGCACTGTCAGTGTACCCCCACACAGCCAGCACTGTCAGTGTTCCCCCACACAGCCAGCACTGTCAGTGCTCCCCCCACACAGCCAGCACTGTCAGTGCACCCCCCCCCCATACAGCCAGCACTGTCAGTGCTCCGCCCACACAGGCAGCACTGTCAGTGCTCCTACCACACAGCCAGCACTGTGAGTGCTTCCCCACACAGGGAGCACTGTCAGTGCTCCCACCACACAGCCAGCACTGTCAGTGCTCCCACCACACAGCCAGCACTGTCAGTGCTCCCCCACACAGCCAGCACTGTCAGTGCTCCCCCCACACAGCCAGCACTGTCAGTGCTCCCCCACACAGCAAGCACTCAGTGCTCCCCCACACAGCCAGCACTCTCAGTGATCCCCCCACACAGCCAGCCCTGTCAGTCCTCCCCCCACAGCCAGCACTGTCAGTGCTCCCCCCACACAGCCAGCATTGCCAGTGTTCCCCCACACAGCCAGCACTGTCAGTGCTCCACCCACACAGGCAGAACTGTCAGTGCTCCCCACACACAGCCAGCACTCTCAGTGCCCCCCCCCCCCACACAGAGCCAGCACTGTCAGTGCTCCCACTACACAGCCAGCACTGTCAGTGCTCCCCCACACAGCCAGGACTGTCAGTGCTCTCACCACACAGCGAGCACTGTCAGTGCTCCCACCACACAGCCAGCACTGTCAGTGCTCCCCCACACAGCCAGCACTGTCAGTGCCCCCACCCCACACTGCCAGCACTGTCAGTGCTCCCCCACAGCCAGCATTGTCAGTGCTCCCACCACACAGCCAGCACTGCCAGTTCTCCACACACAGCCAGCACTGTCAGTGCTCCCACCACACAACCAGCACTGTCAGTGCTCCCACCACACAGCCAGCACTGTCAGTGCTCCCACCACACAGCCAGCACTGTCGGTGCTCCCCCCCATACAGCCAGCACTGTCAGTGCTCCCACCACACAGACAGCACTGTCAGTGCTCCCACCACACAGACAGCACTGTCAGTGCTCCCACCACACAGCCAGCACTGTCAGTGCTCCCACCACTCTGCCAGCACTGTCTGTGCTCCCCCCACACAGCCAGCACTGTCAGTGCTACCCCACAGAGCCAGCACTGTCGGTGCTCCCCCCCATACAGCCAGCACTGTCAGTGCACCCCACACAGCCAGCACTGTCAGTGCTCCCACCACACAGCCAGCACTGTCAGTCCTCCCCCCACACTGCCAGCACTGGCAGTGCTCCCCCACACAGCCAGCGATGTCAGTGCTCCCCCCACACAGCAAGCACTGTCAGTGCTCTCCCACACAGCCGGCACTGGCAGTGCCGTCCCACAGAGCTAGCAGTGTCAGTGCTCCCACCACACAACCAGCACTGTCAGTGCTCCCACCACACAGCCAGCAGTGTCAGTGCACCCCCACACAGGCAGCACTGTCAGTGCTGCCAACACACAGCCAGCACTGTCAGTGCTCCCCCCACACAGCCAGCACTGTCAGTGCTCCCCCCACACAGCCAGCACTGTCAGTGCTCCCCCCCATTCAGCCAGCACTGTCAGTGCTCCGCAACACAGCCAGCACTGTCAGTGCTCCCACCACACAGCCAGCACTGTCAGCCCTCCCCCACACAGCCAGCACTGTCAATGCTCCCACCACACAGTCAGCACTGTCAGTGCTCCCCCCACACAGCCAGCACTGTCAGTGCTCCCACCACACAGCCAGCACTGTCAGTGCTCCCCCCACACAGCCAGCACTCTCAGTTCTCCCCCCACACAGCCAACACGGTCAGTGCTCCCACCACACAGCCAGCACTGTAAATGCTCCTCAAACAGCCAGCACTGTCTGTGCTCCCACCCCACACAGCCAGCACTGTCAGTGCTCCCCCACACAGCCAGCACTGTCAGTGCTCCCCCACACAGCCAGCACTGTCAGTGCTCCCCCACACAGCCTGCACTGTCCGTGATCCCCCCACACAGCCAGCCCTGTCAGTGCTCCCCCACAGCCAGCACTGTCAGTGCTCCCCCCACACAGCCAGCATTGCCAGTGCTCCCACCACACAGCCAGCACTGTCAGTGCTCCCCACACACAACCAGCACTCTCAGTGCCCCCCCCCCACAGAGCCAGCACTGTCAGTGCTCCCACAACACAGCCAGCACTGTCAGTGCTCCCCCACACAGCCAGCACTGTCAGTGCTCTCACCACATAGCGAGCACTGCCAGTGCACCCACCACACAGCCAGCACTGTCAGTGTTCCCCCACACAGCCAGCACTGTCAGTGCCCCCACCCCACACAGCCAGCACTGTCAGTGCTCCCCCACAGCCAGCATTGTCAGTGCTCCCACCACACAGCCAGCACTGCCAGTTCTCCACCCACAGCCAGCTCTGAGAGTGCGTCCCACACAGCCAGCACTGCCAGTGCTCTCCCTCAGAGCTAGCACTGTCAGTGCTCCCCCACAGAGCCAGCACTGTCAGTGCTCCCATACACAACCAGCACTGTCAGTGCTCCCACCACATGGCCAGCATTGTCAGTGCTCCCACCACACAGCCAGCACTGTCTGTGCTCCCCCCACACAGCCAGCACTGTCAGTGCTCCCCCACACAGCCAGCACTGTCGGTGCTCCCACCACACAGCCAGCACTGTCAGTCCTCCCCCACACTGCCACCACTGGCAGTGCTCCCCCACACAGTCAGCGCTGTGAGTGCTCCCCCCACACAGCCAGCACTGTCAGTGCTCCCCCATACAGCCAGCACTGGCAGTGCTCCCACCACACAGCCAGCACTGTCAGTGCTCCCCCACACAGCCAGCACTGTCAATGCTCCCCCCACACAGCCAGCACTGTCAGTGCTCCCACCACACAGTCAGCACTGTCAGTGCTCCCCCCACACAGCCAGCACTGTCAGTGCTCCCACCACACAGCCAGCACTGTCAGTGCTCCCCCACACAGCTAGCACTGTCAGTGCTCCCACCACACAGCCAGCACTGTCAGTGCTCCCCCCATACTGCCAGCACTTCCAGTTCTACCCCACACAGCCAGCACTGTCTGTGCTCCCCCATACAGCCAGCACTGTCAGTGTTCCCCCCACACAGCCAGCACTGTCAGTGCTCCCACCACACAGCCAGCACTGTCAGTGCTCCCACCACACAGCCAGCACTGTCAGTGCTCCCACCACACAGCCAGCACTGTCAGTGCTCTCCCACACAGCCAGCGCTGTCAGTGCTCCCCCGATACAGCCAGCACTGTCAGTGTTCCCCCCACACAGCCAGCACTGTCAGTGCTCCCACCACACAGCTAGCACTGTCAGTTCTCCCCACACAGACAGCACTGTCAGTGCTCCCCCAAACACAGCCAGCACTGGAAATGCTCCCGCCTAACTCTGTCTGTGTCTCTGTCTGTGTCTCTGTCTCTGCCTTTGTCTGTGTCTGTGTCTCTGTCTGTGTCCCTGTTTCTGTCTGTGTCTCTCTGTACCTCTCTGTACCTCTGTCTGTGTCTCTGTCTGTGTCACTGCCTCTGTCTCTGTCTGTTTCTGTGTGTTTGTCTCTATCTGTGTCTCTGTCTGTGTCTGTGTCTCTGTCTCTCCCTCTGTCTGTGTCTCTGTCTCTGTCTGTGTCTCTGCCTGTGTCCCTGTTTCTGTCTGTGGCTCCCTGTACCTCTGTTTGTGTCTCTGTGTCTGTCTGTGTCTCTGTCTGTGTCTCTGTCTCTGCCTCAGTCTGTGTCTATGTCTCTGTCTGTGTCTCTGTCTGTGTCCCTGTCTCTGTCTGTGTCTCCCTGTACCTCTGTCTGTGTCTCTGTGTCTGTCTGTGTCTCAGTCTCTGTCTCTGTCTGGGGCACATTTTGCTGCACAGACTGTGTTTAGGTGTGAGGCACCCACCCAGCTGATCGGCATTGGGAGAGTCACACACACCCAGCTGATCGGCCATGGTGGAGGCACACTCCCATCTAATCGGCAATGCGGGGAAGGATACACCCAGCTGATCGGCAATGCGGGGAAGGACACACCCAGCTGATCGGCAATGCGGGGAAGGACACACCCATCTGATCGGCAATGCGGAGAAAGCACACACACAGCTGATCGGCAATGGGGGGAAGCACACACCCAGCTGATCGGCAATGGGGGGAAGCACACACCCAGCTGATCGGCAATGCGGGGAAGGATAGACCCAGCTGATCGGCAATGCGGGGAAGTACACTCCCAGCTGATCGGCAATGCGGGGAAGGTCACACCCAGCTGATCGGCAATGCGGGGCAGCACACACCCAGCTGATCGGCAATGCGGGGAAGGACACACCCAGCTGATCGGCAATGCGGGGAAGGACGCACCAAGATGATTGGCAATGGGGGGGGGAAGCACACACCCAGCTGATCGGCAATGGGGGGAAGCACACACCCAGCTGATATGCAATGCGGGGCAGCTCACACCCAGCTGATCGGAAATGGGGGGAAGGTCACACCCAGCTGATCGACAATGGGGGGGAAGGACACACCCAGCTGATCGGCAATGGGGGGAAGCACACACCCAGCTGATCGGCAATGGGGGGGGGAAGGACATAGCCAGCTGATCGGCATTGGTGGGAAGCACACACCCAGCTGATCGGCAATGGGGGAAAGCACACTTCCCGCTGATCGGCAATGGAGGGAAGCACATACCCAGCTGATCGGCAATGGGGGGAAGCACATACCCAGCTGATCGGCAATGGGGGGAAGCACACACCCAGCTGATCGGCAATGGGGGGAAGGACAGACCCTGCTGATCGGCAATGGGCGGAAGCACACAACCAGCTGATCGGCAATGGGGGAAGCTCACCCAGCTGATCGGCAATGGGGGAAAGCACACACCCAGCTGATCGGCAATGCGGGGAAGCACACTCCCAGCTGATCGGCAATGGGGGGAAGCACACACCCAGCTGATCGGCAATGGGGGGAAGGACACACCCAGCTGATCGGCAATGGGGGGAAGTACACTCCCAGCTGATCGGCAATGGGGGGAGGCACACACCCAGCTGATCGGCAATGGGGGGAAGCACACGCCCAGCTGATCGGCAATGCGGGGAAGGACACTCCCAGCTGATCGGCAATGGGGGGAAGGACACTCCCAGCTGATCGGCAATGGGGGGAAGGACACTCCCAGCTGATCGGCAATGGGGGGAAGCACACACCCAGCTGATCGGCAATGGGGGGAAGCACACTCCCAGCTGATCGGAAATGAGGGGAAGGACACACCCAGCTGATCGGCAATGGGGGAAGCAGACACCCAGCTGATCGGCAATGGGGGGAAGCACACTCCCAGCTGATCGGCAATGTGGGGAAGGAGACTCCCAGCTGATCGGCAATGTGGGGAAGCACACACCCAGCTGATCGGCAATGCGGGGAAGCACACACCCAGCTGATCGGCAATGCGGGGAAGCACACACCCAGCTGATCGGCAATGCGGGGAACGACAGACCCAGCTGATCGGCAATGGGGGGAAGGAAACACCCAGCTGATCGGCAATGGGGGAAGCAGACACCCAGCTGATCGGCAATGGGGGGAAGCACACTCCCAGCTGATCGGCAATGTGGGGAAGGACACTCCCAGCTGATCGGCAATGTGGGGAAGCACACACCCAGCTGATCGGCAATGGGGGGAAGCACACTCCCAGCTGATCGGCATTGGGGGGAAGCACGCGCCCAGCTGATCGGCAATGCGGGGAAGCACACACCCAGCTGATCGGCAATGCGGGGAAGGACAGACCCAGCTGATCGGCAATGGGGGGAAGCACACGCCCAGCTGATCGGCAATGCGGGGAAGCACACACCCAGCTGATCGGCAATGCGGGGAAGCAGACGCCCAGCTGATCGGCAATGCGGGGAATCACACACACCCAGCTGATCGGCAATGGAGGGGAAGGACACACCCAGCTGATCGGCAATGCGGGGAAGGACAGGCCCAGCTGATCGGCAATGGGGGAATCACACACACCCAGCTGATCGGCAATGGAGGGGAAGGACACACCCAGCTGATCGGCAATGGGGGGGAAGGACAGGCCCAGCTGATCGGCAATGGGGGGAAGCACACACCCAGCTGATCGGCAATGGGGGGAAGCACACACCCAGCTGATCGGCAATGGGGGAGTCACACACACCCAGCTGATCGGCCATGGGGGAGTCACACTGTCCCAGCTGATCGGCCATGGGGGAGTCACACTGACCCAGCTGATCGGCCATGGGGGAGTCACACCCACCCACCGACAGTCTCTCCTGGTAATGCAGAATGGTAAATCTCTGCCTGTGTCTCTGCCTGTATCTGTCTGTGTTTCTGTCTGTTTCTCTGTCTGTGTCTGTCTCTGTCTGTGTCTCTGACTGTGTCTCTGTGTCGGTCTGTATCTCTCGCTGTGTCTCCGTCTCTGTCTGTGTCTCTGTCTGTGTCTGTGTCTCTCTGTGTCTGTGTCCCTGTTGAGGCTGTGTCAGTGTCTCTCCCTGTGTCTCTATCTGTGTCTCTATCAGTGTCTCTATCTGTATCTCTGTCTGTATTTCTGTCTGTGTCTCTGGCAGTGTCTCTTTCTCTGTCTGTGTCTGTGTCTGTATCTCTCTGTGTCTGTGTCCGTGTCTCTATCTGTATCTCTGTCTGTGTTTCTGTCTGTGTCTCTGGCAGTGTCTCTTTCTCTGTCCGTGTCTATCTCTGTATCTCTGTCTGTGTCTCTGTCCGTGTCTGTCTCAGTATCTCTGTCTGTGTCTCCATGTCTGTCTGTGTTTCTGTCTGTGTCTCTCTGTACCTCTGTCTGTGTCTCTGTCTGTGTCATTGCCTCTGTCTCTGTCGGTTTCTGTGTTTGTGTCTCTATCTGCGTCTATGCCTCTGTCTGTGTCTGTGTCTCTGCCTCAGTCTGTGTCTCTGTACCTCTGTCTGTGTCTCTGTCTGTGTCTCTGTCTGTGTCTCTGTCTGTGTCACTGCCTCTGTCGCTGTCTGTTTCTGTGTGTTTGTCTCTGTCTGTGTCTGTGTCTGTCTCTGTGTCTCTGCCTGTGTCACTGCCTCTGTCTCTGTCTGTTTCTTTGTGTTTGTCTCTATCTGTGTCTCTGTCAATGTCTCTGTCTGTGTCTCTGTCTCTGCCTCTGCCTCTGTCTGTGTCTGTGTCTCTGTCTGTGTCTCTGTCTCTGCCTCTGTCTGTGTCTGTGTCTCTGTCTGTGTCCCTGTTTCTGTCTGTGTCTCTCTGTACCTCTTTCTGTGTCTCTGTCTGTGTCACTGCCTCTGTCTCTGTCTGTTACTGTGTGTTTGTCTCTATCTGTGTCTCTGTCTGTGTCTCTGTCTGTGTCTCTGTCTCTGCCTCTGCCTGTGTCTCTGTGTCTGTCTGTGTCTCTGTCTGTGTCTCTGTCTGTGTCCCTGTTTCTGTCTGTGTCTCCCTGTACCTCTGTCTGTGTCTCTGTGTCTGTCTGTGTCTCTGTCTGTGTCTCTGTCTGTGTCTCTGTCTGTGTCTCTGTCTCTGCCTGAGTCTGTGTCTATGTCTCTGTCTGTGTCTCTGTCTGTGTCCCTGTTTCTGTCTGTGTCTCCCTGTACCTCTGTCTGTGTCTCTGTGTCTGTCTGTGTCTCTGTCTGTGTCTCTGTCTGTGTCTCTCTGTACCTCTGTCTGTGTCTCAGTCTGTGTCTCTGTCTCTGCCTGTGTCTCTGTCTGTGTCCCTGTTTCTGTCTGTGTCTCCCTGTACCTCTGTCTGTGTCTCTGTCTGTGTCTGTCTGTGTCTCTGTCTGTGTCTCTGTCTGTGTCTCTCTGTACCTCTGTCTGTGTCTCTGTCTGTGTCTCTCTGTACCTCTGTCTGTGTCTCTGTCTGTGTCTCTGTCTGTGTCTCTGTCTGTGTCTCTGCCTCAGTCTGTGTCTCTGTCTCTGCCTGTGTCTCTGTCTGTGTCTCCCTGTACCTCTGTCTGTGTCTCTGTCTGTGTCTGTCTGTGTCTCTGTCTCTGTCTGTGTCTCTCTGTACCTCTGTCTGTGTCTCTGCCTGTGTCTCCCTGTACCTCTGTCTGTGTCTCTGTCTGTTTCTCTCTGTATCTCTGTCTGTATCTCTGTCTGTGTCACTGCCTCTGTCTCTGTCTGTTTCTGTGTGTTTGTCTCTATCTGTGTCTCTGTCTGTGTCTCTGTCTCTGTCTCTGCCTCTGTCTGTGTCTATGTCTCTGCCTGTGTCTCTGTCTGTGTCTCTGTCTCTGCCTCTGTCTGTGTCTGTGTCTCTGTCTGTGTCTCTGTCTGTATCTGTGTGTTTGTCTCTGTCTGTATCTCTGTCTGTGTCTCTGTGTCTGTGTCTCTGTCTCTGCCTCTGTCTGTGTCTGTGTCTCTGTCTGTGTCTCTGTCTCTGCCTCTGTCTGTGTCTGTGTCTCTGTCTGTGTCTGTGTCTCTGTCTGTGTCCCTGTGTCTGTCTGTGTCTCTCTGTACCTCTGTCTGTGTCTCTGTGTCTGTCTGTGTCTCTGTCTGTGTCTCTCTGTACCTCTGTCTGTGTCTCTGTCTGTGTCACTGCCTCTGTCTCTGTCTGTGTCGCTGTCTGTGTCTGTGTCTCTGTGTCTGTCTGTGTCTCTGTCTGTGTCTCTGTCTGTGTCCCTGTTTCTGTCTGTGTCTCCCTGTACCTCTGTCTGTGTCTCTGTGTCTGTCTGTGTCTCTGTCTGTGTCTCTGTCTCTGTCTGTGGCTCTGTCTGTGCCCCTGTTTCTGTCTGTGTCTCCCTGTACCTCTGTCTGTGTCTCTGTGTCTGTCTGTGTCTCTGTCTGTGTCTCTCTGTACCTCTGTCTGTGTCTCTGTCTGTGTCACTGCCTCTGTCTCTGTCTCTGCCTCAGTCTGTGTCTATGTCTCTATCTGTGTCTCTGTCTGTGTCTCTGTCTGTGTCTCTGTCTGTGTCCCTGTTTCTGTCTGTGTCTCCCGTACCTCTGTCTGTGTCTCTGTGTCTGTCTGTGTCTCTGTCTGTGTCTCTCTGTACCTCTGTCTGTGTCTCTGTCTGTGTCACTGCCTCTGTATCTGTCTGTTACTCTGTCTCTGTATCTCTGTCAGTGTCTCTGTCTGTGTCACTGCCTCTGTCTCTGTCTGTTACTGTGTGTTTGTCTCTATCTGTGTCTCTGTCTGTGTCTCTGTCTGTGTCTCTGTCTCTGCCTCTGTCTGTGTCTCTGTGTCTGTCTGTGTCTCTGTCTCTGTCTGTGTCTCTGGCTGTGTCCCTGTTTCTGTCTGTGTCTCCCTGTACCTCTGTCTGTGTCTCTGTGTCTGTCTGTGTCTCTGCCTGTGTCTCTCTGTACCTCTGTCTGTGTCTCTGTCTGTGTCACTGCCTCTGTCTCTGTCTGTGTCTCTGTCTGTTTCTGTGTGTTTTTCTCTATCTGTGTCTCTGTCTGTGTCTCTGTCTGTGTCTGTGTCTCTCTGTACCTCTGTCTGTGTCTCTGTCTGTGTCACTGCCTCTGTCTCTGCCTCAGTCTGAGTCTATGTCTCTGTCTGTGTCTCTGTCTGTGTCCCTGTTTCTGTCTGTGTCTCCCTGTACCTCTGTCTGTGTCTCTGTGTCTGTCTGTGTCTCTATCTGTGTCTCTGTCTGTGTCTCTCTGTACCTCTGTCTGTGTCTGTCTGTGTCACTGCCTCTGTCTCTGTCTCTGCCTCAGTCTGAGTCTATGTCTCTGTCTGTGTCTCTGTCTGTGTCCCTGTTTCTGTCTGTGTCTCCCTGTACCTCTGTCTGTGTCTCTGTGTCTGTCTGTGTCTCTATCTGTGTCTCTGTCTGTGTCTCTCTGTACCTCTGTCAGTGTATGTCTGTGTCTCTGTCTGTGTCTCTCTGTACCTCTGTCTGTGTCTCTGTCTGTGTCACTGCCTCTGTCTCTGTCTGTGTCTCTGTCTGTTTCTGTGTGTTTGTCTCTATCTGTGTCTCTGTCTGTGTCCCTGTTTCTGTCTGTGTCTCCCTGTACCTCTGTCTGTGTCTCTGTCTGTGTCTCTGTCTGTGTCTCTGTCTCTGCCTCTGTCTGTGTCTCTGTCTCTGTCTCTGTCTGTGTCTCTGTCTGTGTCCCTGTTTCTGTCTGTGTCTCCCTGTACCTCTGTCTGTGTCTCTGTTTCTGTCTGTGTCTCTGTCTGTGTCTCTCTGTACCTCTGTCTGTGTCTGTGTCTCTCTGTACCTCTGTATGTGTCTCTGTCTGTGTCACTGCCTCTGTCTCTGTCTGTGTCTCTGTCTGTTTCTGTGTGTTTGTCTCTATCTGTGTCTCTGTCTGTGTCTCTGTCTGTGTCCCTGTTTCTGTCTGTGTCTCCCTGTACCTCTGTCTGTGTCTCTGTGTCTGTCTGTGTCTCTGTCTGTGTCTCTGTCTGTTTCTGTGTGTTTGTCTCTATCTGTGTCTCTGTCTGTTTCTCTGTCTGTGTCCCTGTCTCTGTCTGTGTGTCTGTGTCTCTGTCTGTGTCTCTGTGTCTGTCTGTGTCTCAGTCTCTGTCTGGGGCACATTTTGCTGCACAGACTGTGTTTAGGTGTGAGGCACCCACCCAGCTGATCGGCATTGGGAGAGTCACACACACCCAGCTGATCGGCCATGGTGGGGGCACCCACCCAGCTGATCGGCAATGCGGGGAAGGACACACCCAGCTGATCGGCAATGGGGGAAGGACCGACCCAGCTGATCGGCAATGCGGGGAAGGACAGACCCAGCTGATCGGCAATGGGGGGAAGGACAGACCCAGCTGATCGGCAATGGGGGAAGGACAGACCCAGCTGATCGGCAATGGGGGGAAGCACACACCCAGCTGATCGGCAATGGGGGGAAGGACAGACCCAGCTGATCGGCAATGGGGGGAAGCACACACCCAGCTGATCGGCAATGGGGGGAAGCACACACCCAGCTGATCGGCAATGGGGGGAAGGACAGACCCAGCTGATCGGCAATGGGGGGAAGCACACACCTAGCTGATCGGCAATGGGGGGAAGCACACACCCAGCTGATCGGCAATGGGGGGAAGCACACACCCAGCTGATCGGCAATGGCGGGAAGGACACACCCAGCTGATCGGCAATGGGGGGAAGGACACACCCAGCTGATCGGCAATGCGGGGAAGCACACACCCAGCTGATCGGCAATGGGGGGAAGCACACACCCAGCTGATCGGCAATGGGGGGAAGGACACACCCAGCTGATCGGAAATGGGGGGAAGGACAGACCCAGCTGATCGGCAATGCGGAAGGACACACCCAGCTGATCGGCAATGGGGGAAGCACACACCCAGCTGATCGGCAATGGGGGGAAGCACGCACCCAGCTGATCGGCAATGGGGGGAAGCACAGTCCCAGCTGATCGGCAATGGGGGGAAGCACACACCCAGCTGATCGGCAATGCGGGGAAGCACACACCCAGCTGATCGGCAATGGGGGGAAGCACACACCCAGCTGACCGGCAATGCGGGGAAGGACACACCCAGCTGATCGGCAATGGGGGTAAGCACACACCCAGCTGATCGGCAATGGGGGGAAGCACACACCCAGCTGATCGGCAATGGGGGGAAGCACACACCCAGCTGATCGGCAATGGGGGGAGTCACACCCAGCTGATCGGCAATGGGGGGAAGCACACACCCAGCTGATCGGCGATGGGGGGGGGGAGCACACTCCCAGCTGATCGGCAATGGGGGGAAGCACACACCCAGCTGATCGGCAATGGGGGGAGTCACACCCACCCACCGATAGTTCTGGTCATCCCGAATGGTAAATCAAGGTGAGGCTGGCTTGGGAGGGTCAGTTTTACCGGCAACGCGAGGAGAGAGATGCCGAGTGGGTGGGGTTTCCTCTCAGGATTTAATGAATTGAAGAATTGAACGAAAGGGAACTTTCAGCACATTTTTCAACTGCTGCCTGAACTGAGTCTGTGTCACGGCGTAAATCGCAGTGTTTGTGCAGCAACTCAGGAGCTGCAGCATGAAGCCCAATTCCTGAACATAAAAATCTAACCACACAGACCGATACCCCAGATTGTACATCCGGCTCCATATAGAATAAAGCATTAACGTTGACCATAACAGGATGAAGTTGGCGGAGATAATGAAGAGTAACATGATGGATTTGCTGCGACTCTCCATCTCTGGGTCTCTGGCACTGTGCCCACTGCTGTGAGCCCGGAGTCTCCTGCGGGCCCTGCTGCTCAGGACAATGTGTCTGACGGTGATAACATTGAGCAGCAGAATCAGGGCGAATGGAACACCCGGGGTTAGAATGTGGTGGAGGAACTCGATTGTTGTCCAGACCGGAGATTCCATAACACCCATTGTGACATCACAAAACCAGGGGGCGTTCCCCAACCGATACCCACCGGACAGCATCACCCCCCAGGAAATGTCCTTCAGACAGCTCAGCACAGCCACTGTTCCCAGAACCACAGCCGCCGCTTTCTCGCTGCAATATTTACTTTTCAGCCTCGGGCAACAAAAGGCCACAAATCGATCAAAGGTGAAAGTGACGGTGAACCAGACAGAACAGTCAGTGGCTGCATAAAGCAGGACGGCGTGGATATTACACACGGGGATGGACTCCAGGAAATAAAACTGTTCCTCAAAAACAGTGGGAATGTGTCTGAATATCAGGTCGAGAATAACGACCAGGAGATCCCCCACTGCCATGGCCAACAGGTAACAACTCACACATTTGGACAGCCCACAGTTTCTTCTCTTCAGGACCACAATTGTGATGAGGTTCACTGTGAGGAAGGGAAATACACAATGAAATTATACATCAGCCTGGGAAAGACATCACAAGTATGGTCGGTGTGGTGTTGAGGGAGTCAAATAAATATATACTAATACACACACTCACACATACAGAGACAGTAACACACTCACACACACACACAGTAATACACACATACACACACAGACAGTAACACACTCACACACAGACAGTAATGCACTCACACACACACTCATATACTCACACTCACACACTGACACTGACACACACAGACACTAACACACACACACACACTCACAGACCACTCACACAGACACTAACACACTCACACGCACATACAGAGACAGTAATACACTCACACTTACACAGACACTAACACACACTGACACACACATACAGATACAGTAATACCCTCACACTCACACAGACAGTAACAGACACACCGACACACATACAGTAATACACTCACACACACACACGGACCGAGACAGTTATGCATTCACACTCACACAGACACTGAACCACACACATGCATACAGTAACACACTCGCATACACACACAGACAGAGACAGTAATACACTCACATACTCTGACACACACTCACACACATCCAGAGGCAGTAATACACTCACACACACACAGACACTAACACACACATACACACATACAGAGACAGTAATACACTCACGAACACATACAGAGACAGTAATACACTCACACTCACACATACAGAGACAGCAATACACTCGCATACCCACACAGACACTAACACACTCACACACACATACAGTAATACACTCACACACACACAAGCAGATACAGCAATACACTCACATTCACACAGATACTAACACACACACAGTAATGCACACACACGCACAGACAGAGACTGTAATGCACTCACACAGAGACTAACACACTCACACACTCATACAGAGACAGTAATACACACACACTCACACACACACATGCAGAGACAGTAATACACTCACACTCACACAGACACTAACACACTCACACACACATGCAGAGACAGCAATACACTCACACTCACACAGACATTAACACACTCACACACACACATACAAAGACAGTAATACACTCACACTCACACAGACACTAACACACTCACACAGAGACAGTAATATACTCAGGCACAAAGGCACTAATACACACTCACAGAGACACTAATGCACACACTCACGCAAACAGACACAACGACGCACACTCACTGACACTGATACACTAATACAAACACTCACAGAAACAGAGACACTAATACACACGCTCAAAGACACACAGAGAAACTAATACACACACTCACGCAAACAGACACAAAGACGCACACTCACTGACACGCAGATACACTAATACAAACTCACAGACACACACAGACACTAATACACACACACAGATAATAATTCACACACACAGACACATAGAGAAAGAAATATACACACTCACAGACACACACTGACACTAATACACACACACTGACACTGATAAACACACTCACAGGCACAGAGACAATAATACACATACTCACACACAGACTCTAATAAACACTCACAGACAGAGTGCAACACTAATACACACACTCACACACAGATACACTAATACACACAATCACTGACTCACACAGACATTAATACATCCACACACAGACAGACAGAGACACGAATATACACACACAGAAACTAATAGACACACTCACAGCCGCACACAAAGACTCTAATACACACATTCACACACACACAAATACACACACTCTCAGACACACAGATAGAACATAGAACACAGAACATTACAGTGCAGTACAGGCCCTTCAGCCCTCGATGTTGCGCCGACCTGTAGATAGACTAATACACACACGCACTGACACGCAGATTCACTAATACATACTCACAGGCACACACACATGCACAGTAATACACACAAGCACTACTGCACACACACACAGACAGTAATACACACACTCACAGACACACACAGGGACACAAATACACACTCACACAGAGACAGTAATACACACACACACACACACAGTCACACACGCAAACACAAATACACACACTCACAGACACACAGATAGACCCTAATACACACACTCACTCACACACACAAAGACACCAATGGGCACAATCTCACACACAGATGCACTAATACACATCCACTCACAGACCTAAACAGAGACTCTAATACACACACACACTCACACACAGACACTAATACACACACACAGATACACTAATGCACACACTCACAGACAAACACACAGACAGCAATACGCACACTCACACACAGAAACACTAATACACACACTCACACAAAACAGACACACACAGGGACACTAATTCACACTCACAGACACAGAGACACAAATACACACACACTCACACAGAGACAATAATACACACACTCACAGACACAAACACAGACATTAATACACCCCCTCACACACATAGACACTAATACAGACACACAAAGACACAGGCAGAGGCACGAATACACAAACTCATAAACACACACAGCCACACACAGACACTAATACACACACTCAACGACACACAGAGACACTAATACACACACTCACTGACAAGCAGATACACTAATACATACTCAGACACACACACACAAAGACACACACAAACAGACACACACACATGCACACTAATACACACACTCTCACACACAAGCACTAATGCACACACTCACAGGCACACATAGACACTAATCCACATGCACACACAGACGCTATTACACACACTCACTGATACATAGAGACAATAATATACACACTCAGAGACACAGACACAATAATACACATACTCACCCACAGGCACTAATACACACTCACAGACTCACAGATACACTAATACACACACTCACAGACACTCACAGACATGAATACACACACACAGGCGCACTAATACATACACTCACAGTCACACACAGACACTAATACACACACTCACAGACACCCAGAGACACTGATTCACACACTCACTGACACACAGAGACACTAATGTACACACTTACAGACCCAGAGACACAAAACTCACACACACAGAAATACACAGATACATTGATAGATAAATTGAAACACACAGGGACACTAATACACACAATCACACACACACACTAATGCACACACTCACAGACAAACAGAGGCACCAATACACACACTCACAGACACACTAATACATACACTGACAGACTCAAACAGACAGTAGCACACACACTCACAGACACACAGAAACACTAATACACACACTCACAAACACACAGAGGCACTAATACGCACACTCACAGACACACAAATACACACACTTACATACACACAGAGACACTAACGCACTCTCAGACACAGAGACACTAACGCACTCTCAGACACAGAGACACTAATACACACACTCACAGACACACATAGAGACACTAATACACACACACACACTTATTCACATTCTCACAGACACACAGAGACATACATCCACACACCCACAGGCACATGGAGACTCTAATGCACACACTCTCACACACACACACAGACACTGGCATGTGCGAGTACCTGTAAGAAATGGATGTTTATAAATGGGTGTGTATATAAATATCTATAGTGAAGTACCTTACAGAAATGGGTGTTTATTACTGCAGTGATGTCAGAGATTGTGTGGAGATGGGCTGTCTGTCCGCTTTTTCTTTCATTTTGGCTGTTTGCTCCAGGGTGTGTTTTAGATTTGTTTTCAGTGTTGGAGCTGAAGCCAGACAGAGCAGGTGTACTGTTGATCTCTCTGCCATGAGAAACTATCCCTTGATCATTTGGTGAATTCAGAATTATAAATGTTCTCAGTAGTGAATGTAAACCTAATATCCCTCTGGTAAAATGTGTCTGAAGTCTTCTGGATGTCAAAAGGACAGCTTACGGATTACTTCGTGTTGTATTCTTTGGGGGTTGAATTTGAATTAATGGTTCCTAAGTTGTTCACTGTATGTTTTAAAAAGGTTAACTTGAGTTTATAGAATAAACATTGTTTTGCTTCGAAAAATACGTTTCCATTTCTGCTGTACCCCACTGTAGTGTGGGCCGTGTGCTCCCCATAACACAATCTATTAACATTTGTGGGTCAGGGGAACTCCATGGCACACTTTGGGGTTCTCTAAACCCTGGCCCATAACACAAATACACACACTCACAAACACACAGAGACACTAATACACACACTCACATACACACAGAGACACTAATACACACAATCACAGATACACTGAGACACTAATACACACACTCGCAGACACACAGAGACACTAATACACACACTCACAGACACACATAGACACTAATACACACACTCACATGCACACAGAGACACTAACACACATTCGCAGACACACAGAGACACTAATACACACACTCGCAGACACACAATTACACACACTCACATACACACAAAGACACACACTCACAGTCACACAGAGACACTAATACACACACTCGCAAACACACAGAGACACTGACACACACACTCACAGTCACGCAGAGACACGAATATTCACACACTCTCCCAGACACTAAGACAGACACTCACTGACACACAGAGGCACTAATATACCCAGTCTCAGATACACACAGAGACACAAATCAACTCACTCACACAACTCAGACACTAATGCAGACACTTACATACACTAATACATACACACAGACACACACATGCACTAATGCACAAACTCAAAGATACACACAGAGACACTAATACACACACACACAGAAACTAATACAACCACTCACACACAGACACTAATACACACACACACTGACATGCAGGTACACTAATACACACACTCACACAAACACAGACACTAATACACACACACAGACACACACATATACTAATGCACAAACTCAAATACACACACAGAGACACTAATACACACACACACACACACACAGAGTCACGCATACACCACTCACACACAGACACTAATACACTCACTCACTGGCACGCAGGTGCACTAAAACACACACTCGCACAACACACAGAGACACTAATACACACACGCACACACACGCACATATAGTAATACACACACTCAAAGACACAGACAGACACTAACACACAAACTCACAAACACACACAGCCACACACATACACTAATGCACAAACCCAAAGACACACACAGAGACACAGACACACACACACAGACACTAAAACACACACACACAGACACACTAATACACTCACTCACCGACACATAGATACACTAATACACACTTACAGACACACATACAGTCACTAATACACACACTCACACACATAGACACTAATACACGGATTGGAAATTAGCAAACGTGACACCACTGTTTAAAAAAGGAGGTAGGCAGAAAGCGGGTAATTATAGGCCAGTGAGCTTAACTTCGGTAGGAGGGAAGATGCTGGAATCTATCATCAAGGAAGAAATAGCGAGGCATCTGGATGGAAATTGTCCCATTGGGCAGACGCAGCATGGGTTCATAATGGGCAGGTCGTGCCTAACTAATTTAGTGGAATCTTTGAGGACATGACCAGTGCGGTAGATAACGGGGAGCCAATGGATGTGGTATATCTGGATTTCCAGAATACCATTGACAAGGTGCCACACAAAAGGTTACTGCATAAGATAAAGATGCATGGCATTAAGGGGAAAGTAGTAGCATGGATAGAGGATTGGTTACTTGATGGAAAGCAAAGAGTGGGGATTAATGGGTGTTTCTCTGGTTGGCAATCAGTAGCTAGTGGTGTCCCTCAGGGATCAGTGTTGGGCCCACAATTGTTCACAATTTACATAGATGATTTGGAGTTGGGGACAAAGGGCAATGTTTCCAAGTTTGCAGACGACACTAAGATGAGTGGTAAAGCAAAAAGTGCAGAGGATACTGGAAGTCTGCAGAGGGATTTGGATAGGCTAAGTGAATGGGTTAGGGTCTGGCAGATGGAATACAATGTTGACAAATGTGAGGTTATCCATTTTGGTAGGAATAACAGCAAAAGGGATTATTATTTAAATGATAAAATATTAAAACATGCTGATGTGCAGAGAGACCTGGGTGTGCTAGTGCATGAGTTGCAAATAGTTGGTTTACAGGTGCAACAGGTGATTAAGAAGGCAAATGGAATTTTGTCCTTCATTGCTAGAGGGATGGAGTTTAAGACTAGGGAGGTTATGCTGCAATTGTATAAGGTGTTAGTGAGGCCACACCTGGAGTATTGTGTTCAGTTTTGGTCTCCTTACTTGAGAAAGGACGTACTGGCACTGGAGGATGTGCAGAGGAGATTCACTAGGTTAATCCCAGAGCTGAAGGGGTTGGATTACGAGGAGAGGTTGAGTAGACTGGGACTGTACTTGTTGGAATTTAGAAGGATGAAGGTTGATCTTATAGAAACATATAAAATTCTGAAGGGAATAGATAGGATAGAAACAGGTTGTTTCCACTGGTGGGTGAAAGTAGAACTAGGGGGCATAGCCTTAAAATAAGGGGAAGTAGATTTAGGACTGAGTTTAGGAGGAACTTCTTCACCCAAAAGGTTGTGAATCTATGGAATTTCTTGCCCAGTGAAGCAGTAGAGGCTCCTTCACTAAATGTTTTGAAGATAAAGACAGATAGTCTTTGAAGAATAAAGGGATTAAGGGTTATGGTGTTCGGGCCGGAAAGTGGAGCTGAGTCCACAAAAGATCAGCCATGATCTCATTGAATGGTGGAGCAGGCTCGAGGGGCCAGATGGCCTACTCCTGCTCCTAGTTCTTATGTTCTCACAGACACACGCTGGCACTAATACACACTCACAGGCTCAAAGAAACACTAATATACACTCGCAGACACACAGAGACACTAATACACACTCACAGAAACACATACAGACACTAATACACACACACAGACACTAATACACGCACTCACAGACACACAGAGACACTAATACACACTCGCAGACACACAGAGACACTAATACACACTCACAGAAACACATACAGACACTAATACACACACACAGACACTAATACACCCACTCACAGACACAGACCAATACACACAGACATTAATACACACACACCAGATAGTAATACACACTCTAACGATGCACAGATACAATAATATACCCACTCACAGACACAGGGAGACTTGAATGCATACACTCACACACAGCAACACTCATACACAGTCACACACACATGCACCAATACACGCACTAACACACACACACATAAACTAATACACCCACTCACTGATACACAGAGACAACAATATACACACCCACAGACACAGGGAGATTGTAATGCACACACTCACAGACACACAGAGACACTAATACAGACATTCACAGACACAAGCAGAGACTAATACACACACACAGACACTAATACACACACTAACACACACAGAGAGACACTAATACACACACTCACAGACAGACAGACACTAACACACACTCGCAGACACACAGAGACACTAATACACACACTCACAGACACACAGAGACACTAACACACACTCACAGACACACTGAGACACTAATACACACACTCGCAGATACACAGAGACACTAACACACACTCACAGACACACAGAGACAGTAACACACACTCACAGAGACACTAACACACACTCACAGACACTAACACACACGCGCAGACACACAGAGACACTAACACACACTCACAGACACACAGAAACTAACACACTCGCAGACACACAGAGACACTAATACACACACTCACAGACACACAGACACTAACACACACACGCAGACACACACAGACACTAATACACACACTCACAGACACACACTGACACTAATACAGAGACTCACAGTCACATGCAGACACGAATACACACACTAACACACAGAGACACTAATACACATTCACAGACACACAGATACACTAATACACCAACTCACTCACAGAGAGGCACTAGTACACAGCTCACAGACCGACAGAGACACAAACACACACACATTAATAGAGGCACTCACACACATAGCCACTAATACACTCACACGCACAGACTAATGCACACATTCTCACACACACACCGATGCTCACAGATACACTAATATACACAGAAATACAGACACACATAGACTCTAATACACACACTCAAACGTCCCTCCACACATACAAACACCCTCCACACACACACTACCCACTCCACACACACTAACCCCTCCTCACGCACTAACCCCCCCACACACTGACCCCACCCCACACACTGACCCCCGCCCACACACACACTAACCCCCCACACACACTAACCCCCCCACTCACACTAACACCCACATTCACTGTTCCCTCTCCCACCTACACACACTAAACCCCCCCACACACCCTGGCACACACACACACACACTAATCCCCCCACACACACATTAAACCCCCCACACACACCCTGACACACACACACACACTAATCCCCCCACACACACACGAACCCCCCCCACACACACTCCCCCAACCCACACACACACTAACCCCCCACACACACACAAACCCCCCCACACACACTAACCCTCCCACACACACACTAACCCCCCACACACACACTAACCCTCCCTCACACACACTAACCGCCCTCACGCACACACCAACTACCCCACCCACACAAATACACATACTAACCCGCCACACACACATTAATCCCCACCCCTCACACACTAGCCCCCTCACACACACTAACCCCCCCACACACTAACCCCCCCCCCAAATAAACACACACACTAAAGCGCACACACACTAACCTCCCCACACACACTAACCCCCCCCACACACTAACCCCCCCACATACACTAACCCCCACCACACACACACATTAAACTCCTGCCCCCACACACACTAACCCCCCCCACACACACTAACCCATCCCTACACACACAGCCAGCACTGTCAGTGCTCCCCCCACACAGCCAGCACTTTCAGTGCTCCCCCTCATTAAGCCAGCACTGTCAGTGCTCCCCCACACAGCCAGCACTGTCAGTGCTCCCACCACACAGCCAGCACTGTCAGCCCTCCACCCACACAGCCAGCACTGTCAATGCTCCCACCACACAGCCAGCACTGTCAGTGCTCCCCCCACACAGCCAGCACTGTCAGTGCTCCCACCACACAGCCAGCACTGTCAGTGCTCCCCCCACACAGCCAGCACTCTCAGTTCTCCCCCACACAGCCAACACGGTCAGTGCTCCCACCACACAGCCAGCACTGTAAATGCTCCTCACACAGCCAGCACTGTCAGTGCTCCCACCACACACAGCCAGCACTGTCAGTGCTCCCCCACACAGCCAGCACTGTCAGTGCTCCCCCACACAGCCAGCACTGTCAGTGCTCCCCCACACAGCCTGCACTGTCCGTGATCCCCCCACACAGCCAGCCCTGTCAGTGCTCCCCCCACAGCCAGCACTGTCAGTGCTCCCCCCACACAGCCAGCATTGCCAGTGCTCCCACCACACAGCCAGCACTGTCAGTGCTCCCCACACACAACCAGCACTCTCAGTGCCCCCCCCCCCCCACAGAGCCAGCACTGTCAGTGCTCCCACAACACAGCCAGCACTGTCAGTGCTCCCCCACACTGCCAGCACTGTCAGTGCTCTCACCACATAGCGAGCACTGCCAGTGCACCCACCACACAGCCAGCACTGTCAGTGCTCCCCCACACAGCCAGCACTGTCAGTGCCCCCACCCCACACAGCCAGCACTGTCAGTGCTCCCCCACAGCCAGCATTGTCAGTGCTCCCACCACACAGCCAGCACTGCTAGTTCTCCACCCACAGCCAGCTCTGAGAGTGCGTCGCACACAGCCAGCACTGCCAGTGCTCTCCCTCAGAGCTAGCACTGTCAGTGCTCCCCCACAGAGCCAGCACTGTCAGTGCTCCCACCACACAACCAGCACTGTCAGTGCTCCCACCACACGGCCAGCATTGTCAGTGCTCCCACCACACAGCCAGCACTGTCTGTGCTCCCCCCACACAGCCAGCACTGTCAGTGCTCCCCCACACAGGCAGCACTGTCGGTGCTCCCACCACACAGCCAGCACTGTCAGTCCTCCCCCCACACTGCCACCACTGGCAGTGCTCCCCCACACAGCCAGCGCTGTCAGTGCTCCCCCCACACAGCCAGCACTGTCAGTGCTCCCCCATACAGCCAGCACTGGCAGTGCTCCCACCACACAGCCAGCACTGTCAGTGCTCCCCCACACAGCCAGCACTGTCAATGCTCCCCCCACACAGCCAGCACTGTCAGTGCTCCCACCACAGTCAGCACTGTCAGTGCTCCCCCACACAGCCAGCACTGTCAGTGCTCCCACCACACAGCCAGCACTGTCAGTGCTCCCCCACACAGCTAGCACTGTCAGTGCTCCCACCACACAGCCAGCACTGTCAGTGCTCCCCCCACACAGCCAGCAGTGTCAGTGCTCCCACCACACAACCAGCAATGTCAGTGCTCCCCACACAGAGCCAGCAATGTCAGTGCTCCCCTCACACAGCCAGCACTGTCAGTGCTCCCACCACACAGCCAGCACTGTCAGTGCTCCCCCCATACAGCCAACACTGTCAGTGCTCCCACCACAAAGCCAGCACTGCCAGTGCTCCCCACACAGCCAGCACTGTCAGTGCTCCCCCCATACTGCCAGCACTTCCAGTTCTACCCCACACAGCCAGCACTGTCTGTGCTCCCCCCATACAGCCAGCACTGTCAGTGTTCCCCCCACACAGCCAGCACTGTCAGTGCTCCCACCACACAGCCAGCACTGTCAATGCTCCCACCACACAGCCAGCACTGTCAGTGCTCCCACCACACAGCCAGCACTGTCAGTGCTCCCACCACACAGCCAGCACTGTCAGTGCTCCCCCACACAGCCAGCGCTGTCAGTGCTCCCCCGATACAGCCAGCACTGTCAGTGTTCCCCCCACACAGCCAGCACTGTCAGTGCTCCCACCACACAGCTAGCACTGTCAGTTCTCCCCACACAGACAGCACTGTCAGTGCTCCCCCAAACACAGCCAGCACTGGAAATGCTCCCGCCAAACTCTGTCTGTGTCTCTGTCTGTGTCTCTGTCTCTGCCTTTGTCTGTGTCTGTGTCTCTGTCTGTGTCCCTGTTTCTGTCTGTGTCTCTCTGTACCTCTGTCTGTGTCTCTGTCTGTGTCACTGCCTCTGTCTCTGTCTGTTTCTGTGTGTTTGTCTCTATCTGTGTCTCTGTCTGTGTCTGTGTCTGTGTCTCTGTCTCTCCCTCTGTCTGTGTCTCTGTCTCTGTCTGTGTCTCTGCCTGTGTCCCTGTTTCTGTCTGTGTCTCCCTGTACCTCTGTCTGTGTCTCTGTGTCTGTCTGTGTCTCTGTCTGTGTCTCTGTCTCTGTCTGTGTCTCTGTCTGTGTCTCCCTGTACCTCTGTCTGTGTCTCTGTGTCTGTCTGTGTCTCAGTCTCTGTCTCTGTCTGCGGCACATTTTGCTGCACAGACTGTGTTTAGGTGTGAGGCACCCACCCAGCTGATCGGCATTGGGAGAGTCACACACACCCAGCTGATCGGCCATGGTGGAGGCACACTCCCATCTAATCGGCAATGCGGGGAAGGAAACACCCAGCTGATCGGCAATGCGGAGAAGGACACACCCAGCTAATCGGCAATGCGGGGAAGGACACACCCAGCTGATCGGCAATGCGGAGAAAGCACACACACAGCTGATCGGCAATGGGGGGAAGCACACACCCAGCTGATCGGCAATGGGGGGAAGCACACACCCAGCTGATCGGCAATGCGGGGAAGGATAGACCCAGCTGATCGGCAATGCGGGGAAGTACACTCTCAGCTGATCGGCAATGTGGGGAAGGTCACACCCAGCTGATCGGCAATGCGGGGCAGCACACACCCAGCTGATCGGCAATGCGGGGAAGGACACACCCAGCTGATCGGCAATGGGGGGGAGCCACACACCCAGCTGATCAGCAATGCGGGGAAGGACGCACCAAGATGATTGGCAATGGGGGGGGAAGCACACACCCAGCTGATCGGCAATGGGGGGAAGCACACACCCAGCTGATATGCAATGCGGGGCAGCTCACACCCAGCTGATCGGCAATGGGGGGAAGGTCACACCCAGCTGATCGACAATGGGGGGGAAGGACACACCCAGCTGATCGGCAATGGGGGGAAGCACACACCCAGCTGATCGGCAATGGGGGGGGAAGGACATAGCCAGCTGATCGGCATTGGTGGGAAGCACACACCCAGCTGATCGGCAATGGGGGAAAGCACACTTCCCGCTGATCGGCAATGGAGGGAAGCACATACCCAGCTGATCGGCAATGGGGGGAAGCACATACCCAGCTGATCGGCAATGGGGGGATGCACACACCCAGCTGATCGGCAATGGGGGGAAGGACAGACCCTGCTGATCGGCAATGCGGGGAAGCACACACCCAGCTGATCGGCAATGGGGGGAAGCACACACCCAGCTGATCGGCAATGGGGGAAAGCACACACCCAGCTGATCGGCAATGCGGGGAAGCACACTCCCAGCTGATCGGCAATGGGGGGAAGCACACACCCAGCTGATCGGCAATGGGGGGAAGCACACACCCAGCTGATCGGCAATTGTGGGAAGTACACTCCCAGCTGATCGGCAATGGGGGGAACCACACGCCCAGCTGATCGGCAATGCGGGGAAGGACACTCCCAGCTGATCGGCAATGGGGGGAAGGACACTACCAGCTGATCGGCAATGGGGGGAAGGACACTCCCAGCTGATCGGCAATGGGGGGAAGCACACACCCAGCTGATCGGCAATGGGGGGAAGCACACTCCCAGCTGATCGAAAATGAGGGGAAGGACACACCCAGCTGATCGGCAATGGGGGAAGCAGACACCCAGCTGATCGGCAATGGGGGGAAGCACACTCCCAGCTGATCGGCAATGTGGGGAAGGACACTGCCAGCTGATCGGCAATGTGGGGAAGCACACACCCAGCTGATCGGCAATGGGGGGAAGCACACTCCCAGCTGATCGGCATTGGGGGGAAGCACGCGCCCAGCTGATCGGCAATGCGGGGAAGCACACACCCAGCTGATCGGCAATGCGGGGAAGGACAGACCCAGCTGATCGGCAATGGGGGAAGCAGACACCCAGCTGATCGGCAATGGGGGGAAGCACACTCCCAGCTGATCGGCAATGTGGGGAAGGACACTCCCAGCTGATCGGCAATGTGGGGAAGCACACACCCAGCTGATCGGCAATGGGGGGAAGCACACTCCCAGCTGATCGGCATTGGGGGGAAGCACGCGCCCAGCTGATCGGCAATGCGGGGAAGCACACACCCAGCTGATCGGCAATGCGGGGAATCACACACACCCAGCTGATCGGCAATGGAGGGGAAGGACACACCCAGCTGATCGGCAATGCGGGGAAGGACAGGCCCAGCTGATCGGCAATGGGGGAATCACACACACCCAGCTGATCGGCAATCGAGGGGAAGGACACACCCAGCTGATCGGCAATGGGGGGGAAGGACAGGCCCAGCTGATCGGCAATGGGGGGAAGCACACACCCAGCTGATCGGCAATGGGGGGAAGCACACACCCAGCTGATCGGCAATGGGGGAGTCACACACACCCAGCTGATCGGCCATGGGGGATTCACACTGTCCCAGCTGATCGGCCATGGGGGAGTCACACTGACCCAGCTGATCGGCCATGGGGGAGTCACACACACCCAGCTGATCGGCATTGGGGGAGTCACACATACCCAGCTGATCGGCAATGGGGGAGTCACACTGACCCAGCTGATCGGCCATGGGGGAGTCACACTGACCCAGCTGATCGGCCATGGGGGAGTCACACTGACCCAGCTGATCGGCCATGGGGGAGTCACACTGACCCAGCTGATCGGCCATGGGGGAGTCACACTGATCCAGCTGATCGGCCATGGGGGAGTCACACTGATCCAGCTGATCGGCCATGGGGGAGTCACACTGATCCAGCTGATCGGCCATGGGGGAGTCACACTGATCCAGCTGATCGGCCATGGGGGAGTCACACTGATCCAGCTGATCGGTCATGGGGGAGTCACACCCACCCACCGACAGTCTCTCCTGGTAATGCAGAATGGTAAATCTCTGCCTGTGTCTCTGCCTGTATCTGTCTGTGTTTCTGTCTGTTTCTCTGTCTGTGTCTGTCTCTGTCTGTGTCTCTGTCTGTGTCTCTGTGTCGGTCTGTATCTCTCGCTGTGTCTCCGTCTCTGTCTGTGTCTCTGTCTGTGTCTGTGTCTCTCTGTGTCTGTGTCCCTGTTGAGGCTGTGTCAGTGTCTCTCCCTGTGTCTCTATCTGTGTCTCTATCTGTGTCTCTATCTGTATCTCTGTCTGTATTTCTGTCTGTGTCTCTGGCAGTGTCTCTTTCTCTGTCTGTGTCTGTGTCTGTATCTCTCTGTGTCTGTGTCCGTGTCTCTATCTGTATCTCTGTCTGTGTTTCTGTCTGTGTCTCTGGCAGTGTCTCTTTCTCTGTCCGTGTCTGTCTCTGTATCTCTGTCTGTGTCTCTGTCCGTGTCTGTCTCTGTATCTCTGTCTGTGTCTCTATGTCTGTCTGTGTCTCTGTCTGTGTCATTGCCTCTGTCTCTGTCGGTTTCTGTGTTTGTGTCTCTATCTGCGTCTATGCCTCTGTCTGTGTCTGTGTCTCTGCCTCTGTCTGTGTCTCTGTACCTCTGTCTGTGTCTCTGTCTGTGTCTGTGTCTCTGTCTGTGTCTCTGTCTGTGTCTCTGTCTGTGTCCCTGTTTCTGTCTGTGTCGCCCTGTACCTCTGTCTGTGTCTCTGTGTCTCTGTCTGTGTCTCTGTCTGTGTCTCTGTCTGTGTCTCTGTCTCTGCCTCAGTCTGTGTCTATGTCTCTGTCTGTGTCTCTGTCTGTGTCCCTGTTTCTGTCTGTGTCTCCCTGTACCTCTGTCTGTGTCTCTGTGTCTGTCTGTGTCTCTGTCTGTGTCTCTGTCTGTGTCTCTCTGTACCTCTGTCTGTGTCTCTGTCTGTGTCTCTGTCTGTGTCTCTGTCTCTGCCTCAGTCTGTGTCTCTGTCTCTGCCTGTGTCTCTGTCTGTGTCCCTGTTTCTGTCTGTGTCTCCCTGTACCTCTGTCTGTGTCTCTGTCTGTGTCTGTCTGTGTCTCTGTCTGTGTCTCTGTCAGTGTCTCTCTGTACCTCTGTCTGTGTCTCTGTCTGTGTCTCTCTGTACCTCTGTCTGTGTCTCTGTCTGTGTCTCTGTCTGTGTCTCTGTCTGTGTCTCTGTCTGTGTCTCTGTCTCTGCCTCAGTCTGTGTCTCTGTCTCTGCCTGTGTCTCTGTCTGTGTCTCCCTGTACCTCTGTCTGTGTCTCTGTCTGTGTCTGTCTGTGTCTCTGTCTGTGTCTCTCTGTACCTCTGTCTGTGTCTCTGTCTGTGTCTCCCTGTACCTCTGTCTGTGTCTCTGTCTGTGTCTCTGTCTGTGTCTCTCTGTATCTCTGTCTGTATCTCTGTCTGTGTCACTGCCTCTGTCTCTGTCTGTTTCTGTGTGTTTGTCTCTATCTGTGTCTCTGTCTGTGTCTCTGTCTCTGTCTCTGCCTCTGTCTGTGTCTATGTCTCTGCCTGTGTCTCTGTCTGTGTCTCTGTCTCTGTCTCTGCCTCTGTCTGTGTCTGTGTCTCTGTCTGTGTCTCTGTCTGTATCTGTGTGTTTGTCTCTGTCTGTATCTCTGTCTGTGTCTCTGTGTCTGTGTCTCTGTCTCTGCCTCTGTCTGTGTCTGTGTCTCTGTCTGTGTCTCTGTCTCTGTCTCTGCCTCTGTCTGTGTCTGTGTCTCTGTCTGTGTCTGTGTCTCTGTCTGTGTCCCTGTGTCTGTCTGAATCTCTGTCTGTGTCTCTCTGTACCTCTGTCTGTGTCTCTGTGTCTGTCTGTGTCTCTGTCTGTGTCTCTCTGTACCTCTGCCTGTGTCTCTGTCTGTGTCACTACCTCTGTCTCTGTCTGTGTCTCTGTCTGTGTCTGTGTCTCTGTGTCTGTCTGTGTCTCTGTCTGTGTCTCTGTCTGTGTCCCTGTTTCTGTCTGTGTCTCCCTGTACCTCTGTCTGTGTCTCTGTGTCTGTCTGTGTCTCTGTCTGTGTCTCTGTCTCTGTCTCTGTCTGTGTCTCTGTCTGTGTCCCTGTTTCTGTCTGTGTCTCCCTGTACCTCTGTCTGTGTCTCTGTGTCTGTCTGTGTCTCTGTCTGTGTCTCTCTGTACCTCTGTCTGTGTCTCTGTCTGTGTCACTGCCTCTGTCTCTGTCTCTGCCTCAGTCTGTGTCTATGTCTCTATCTGTGTCTCTGTCTGTGTCTCTGTCTGTGTCTCTGTCTGTGTCCCTGTTTCTGTCTGTGTCTCCCTGTACCTCTGTATGTGTCTCTGTGTCTGTCTGTGTCTCTGTCTGTGTCTCTCTGTACCTCTGTCTGTGTCTCTGTCTGTGTCACTGCCTCTGTATCTGTCTGTTACTCTGTCTCTGTATCTCTGTCTGTGTCTCTGTCTGTGTCACTGCCTCTGTCTCTGTCTGTTACTGTGTGTTTGTCTCTGTCTGTGTCTCTGTCTGTGTCTCTGTCTGTGTCTCTGTCTCTGCCTCTGTCTCTGCCTCTGTCTCTGCCTCTGTCTGTGTCTCTGTGTCTGTCTGTGTCTCTGTCTCTGTCTGTGTCTCTGGCTGTGTCCCTGTTTCTGTCTGTGTCTCCCTGTACCTCTGTCTGTGTCTCTGTGTCTGTCTGTGTCTCTGCCTGTGTCTCTCTGTACCTCTGTCTGTGTCTCTGTCTGTGTCACTGCCTCTGTCTCTGTCTGTGTCTCTGTCTGTTTCTGTGTGTTTTTCTCTATCTGTGTCTCTGTCTGTGTCTCTGTCTGTGTCTGTGTCTCTCTGTACCTCTGTCTGTGTCTCTGTCTGTGTCACTGCCTCTGTCTCTGCCTCAGTCTGAGTCTATGTCTCTGTCTGTGTCTCTGTCTGTGTCCCTGTTTCTGTCTGTGTCTCCCTGTACCTCTGTCTGTGTCTCTGTGTCTGTCTGTGTCTCTATCTGTGTCTCTGTCTGTGTCTCTCTGTACCTCTGTCTGTGTCTGTCTGTGTCACTGCCTCTGTCTCTGTCTCTGCCTCAGTCTGAGTCTATGTCTCTGTCTGTGTCTCTGTCTGTGTCCCTGTTTCTGTCTGTGTCTCCCTGTACCTCTGTCTGTGTCTCTGTGTCTGTCTGTGTCTCTATCTGTGTATTTGTCTGTGTCTCTCTGTACCTCTGTCTGTGTCTGTCTGTGTCTCTGTCTGTGTCTCTCTGTACCTCTGTCTGTGTCTCTGTCTGTGTCACTGCCTCTGTCTCTGTCTGTGTCTCTGTCTGTTTCTGTGTGTTTGTCTCTATCTGTGTCTCTGTATGTGTCCCTGTTTCTGTCTGTGTCTCCCTGTACCTCTGTCTGTGTCTCTGTCTGTGTCTCTGTCTGTGTCTCTTTCTCTGCCTCTGTCTGTGTCTCTGTCTCTGTCTCTGTCTGTGTCTCTGTCTGTGTCCCTGTTTCTGTCTGTGTCTCCCTGTACCTCTGTCTGTGTCTCTGTTTCTGTCTGTGTCTCTGTCTGTGTCTCTCTGTACCTCTGTCTGTGTCTGTGTCTCTCTGTACCTCTGTCTGTGTCTCTGTCTGTGTCACTGCCTCTGTCTCTGTCTGTGTCTCTGTCTGTTTCTGTGTGTTTGTCTCTATCTGTGTCTCTGTCTGTGTCTCTGTCTGTGTCCCTGTTTCTGTCTGTGTCTCCCTGTACCTCTGTCTGTGTCTCTGTGTCTGTCTGTGTCTCTGTCTGTGTCTCTGTCTGTTTCTGTGTGTTTGTCTCTATCTGTGTCTCTGTCTGTGTCTCTGTCTGTGTCCCTGTCTCTGTCTGTGTGTCTGTGTCTCTGTCTGTGTCTCTGTGTCTGTCTGTGTCTCAGTCTCTGTCTCTGTCTGGGGCACATTTTGCTGCACAGACTGTGTTTAGGTGTGAGGCACCCACCCAGCTGATCGGCATTTGGAGAGTCACACACACCCAGCTGATCGGCCATGGTGGGGGCACCCACCCAGCTGATCGGCAATGCGGGGAAGGACACACCCAGCTGATCGGCAATGGGGGAAGGACAGACCCAGCTGATCGGCAATGGGGGGAAGCACACACCCAGCTGTTCGGCAATGGGGGGAAGGACAGACCCAGCTGATCGGCAATGCGGGGAAGCACACACCCAGCTGATCGGCAATGGGGGGGAGGACAGACCCAGCTGATCGGCAATGCGGGGAAGGACAGACCCAGCTGATCGGCAATGGGGGGAAGGACAGACCCAGCTGATCGGCAATGGGGGAAGGACAGACCCAGCTGATCGGCAATGGGGGGAAGCACACACTCAGCTGATCGGCAATGGGGGGAAGCACACACCCAGCTGATCGGCAATGGGGGGAAGGACAGACCCAGCTGATCGGCAATGGGGGGAAGGACAGACCCAGCTGATCGGCAATGGGGGAAGGACAGACCCAGCTGATCGGCAATGGGGGGAAGCACACACCCAGCTGATCGGCAATGGGGGGAAGGACAGACCCAGCTGATCGGCAATGCGGGGAAGGACACACCCAGCTGATCGGCAATGCGGAGAAAGCACACACACAGCTGATCGGCAATGGGGGGAAGCACACACCCAGCTGATCGGCAATGGGGGGAAGCACACACCCAGCTGATCGGCAATGCGGGGAAGGATAGACCCAGCTGATCGGCAATGCGGGGAAGTACACTCTCAGCTGATCGGCAATGTGGGGAAGGTCACACCCAGCTGATCGGCAATGCGGGGCAGCACACACCCAGCTGATCGGCAATGCGGGGAAGGACACACCCAGCTGATCGGCAATGGGGGGAGCCACACACCCAGCTGATCGGCAATGCGGGGAAGGACGCACCAAGATGATTGGCAATGGGGGGGGGAAGCACACACCCAGCTGATCGGCAATGGGGGGGAAGCACACACCCAGCTGATATGCAATGCGGGGCAGCTCACACCCAGCTGATCGGCAATGGGGGGGAAGGTCACACCCAGCTGATCGACAATGGGGGGGAAGGACACACCCAGCTGATCGGCAATGGGGGGAAGGACAGACCCAGCTGATCGGCAATGGGGGGAAGCACACACCCAGCTGATCGGCAATGGGGGGAAGCACACACCCAGCTGATCGGCAATGGGGGGAAGCACACACCCAGCTGATCGGCAATGGCGGGAAGGACACACCCAGCTGATCGGCAATGGGGGGAAGGACAGACCCAGCTGATCGACAATGTGGGGAAGCACACACCCAGCTGATCGGCAATGGGGGGAAGGACACACCCAGCTGATCGGCAATGTGGGGAAGCACACACCCAGCTGATCGGCAATGGGGGGAAGGACACACCCAGCTGATCGGCAATGTGGGGAAGCACACACCCAGCTGATCGGCAATGGGGGGAAGCACACACCCAGCTGATCGGCAATGGGGGGAAGGACACACCCAGCTGATCGGAAATGGGGGGAAGGACAGACCCAGCTGATCGACAATGGGGGGAACACACACCCAGCTGATCGGCAATGCGGGGAAGCACACACCCAGCTGATCGGCAATGGGGGGAGTCACACACCCAGCTGATCGGCAATGGGGGAATATACAGTGAATGGTAGAACCCTCAAGAGTATTGAAAGTCAAAGAGATCTAGGAGTACAGGTCCACAGATCACTGAAAGGGGCTACACAGGTGGAGAAGGTAGTCAAGAAGGCATACGGCATGCTTGCCTTCATTGGCCGGGGCATTGAGTATAAGAATTGGCAAGTCATGTTGCAGCTGTATAGAACCTTAGTTAGGCCACACTTGGAGTATAGTGTTCAATTCTGGTCGCCACACTACCAGAAGGATGTGGAGGCTTTAGAGAGGGTGCAGAAGAGATTTACCAGAATGTTGCCTGGTATGGAGGGCATAAGCTATGAGGAGCGATTGAATAAACTCGGTTTGTTCTCACTGGAACGAAGGAGGTTGAGGGGCGACCTGATAGAGGTATACAAAATTATGAGGGGCATAGACAGAGTGGATAGTCAGAGGCTTTTCCCCAGGGTAGAGGGGTCAATTACTAGGGGACATAGGTTTAAGGTGAGAGGGGCAAAGTTTAGAGTAGATGTACGAGGCAAGTTTTTTACACAGAGGGTAGTGGGTGCCTGGAACTCACTACCGGAGGTGGTAGTGGAGGCAGGGACGATAGGGACATTTAAGGGGCATCTTGACAAATATATGAATAGGATGGGAATAGAAGGATACGGACCCAGGAAGTGTAGAAGATTGTAGTTTAGTCGGGCAGTATGGTCGGCACGGGCTTGGAGGGCCGAAGGGCCTGTTCCTGTGCTGTACATTTCTTTGTTCTTTGTTTGTTCTTTGGGGGGAGTCACACCCAGCTGATCGGCAATGGGGGGAAGCACACACCCAGCTGATCGGCGATGGGGGGGGGAGCACACTCCCAGCTGATCGGCAATGGGGGGAAGCACACACCCAGCTGATCGGCAATGGGGGGAGTCACACCCACCCACCGATAGTTCTGGTCATCCCGAATGGTAAATCAAGGTGAGGCTGGCTTGGGAGGGTCAGTTTTACCGGCAACGCGAGGAGAGAGATGCCGAGTGGGTGGGGTTTCCTCTCAGGATTTAATGAATTGAAGAATTGAACGAAAGGGAACTTTCAGCACATTTTTCAACTGCTGCCTGAACTGAGTCTGTGTCACGGCGTAAATCGCAGTGTTTGTGCAGCAACTCAGGAGCTGCAGCATGAAGCCCAATTCCTGAACATAAAAATCTAACCACACAGACCGATACCCCAGATTGTACATCCGGCTCCATATAGAATAAACCATTAACGTTGACCATAACAGGATGAAGTTGGCAGAGATAACGAAGAGTAACATGATGGATTTGCTGCGACTCTCCATCTCTGGGTCTCTGGCACTGTGCCCACTGCTGTGAGCCCGGAGTCTCCTGCGGGCCCTGCTGCTCAGGACAATGTGTCTGACGGTGAGAACATTGAGCAGCAGAATCAGGGCGAATGGAACACACGGGGTTAGAATGTGGTGGAGGAACTCGATTGGTCCCCAGACCGGAGATTCCGTAACACCCATTGTGACATCACAAAACCAGGGGGCGTTCCACAGCCGATACCCACCGGACAGCATCACCCCCCAGGAAATGTCCTTCAGACAGCTCAGCACAGCCACTGTCCCCAGAACCACAGCCGCCGTTTTCTCGCTGCAATATTTACTTTTCAGCCTCGGGCAACAAATGGCCACAAATCGATCAAAGGTGAAAGTGACGGTGAACCAGACAGAACAGTCAGTGGCTGCATAAAGCAGGACGGCGTGGATATTACACACGGGGATGGAGTACAGGAAATAAAACTGTTCCTCAAAAACAGTGGGAATGTGTCTGAATATCAGGTCGAGAATCACGACCAGGAGATCCCCCACTGCCATGGCCAACAGGTAACAAGTCACACATTTGGACAGCCCACAGTTTCTTCTCTTCAGGACCACAATTGTGATGAGGTTCACTGTGAGGAAGGGAAATACACAATGAAATTATACATCAGCCTGGGAAAGACATCACAAGTATGGTCGGTGTGGTGTTGAGGGAGTCAAATAAATATATACTAATACACACACTCACACATACAGAGACAGTAACACACTCACACAGTAATACACACATACACACACAGACAGTAACACACTCACACACAGGCAGTAATGCACTCACACACACACTCATATACTCACACTCACACACTGACACTGACACACACACAGACACTAACACACACACACACACTCACAGACCACTCACACAGACACTAACACACTCACACGCACATACAGAGACAGTAATACACTCACACTTACACAGACACTAACACACACTGACACACACATACAGAGACAGTAATACCCTCACACTCACACAGACAGTAACAGACACACCGACACACATACAGTAATACACTCACACACACACACGGACAGAGACAGTTATGCATTCACACTCACACAGACACTGAACCACACACATGCATACAGTAACACACTCGCATACACACACAGACAGAGACAGTAATACACTCACATACTCTGACACACACTCACACACATCCAGAGGCAGTAATACACTCACACACACACAGACACTAACACACACATACACACATACAGAGACAGTAATACACTCACGAACACATACAGAGACAGTAATACACTCACACTCACACATACAGAGACAGCAATACACTCGCATACCCACACAGACACTAACACACTCACACACACATACAGTAATACACTCACACACACACAAGCAGATACAGCAATACACTCACATTCACACAGATACTAACACACACACAGTAATGCACACACACGCACAGACAGAGACTGTAATGCACTCACACAGAGACTAACACACTCACACACTCATACAGAGACAGTAATACACACACACTCACACACACATGCAGAGACAGTAATACACTCACACTCACACAGACACTAACACACTCACACACACATGCAGAGACAGCAATACACTCACACTCACACAGACACTAACACACTCACACACACACATACAAAGACAGTAATACACTCACACTCACACAGACACTAACACACTCACACAGAGACAGTAATATACTCAGGCACAAAGGCACTAATACACACTCACAGAGACACTAATGCACACACTCACGCAAACAGACACAAAGACGCACACTCACTGACACTGATACACTAATACAAACACTCACAGAAACAGAGACACTAATACACACGCTCAAAGACACACAGAGAAACTAATACACACACTCACGCAAACAGACACAAAGACGCACACTCACTGACACGCAGATACACTAATACAAACTCACAGACACACACAGACACTAATACACACACACACAGACAATAATTCACACACACAGACACATAGAGAAAGAAATATACACACTCACAGACACACACTGACACTAATACACACACACACTGACACTGATAAACACACTCACAGGCACAGAGACAATAATACACATACTCACACACAGACTCTAATAAACACTCACAGACAGACTGCAACACTAATACACACACTCACACACAGATACACTAATACACACAATCACTGACTCACACAGACATTAATACATCCACACACAGACAGACAGAGACACGAATATACACACACGGAAACTAATAGACACACTCACAGCCGCACACAAAGACTCTAATACACACATTCACACACACACAAATACACACACTCTCAGACACACAGATAGAACATAGAACACAGAACATTACAGTGCAGTACAGGCCCTTCAGCCCTCGATGTTGCGCCGACCTGTAGATAGACTAATACACACACGCACTGACACGCAGATTCACTAATACATACTCACAGGCACACACACATGCACAGTAATACACACAAGCACTAATGCACACACACACAGACAGTAATACACACACTCACAGACACACACAGGGACACAAATACACACTCACACAGAGACAGTAATACACACACACACACAGTCACACACGCAAACACAAATACACACACTCACAGACACAAATACACACACTCACTCACACACACAAAGACACCAATGGGCACAATCTCACACACAGATGCACTAATACACATCCACTCACAGACCTAAACAGAGACTCTAATACACACACACACTCACACACAGACACTAATACACACACACAGATACACTAATGCACACACTCACAGACAAACACACAGACAGCAATACGCACACTCACACACAGAAACACTAATACACACACTCACACAAAACAGACACACACAGGGACACTAATTCACACTCACAGACACAGAGACACAAATACACACACACTCACACAGAGACAATAATACACACACTCACAGACACAAACACAGACATTAATACACCCCCTCACACACATAGACACTAATACAGACACACAAAGACACAGGCAGAGGCACGAATACACAAACTCATAAACACACACAGCCACACACAGACACTAATACACACACTCAACGACACACAGAGACACTAATACACACACTCACTGACAAGCAGATACACTAATACATACTCAGACACACACACACAAAGACACACACAAACAGACACACACACATGCACACTAATACACACACTCTCACACACAAGCACTAATGCACACACTCACAGGCACACATAGACACTAATCCACATGCACACACAGACGCTATTACACACACTCACTGATACATAGAGACAGTAATATACACACTCAGAGACACAGACACAATAATACACATACTCACCCACAGGCACTAATACACACTCACAGACTCACAGATACACTAATACACACACTCACAGACACACACAGACATGAATACACACACACAGGCGCACTAATACATACACTCACAGTCACACACAGACACTAATACACACACTCACAGACACCCAGAGACACTAATTCACACACTCACTGACACACAGAGACACTAATGTACACACTTACAGACCCAGAGACACAAAACTCACACACACAGAAATACACAGATACATTGATAGATAAATTGAAACACACAGGGACACTAATACACACAATCACACACACACACTAATGCACACACTCACAGACAAACAGAGGCACCAATACATACACTCACAGACACACTAATACATACACTCACAGACTCAAACAGACAGTAGCACACACACTCACAGACACACAGAAACACTAATACACACACTCACAAACACACAGAGGCACTAATACGCACACTCACAGACACACAAATACACACACTTACATACACACAGAGACACTAACGCACTCTCAGACACAGAGACACTAACGCACTCTCAGACACAGAGACACTAATACACACACTCACAGACACACATAGAGACACTAATACACACACACACACTTATTCACATTCTCACAGACACACAGAGACATACATCCACACACCCACAGGCACATGGAGACTCTAATGCACACACTCACACACACACACACATACACTGTCATGTGCGAGTACCTGTAAGAAATGGATGTTTATAAATGGGTGTGTATATAAATATCTATAGTGAAGTACCTTACAGAAATGGGTGTTTATTACTGCAGTGATGTCAGAGATTGGGTGGAGATGGGCTGTCTGTCCGCTTTTTCTTTCATTTTGGCTGTTTGCTCCAGGGTGTGTTTTAGATTTGTTTTCAGTGTTGGAGCTGAAGCCAGACAGAGCAGGTGTACTGTTGATCTCTCTGCCATGAGAAACTATCCCTTGATCATTTGGTGAATTCAGAATTATAAATGTTCTCAGTAGTGAATGTAAACCTAACGTCCCTCTGGTAAAATGTGTCTGAAGTCTTCTGGATGTCAAAAGGACAGCTTACGGAATACTTAGTGTTGTATTCTTTGGGGGTTGAATTTGAATTAATGGTTCCTAAGTTGTTCACTGTATGTTTTAAAAAGGTTAACTTGAGCTTATAGAATAAACATTGTTTTGCTTCGAAAAATACGTTTCCATTTCTGCTGTACCACACTGTAGTGTGGGCCATGTGCTCCCCATAACACAATCTATTAACATTTGTGGGTCAGGGGAACTCCAAGATACACTTTGTGGTTCTCCAAACCCTGGCCCATAACACAAATACACACACTCACAGACACACAGAGACACTAATACACACACTCACATACACACAGAGACACTAATACACACACTCACATACACACAGAGACACTAATACACACACTCACAGATACACCGAGACACTAATACACACACTCGCAGACACACAGAGACACTAATACACACACTCACATACACACAGAGACACTAACACACATTCACAGACACACAGAGACACTAATACACACACTCGCAGACACACAATTACACACACTCACATACACACAAAGACACACACTCACAGTCACACAGAGACACTAATACACACTCGCAAACACAGAGACACTGACACACACACTCACAGTCACGCAGAGACACGAATATTCACACACTCTCCCAGACACTAAGACAGACACTCACTGACACACAGAGACACTAATATACCCAGTCTCAGATACACACAGAGACACTAATCAACTCACTCACACAACTCAGACACTAATGCACACACTCACATACACTAATACATACACACAGACACACACATGCACTAATGCACAAACTCAAAGATACACACAGAGACACTAATACACACACACAGAGAAACTAATACAACCACTCACACACAGACACTAATACACACACACACTGACATGCAGGTAAACTAATACACACACTCACACAAACACAGACACTAATACACACACACAGACACACAGAGTCACGCATACACCACTCACACACAGACACTAATACACTCACTCACTGGCACGCAGATGCATTAAAATACACACTCGCACAACACACAGAGACACTAATACACACACACGCACATATAGTAATACACACACTCAAAGACACAGACACTAACACACAAACTCACAAACACACACTGCCACACACATACACTAATGCACAAACCCAAAAACGCACACAGAGACACAGACACACACACACACACAGACACTAAAACACACACACACAGACACACTAATACACTCACTCACCGACACATAGATACACTAATACACACTTACAGACACACATACAGTCACTAATACACACACTCACACACATAGACACTAATACACGGATTGGAAATTAGCAAACGTGACACCACTGTTTAAAAAAGGAGGTAGGCAGAAAGCGGGTAATTATCGGCCAGTGAGCTTAACTTCGGTAGGAGGGAAGATGCTGCAATCTATCATCAAGGAAGAAATAGCGAGGCATCTGGATGGAAATTGTCCCATTGGGCAGATGCAGCATGGGTTCATAATGGGCAGGTCGTGCCTAACTAATTTAGTGGAATTTTTGAGGACATTACCAGTGCGGTAGATAACGGGGAGCCAATGGATGTGGTATATCTGGATTTCCAGAATACCATTGACAAGGTGCCACACAAAAGGTTACTGCATAAGATAAAGATGCATGGCATTAAGGGGAAAGTAGTAGCATGGATAGAGGATTGGTTACTTGATGGAAAGCAAAGAGTGGGGATTAATGGGTGTTTCTCTGGTTGGCAATCAGTAGCTAGTGGTGTCCCTCAGGGATCAGTGTTGGGCCCACAACTGTTCACAATTTACATAGATGATTTGGAGTTGGGGACAAAGGGCAATGTGTCCAAGTTTGCAGACGACACTAAGATGAGTGGTAAAGCAAAAAGTGCAGAGGATACTGGAAGTCTGCAGAGGGATTTGGATAGGCTAAGTGAATGGGCTAGGGTCTGGCAGATGGAATACAATGTTGACAAATGTGAGGTTATCCATTTTGGTAGGAATAATAGCAAAAGGGATTATCATTTAAATGATAAAATATTAAAACATGCTGCTGTGCTGAGAGACCTGGGTGTGCTAGTGCATGAGTTGCAAATAGTTGGTTTACAGGTGCAACAGGTGATTAAGAAGGCAAATGGAATTTTGTCCTTCATTGCTAGAGGGATGGAGTTCAAGACTAGGGAGGTTATGCTGCAATTGTATAAGGTGTTAGTGAGGCCACACCTGGAGTATTGTGTTCAGTTTTGGTCTCCTTACTTGAGAAAGGACGTACTGGCACTGGAGGGTGTGCAGAGGAGATTTACTAGGTTAATCCCAGAGCTGAAGGGGTTGGATTACGAGGAGAGGTTGAGGAGACTGGGACTGTACTCGTTGAAATTTAGAAGGATGAGGGGGGATCTTATAGAAACATATAAGATTATGAAGGGAATAGATAGGATAGATGCGGGCAGGTTGTTTCCACTGGCGGGTTAAAGCAGAACTAGGGGGCATAGCCTCAAAATAAGGGGAAGTAGATTTAGGACTGAGTTTAGGAGGAACGTCTTCACCCAAAGGGTTGTGAATCTATGCAATTCCTTGCCCAGTGAAGCAGTTGAGGCTCCTTCAATAAATGTTTTTAAGATAAAGATAGATAGTTTTTTGAAGAATAAAGGGATTAAGGGTTATGGTGTTCGGGCCGGAAAGTGGAGCTGAGTCCACAATAGATCAGCCATGATCTCATTGAATGGTGGAGCAGGCTCGAGGGGCCAGATGGCCTACTCCTGCTCCTAGTTCTTATGTTCTCACAGACACACGCTGGCACTAATACACACTCACAGGCTCAAAGAAACACTAATACACACTCGCAGACACACAGAGACACTAATACACACTCACAGAAACACATACAGACACTAATACACACACACAGACCCTAATACACACACTCACAGACACAAACTGGCACCAATACACACAGACATTAACACACACACACCAGATATTAATACACACTCTAACGATGCACAGAGACAGTAATATACACACTCACAGACACAGGTAGCCTCGAATGCATACACTCACACACAGCGACACTAATACACACAGTCACACACACATGCACTAATACACGCACTAACACACACACACACACACATAAACTAATACACACACTCACTGATACACAGAGACAACAATATACACACTCACAGACACAGGGAGATTGTAATGCACACACACAGACACACAGAGACACTAATACACACACTCACAGACACAAGCAGACACTAATACACACACCACACAAACACTAATACACAGACACTAATACACAGACTCACAGTCACACGCAGACACTAATACACACACTAACACACAGAGACACTAATACACATTCACAGACACACAGATACACTAATACACCAACTCACACACAAAGAGGCACCAGTACACAGCTCACAGACTGACAGAGACACTAGTACACAGCTCACAGACTGACAGACAAACTAATACACAAACACACACACATTACACACATTAATAGAGACACTCACACACATAGCCACTAACGCACTCACACAAACAGACACTAATGCACACATTCTCACACACACTCAGACACACACAGACACTAACACACACTCACACACACAGAGACACTAGTACACACACTCACTGACACATAGATACACTAATACACACTCACGGACACACATACAGACACTAATACACACACTCACATACACAGACAACAATACACGCACTAACAGACAGACAGACACTGGCACCAATACACACATACACACTCACACACATAGACACTAATACACACACTCACAAACTCACACTGGCACTAATACACACACACATACACTAACGCACAGACACAGATAGTAATACACACACAGTGATACACAGAGACAATAATATACACACTCACAGACACAGGGAGACTCTAATGCATACACTCACACACACACACAGCGACACTAATACACACACAGAGACACTAAGACACATTCACAGACACACAGATACACTAATACAGACACTCACACACAGAGAGACACTAGTACACAGCTCACGGACCGACAGAGACATTAATACACAAACACACACACACTAATAGAGACACTCACACACATAGACACTAATACACTCTCACACACAGTCTAATGCCCACATTCTCACACACACACCGACACTCACAGATACACTAATATACACAGAAATACAGACACACACAGACTCTAATACACACACTCAAACGTCCCTCCACACACACACCACCCTCCACACACACACTACCCCCTCGACAGACACTACCCCCCCACACACACTAACCCCCTCAACCACAGACATACTAACCCCCACAGACACTAACCCACCCCCACACACACTAACCCCCCACACACACACTCCCCCACCCCAGACATACTAACCCTCCCACACACACACACTAACCCCGACACACACACACTAACCCCCCCACACACACTAACCCCCCACACACACACTAACCCTCCCTCACACACACTAACCCTCCCTCACACACACTAACCCCCCCACACGCACTAACCCCTCCACACACTGACCCCACACCACACACACTGACCCCCTTCCACACACACACTAAACCCCCCCCACACACACTAACACCCCCACTCATACTAACACCCACACACACTGTTCCCCCTCCCACCCACACACACTAAACCACACCCACACACCCTGACACACACTAATCCCCCACATACACACTGACCCCCCACACACACTCCCCCACCCCACACACACTAACCCCCCACACACACACTCCCCCACCCCACACACACTAAACCACCCCCACACACCCCACACACACTAACCCCCCACACACACACTAACCCCCACCACACACACACTAACCCCCCCCACACACACACTCCCCCACCCCACACACACTAACCCTCCCACACACATTCCCCCACCCCACACACACTAACCCCCCAAACACACTCCCCCACCGCAGACACACTAACCTCCCACACACACACTCCCCCACCCCACACACACTAACACCCCACACACACACTAACCCACCCCACACACACTAACCCCCCACACACACTAACCCCCACCACACACACACTAACCCCCCCCACACACACACACTAACCCCCACCACACACACACTAACCATCCCACACACACACTAACCCCCACCACACACATACTAACCCCCCCAGACACACTAACCCTCCCACACACACACTAACCCCCACCACACACACACTAACCCCCCCCAGACATACTAACCCTCCCACACACACACTAACCCCCACCACACACACACTAACCCTCCCACACACACACTAACCCTCCCTGACACACACTAACCCCCACCACACACACTAACCCTCCCTCACACACACTAACCCCCCATACACACACTAACCCCCACCACACACACACTACCCCCCACACACACACACTAACCCCCACCACACACACACTAACCCTCCCACACACACACTAACCCCCACCACACGCACACTAACCCCCACCACACACACACTAACCCCCACCACACACACACGAACCCCCCCAGACACACTAACCCTCCCACACACACACTAACCCCCACCACACACACACTAACCCCCCCAGACATACTAACCCTCCCACACACACACTAACCCCCACCACACACACACTAACCCTCCCACACACACACTAACCCTCCCTCACACACACTAACCCCCACCACACACACTAACCCCCCCCACACACACTAACCCTCCCTCACACACACTAACCCCCCACACACACACTAACCCCCACCACACACACTAACCCCCACCACACACACACTACCCCCCACAACACACACACACTAACCCCCACCACACACACACTAACCCTCCCACACACACACTAACCCCCACCACACACACACTAACCCCCCCCAGACATACTAACCCTCCCACACACACACTAACCCCCACCACACTCACACTAACCCTCCCACACACACACTAACCCTCCCTCACACACACTAACCCCCACCACACACACACTAACCCCCCCCACACACACCAACCCTCCCTCACACACACTAACCCCCCACACACACTCACTAACCCCCCCCACACACACTAACCACCCCCCACACACACTAACCCTCCCACACACACACTAACCCTCCCTCACACACACTAACCCTCCCTCACACACACTAACCCTCCCTCACACACACTAACCCCCCCCCACACACACACTAACCCTCCCACACACACACTAACCCCCACCACACACACACTAACCCTCCCACACACACACTAACCCTCCCACACACACACTAACCCTCCCTCACACACACTAACCCCCCACACACACACTAACCCCCCACACACACACTAACCCCCCACACACACACTAACCCCCCACACACACACTAACCCCCCCACACACACTAACCCTCCCTCACGCACACTAATCGCCCTCACACACACACTAGCTACCCCACCCACACAAACACACATACTAACCCCCCACACACATTAATCCCCACCCCTCACACACACTAGCCCCTTCACACACACTAAACCCCCCACACACTAAACCCCCCAAATAAACACACACACAAACACCCCCACACACACTATCCCCCACACACACAATAACCACCCCAACACACACTAACCCCCCACCCACACACTAACACCCCCACACACACTAACACCCCCACACACACTAACCACACCCAAAACACACTAACCCCCACCACACACATACTAACACCCCCACACACACTAACACACCCAACACACAATAACCACCCCAACACACACTAACCCCCACCGCACACACACTAACCCCCCCCCCCACACACTAACACACCCAACACACACTAACCACACCCAACACACAATAACCACCCCAACACACACTAACCCCCACCACACACACACTAACCCCCCCCCCAGACATACTAACCCTCCCACACACACTAACCCCCACCACACTCACACTAACCCTCCCACACACACACTAACCCTCCCTCACACACACTAACCCCCACCACACACACACTAACCCCCCCACACACACCAACCCTCCCTCACACACACTAACCCCCCACACACACTCACTAACCCCCCCCCCCCACACACACTAACACCCCCCCACACACACTAACCCTCCCACACACACACTAACCCTCCCTCACACACACTAACCCCCCCCCACACACACACTAACCCTCCCACACACACACTAACCCCCACCACACACACACTAACCCTCCCACACACACACTAACCCTCCCACACACACACTAACCCTCCCTCACACACACTAACCCCCCACACACACACTAACCCCCCACACACACACTAACCCCCCCCACACACACTAACCCCCCCACACACACACTAACCACCCCACACACACTAACCCTCCCTCACGCACACTAATCGCCCTCACACACACACTAGCTACCCCACCCACACAAACACACATACTAACCCCCCACACACATTAATCCCCACCCCTCACACACACTAGCCCCTTCACACACACTAAACCCCCCACCCACTAAACCCCCAAATAAACACACACACAAACACCCCCACACACACTATCCCCCCCACACACAATAACCACCCCAACACACACTAACCCCCCACACACACACTAACACCCCCACACACACTAACACCCCCACACACACTAACCACACCCAAAACACACTAACCCCCACCACACACACACTAACACCCCCACACACACTAACACACCCAACACACAATAACCACCCCAACACACACTAACCCCCACCGCACACACACTAACCCCCCCACACACACTAACACACCCAACACACACTAACCACACCCAACACACAATAACCACCCCAACACACACTAACCCCCACCACACACACACTAACCCCCACCACACACACACTAACCCCCACCACACACACACGAACCCCCCCAGACACACTAACCCTCCCACACACACACTAACCCCCACCACACACACACTAACCCCCCCAGACATACTAACCCTCCCACACACACACTAACCCCCACCACACACACACTAACCCTCCCACACACACACTAACCCTCCCTCACACACACTAACCCCCACCACACACACTAACCCCCCCCACACACACTAACCCTCCCTCACACACACTAACCCCCCACACACACACTAACCCCCACCACACACACTAACCCCCACCACACACACACTACCCCCCACAACACACACACACTAACCCCCACCACACACACACTAACCCTCCCACACACACACTAACCCCCACCACACACACACTAACCCCCCCCAGACATACTAACCCTCCCACACACACACTAACCCCCACCACACTCACACTAACCCTCCCACACACACACTAACCCTCCCTCACACACACTAACCCCCACCACACACACACTAACCCCCCCCACACACACCAACCCTCCCTCACACACACTAACCCCCCACACACACTCACTAACCCCCCCCACACACACTAACCACCCCCCACACACACTAACCCTCCCACACACACACTAACCCTCCCTCACACACACTAACCCTCCCTCACACACACTAACCCTCCCTCACACACACTAACCCCCCCCCACACACACACTAACCCTCCCACACACACACTAACCCCCACCACACACACACTAACCCTCCCACACACACACTAACCCTCCCACACACACACTAACCCTCCCTCACACACACTAACCCCCCACACACACACTAACCCCCCACACACACACTAACCCCCCACACACACACTAACCCCCCACACACACACTAACCCCCCCACACACACTAACCCTCCCTCACGCACACTAATCGCCCTCACACACACACTAGCTACCCCACCCACACAAACACACATACTAACCCCCCACACACATTAATCCCCACCCCTCACACACACTAGCCCCTTCACACACACTAAACCCCCCACACACTAAACCCCCCAAATAAACACACACACAAACACCCCCACACACACTATCCCCCACACACACAATAACCACCCCAACACACACTAACCCCCCACCCACACACTAACACCCCCACACACACTAACACCCCCACACACACTAACCACACCCAAAACACACTAACCCCCACCACACACATACTAACACCCCCACACACACTAACACACCCAACACACAATAACCACCCCAACACACACTAACCCCCACCGCACACACACTAACCCCCCCCCCCACACACTAACACACCCAACACACACTAACCACACCCAACACACAATAACCACCCCAACACACACTAACCCCCACCACACACACACTAACCCCCCCCCCAGACATACTAACCCTCCCACACACACTAACCCCCACCACACTCACACTAACCCTCCCACACACACACTAACCCTCCCTCACACACACTAACCCCCACCACACACACACTAACCCCCCCACACACACCAACCCTCCCTCACACACACTAACCCCCCACACACACTCACTAACCCCCCCCCCCCCACACACACTAACACCCCCCCACACACACTAACCCTCCCACACACACACTAACCCTCCCTCACACACACTAACCCCCCCCCACACACACACTAACCCTCCCACACACACACTAACCCCCACCACACACACACTAACCCTCCCACACACACACTAACCCTCCCACACACACACTAACCCTCCCTCACACACACTAACCCCCCACACACACACTAACCCCCCACACACACACTAACCCCCCACACACACACTAACCCCCCCACACACACACTAACCCCCCCACACACACTAACCCTCCCTCACGCACACTAATCGCCCTCACACACACACTAGCTACCCCACCCACACAAACACACATACTAACCCCCCACACACATTAATCCCCACCCCTCACACACACTAGCCCCTTCACACACACTAAACCCCCCACCCACTAAACCCCCAAATAAACACACACACAAACACCCCCACACACACTATCCCCCCCACACACAATAACCACCCCAACACACACTAACCCCCCACACACACACTAACACCCCCACACACACTAACACCCCCACACACACTAACCACACCCAAAACACACTAACCCCCACCACACACACACTAACACCCCCACACACACTAACACACCCAACACACAATAACCACCCCAACACACACTAACCCCCACCGCACACACACTAACCCCCCCACACACACTAACACACCCAACACACACTAACCACACCCAACACACAATAACCACCCCAACACACACTAACCCCCACCACACACACACTAACCCCCCCCCACACACACTAACACACCTAACACACACTAACCACAACCAACACACACTAACCACACCCAACACACACTAACCCCCACCACACACACTAACCCCCCCACACACTAACCCCCCCCACACACTAACCCCCACCACACACTAAACCCCCCACACACACTAACACCCGCAACACACACTAACCACACCCAACAAACACTAACCCCCACCACACACACACTAGCCCCCCTCACACACACAATAAACTCCTCCCCAACACACACCGACCACACCCAACACACAATAACCACCCCAACACACACTAACCCCCACCACACACACACTAACCCCCCCACACACACACTAACACACCCAACACACACTAACCACAACCAACACACACTAATAACACCCAACACACACTAACCCCCACCACACACACTAACACCCCCACACACACTAACCCCCCCCCCACACACTAACCCCCACCACACACTAAAGCCCCCCACACACACTAACACCCCCAACACACACTAACCACACCCAACAAAAACTATCCCCCACCACACACACACTAGCCCCCCCCACACACACAATAAACTCCTCCCCCACACACACTAACTCACCGCCCGCACACACTAACCCACTCCACACACACTATCCGTCCCACACACACACACACACACACACTAACCCCCCCACACACAAACACCCCCTCACACACTAACATCCCCACTACACACACACTAACCCCACACACACTAACCTCCGCAACAAATACACCCAATGAAAAAGCTGTTTCAGATACTCTGTGCTGCATATAGTTAACCATTTACTGCTCAATAATCCCTGGGAGCAGGGAGCAGGCAGTGTGGTCCGTACGCCCCCAATTAAAAGGCTGTTTCAGAGACCTCTGTGCTGTACGTATTTAACCATTTACTGCTCAATAATCCCTGGGAGCAGGGGTCACGCAGTGTGGCCTCGAGAACCCCAATTAAAAAGCTGATTCAGAGACCTCTGTGCTGTATATGGTTAACCATTTAATTATCAATAATCCCTGGGAGCAGGGAACAGGCAGTGTGGTCTCGGGAGCCCCCAATTAAAAAGGTGTTTCAGATACTCTGTGCTGTATATAGTTAACCATTTACTGCTCAATAATCCCTGGGAGCAGGGGACAGGCAGTGTGGCCTCAGGAGCCCCCAGTTAAAAAGGTGTTTCAGATACTCTGTGCTGTATATAGTTAACCATTTACTGCTCAATAATCCCTGGGAACAGGGGACAGGCAGTGTGGCCTCGGGAGCCGCCAATTAAAAAGGTGTTTCAGAGACCTCTGTGCTGTATGTATTTAACCATTTACTGCTCAATAATCCCTGGGAGCAGGGGTCAGGCAGTGTGGTCCGGGAGACCCCAATTAAAATGCTGTGTCAGAGACCTCTGTGCTGTATATAGTTAACCATTTACTTCTCAATAATCCCTGGGAGCAGTGTACAGGCAGTGTGCCCTCGGGAGCCCCCAATTAAAAAGCTGTTTCAGAGACCTGTGTGCTGTATATAGCTAACCATTTACAGCTCAATAATCCCTGGGAGCAGGGCCCAGGCAGTGTGGTCCGGGAGACCCTAATTAAAATGCTGTGTCAGATACCTCTGTGCTGTATATAGTTAACCATTTACTGCTAAATAATCCCTGGGAGCAGGGGACAGGCAGTGTGGCCTCGGGAGCCGCCAATTAAAAAGCTGTTTCAGAGACCTCTGTGCTGTATATAGTTAACCATTTACTGCTCAATAATCCCTGGGAGCAGGGTAGAGGCAGTGAGGCCTCGGGAGCCCCCCATAAAAGGCTGTTTCAGAGACCTCTGTGCTGTACGTATTTAACCATTTACTGCTCAATAATCCCTGGGAGCAGGGGTCACGCAGTGTGGCCTCGGGACTCCAATTAAAAAGCTGATTCATAGACCTCTGTGCTGCATAGGGTTAACCATTTAATTATCAATAATCCCTGGGAGCAGGGAACAGGCAGTGTGGCCTCAGGAGCCCCCAGTTAAAAAGCTGTTTCAGATACTCTGTGCAGTATATAGTTAACCATTTACTGCTCAATAATCCCTGGGAGCAGGGGCCAGGCAGTGTGGCCTCCGGAGCCCCCAATTAAAAGGCTGTTTCAGAGACCTCTGTGCTGTACTTATTTAACCATTTACTGCTCAATAATCCCTGGGAGCAGGGAACAGGCAGTGTGGCCTCAGGAGCCCCCAGTTAAAAAGCTGTTTCAGATACTCTGTGCTGTATACAGTTAACCATTTACTGCTCAATAATCCCTGGGAGCAGTGGTCACGCAGCGTGGCCTCGAGAACCCCAATTAAAAAGCTGATTCAGAGATCTCTGTGCTGTATATGGTTAACCATTTAATTATCAATAATCCCTGGGAGCAGGGAACAGGCAGTGTGGTCCGTGAGCCACAATTAAAAAGCTGTTCAGAGACGTCTTTGCTGTATATGGTTAACGATTTACTGCTCAATAATCCCTGGGAGGATGGGTCAGGCAGTGTGGCCTCGGGAGCCGCCAATTAAAAAGGTGTTTCAGAGAACTCTGTGCTGTATATAGTTAACCATTTACTGCTCAATAATCCCTGGGAGCAGGGGTCAGGCAGTGTGGTCCGGGAGACCCCAATTAAAATGCTGTGTCAGAGACCTCTGTGCTGTATATAGTTAACCATTTACTTCTCAATAATCCCTGGGAGCAGGGGACAGGCAGTGTGGCTTCGGGAGCCGCCAATTAAAAAGCTGTTTCAGAGACCCCTGTGCTGTACATAGTTAACCACTTACTGCTCAATAATCACTGGGAGCAGGGGACAGGCAGTGTGGCCTCGGGAGCCCCCAATTAAAAGGCTGTTTCAGAGACCTCTGTGCTGTACGTATTTAACCATTTACTGCTCAATAATCCCTGGGAGCAGGGGTCACGCAGTGTGGCCTCGAGAACCCCAATTAAAAAGCTGATTCAGAGACCTCTGTGCTGTATATGGTTAACCATTTAATTATCAATAATACCTGGGAGCAGGGAACAGGCAGTGTGGTCCGTGAGCCACAATTAAAAAGCTGTTCAGAGATGTCTTTGCTGTATATGGTTAACGATTTACTGCTCAATAATCCCTGGGAGCAGGGGTCAGGCAGTGTGGCCTCGGGAACCCCCAATTGAAAACCTGTTTCAGAGACCTCTGTGCTGTATATATTTAACCATTTACTGCTCAATAATCCCTGGGAGCAGGGGACAGGCAGTGTGGTCAGGGGCCCACCAGTTAAAATGCAGTGTCAGAGACCACTGCACCTGTATATATAGTTAACCATTTACTGCTCAATAATCCCTGGGAGCAGGGGACAGGCATTGTGGCCTCGGGAGCCCCCAATGAAAAAGCTGTTTGGGAGACCTTTGTGCTGTACAGGGTTAAACATTTACTGCTCAATAATCCCTGGGAGCAGGGGACAGGCAGTGTGGCCTCGGGAGCCCCCAATTAAAAAGCTGAATCAGTGACCTCTGTGCAGTATATAGTTAACCATTTACTTCTCAATAATCCCTGGGAGCAGGGGACAGGCAGTGTGGCCTCGGGAGCCCCCAATTAAAAAGCTGTTTCAGATACTCTGTGCTGTATATAGTTAACCATTTACTGCTCAATAATCCCTGGGAGCAGGGGACAGGCAGTGTGGTCCGGGAGCCCCCAATTAAAAAGCTGTTTCAGAGACCTCTGTGCTGTATATAGTTAACCATTTACTGCTCAATAATCCCTGGGAGCAGGGTTGAGGCAGTGAGGCCTCGGGAGCCCCCAATTAAAAGGCTGTTTCAGAGACCTCTGTGCTATACGTATTTAACCATTTACTGCTCAATAACCCCTGGGAGCAGGGGTCACGCAGTGTGGCCTCGAGAACCCCAATTAAAAAGCTGATTCAGAGACCTCTGTGCTGTATATGGTTAACCATTTAATTATCAATAATCCCTGGGAGCAGGGAACAGGCAGTGTGGTCCGTGAGCCACAATTAAAAAGCTGTTCAAAGACGTCTTTGCTGTATATGGTTAACGATTTAATGCTCAATAATCCCTGGGAGCAGGGGGCAGGCAGTGTGGCCTCGGGAACCCCCAATTGAAAAGCTGTTTCAGAGACCTCTGTGCTGTATATAGTTAACCATTTACTGCTCAATAATCCCTGGGAGCAGGGGGCAGGCAGTGTGGCCTCGGGAACCCCCAATTGAAAAGCTGTTTCAGAGACCTCTGTGCTGTATATAGTTAACCATTTACTGCTCAATAATCCCTGGGAGCAGGGGACAGGCTGTGTGGCCGCTGGAGCCGTCAATTAAAAAGCTGTTTCAGAGACCTCTGTGCTGTATATAGTTAACCATTTTCTGCTCAATAATCCCTGGGAGCAGGGGACAGGCAGTGTGGCCTCGGGAGCCCCCAATTAAAAAGCTGTTTCAGAGACCTCTTTGCTGTATGTATTTAACCATTTACTGCTCAATAATCCCTGGGAGCAGGGGACAGGTAGTGTGGCCTCGGGAGCCCCCAGTCAAAAAGGTGTTTCAGATACTCTGTTCTGTATACAGTTAACCATTTACTGCTCAATAATCCCTGGGAGCAGGGGACAGGCAGTGTGGCCTCGGGAGCCCCCAGTTAAAAAGGTGTTTCAGATACTCTGTGCTGTATAAAGTTAACCATTTACTGCTCAATAATCCCTCTGAGCAGGGGACAGACAGACAGTGTGGCTTCGGGAGTCCCCAATTAAAAAGCTGTTTCAGAGACCTTTGTTATGTATATAGTTAACCAATTACTGCTCAATAATCCCTGGAAGCAGGGGGAAGGCAGTTTGGATTCGGGAGCCCCCAATTAAAAAGCTGTTTCAGTGACCCCTATGCTGTATATACTTAACCGTGTACTTCCCAATAATCCCTGGGAGCAGGGGACAGGCAGTGTGGCCTTGGCAGCCCCCAATTAAAAAGCTGTTTCAGAGACCTCTGTGCTGTATATAATTAACCATTTACTTCTCAATAGTCCCTGGGAGCAGGGGACAGGCAGTGTGGTCCGGGAGCCCTCAATTAAAAAGCTGTTTCAGAGTCCTCTGTGCTTTATATAGTTGACCATTTACTTCTCAATAAACCCTGGGAGAAGGGACAGGCAGGTTGGCCTCGGGAGCCCCCAATTAAAAAGCTGTTTCAGACATCTCTGTGCCTGTATAGAGTTAACCATTTACTGCTCAGCAATCCCTGGGAACAGGGGTCAGGCAGTGTGGCCTCGGGAGCCCCCAATTAAAAAGCTGTTTCAGAGACCTCTGTGCCTGTATAGAGTTAACCATTTACTGCTCAATAATCCCTTGGAGCAGGGAACAGGCAGTGTGGCCTCGGAGCCCCAATTAAAAGGCTGTTTCAGAGACTTCTGTGCTGTATATAGTTAACTATTTACTGCTCAATAATTCCTGGGAGCAGGGGACAGGCAGTGTGGGCTCGGGAGCCCACAATTAAAAAGCTGTTTCTGAGACCTCTGTGCTGTATATAGTTAACCATTTACTGCTCAATAATCCCTGGGAGCAGGGGACAGGCAGTGCGGCCTCGGGAGCCCACAATTAAATAACTGTTTCAGAGACCTCTGTGCCTGTATATAGTTAACCATTTACTGCTCAATAATCCCTGAGAGCAAGGGTCAGGCAGTGTGGCCTCGGGAGCCCTCAATTAAAAAGCTGTTTCAGTGACCTCTGCGCCTGTATATAGTTAACCATTTACTGCTCAATAATCTCTGGGAGCAAGGGACAGGCAGTGTGGTCCGGGAGCTCCAATTTAAAAAGCTGTTTCAGTGACCTCTGCGCCTGTATATAGTTAACCATTTACTGCTCAATAATCCTTCGGAGCAGGGTACAGGCAGTGTGGCCTCAGGCTCCCCCAATTAAAAAACTGTTTCAGAGACCTCTGTGCTGTATACAGTTAACCATTTACTGCTCAATAATCCCTGGGAGCAGGGGACAGGCGGTGTAGCCTTGGGAGCCCCCAATTAAAAAGCTGCTTCAGAGGCCTCTGTCCTGTATACAGTTAACCATTTACTGCTCAATAATCCCTGGGAGCAGGGGACAGGCAGTGTGGCTCCGGGAGCCCCCAATTAAAAAGCTGTTTCAGATACTCTGTGCTGTATATAGTTAACCATTTACTGCTCAATAATCCCTGGGAGCAGGGGACAGGCAGTGTGGCCTCGGGAGCCCCCAGTTAAAAAGGTGTTTTAGAGACCTCTGTGCTGTATATAGTTAACCATTTACTGCTCAATAATCCCTGGGAGCAGGGGACAGGCAGTGTGGCCTCGGGAGCCCCCAATTAAAAAGCTGTTTCAGAGGCCTCTGTGCTGTATATAGTTAACCATTTACTGCTCAATAATCCCTGGGAGAAGGGGTCAGGCAGTGTGGCCTCGGGAGCCCCCAGTTAAAAAGCTGTTTCAGTGACCTGTGTGCTGTACGTAGTTAACCATCTCCTGCTCAATAATCTCTGGGAGCAGGGTCAGGCAGTGTGGCCGAGGGAGCCCCCAATTAAAAAGCTGAACCAGTGACCTCTGTGCTGTATATACTTAACCATTTATTGCTCAACAATCCCTGGGAGCAGGGGACAGGCAGTGTGGCCTTGGGAGCCCCCAATTAAAAAGCTGTTTCAGAGACCTCTGTGCATTATATCGTTAACCATTTACTGCTCAATAATCCCTGGGAGCAGGGGACAGGCAGTTTGGCCTTGTGAGTCACCAATTAAAAAGCTGTTTCAGAGACCTTTGTGCCTGTGTATAGTTAACCATTTACTGCTCAAAATCCCTGGGAGCAGGGGACAGGCAGTTTGGCCTCGGGGGCCCCCAATTAAAAAGCTGTTTCAGATACTCTGTGCTGTATATAGTTAACCATTTACTGCTCAATAATCCCTGCGAGCAGGGGACAGGCAGTGTGGCCTCGGGAGTCCCCAGTTAAAAAGGTGTTTCAGATACTCTGTGCTGTATATAGTTAACCATTTACTGCTCAATAATCCCTGGGAGCAACGGACAGGCAGTGTGGCCTCGGGAGCCCCCAGTTAAAAAGGTGTTTCAGATACTCTGTGCTGTATATAGTTAACCATTTACTGCTCAATAATCCCTCTGAGCAGGGGACAGGCAGTGTGATCCGGGAGCTCCCAATTAAAAAGCTGTTTCAGAGACCTCTGTGCTGTATATAGTTAATCATTTACTGCTCAATAATCCCTGGGAGCAGGGGACAGACAGTGTGGCTTATGGAGCCCCCAATTAAAAAAACTGTTTCAGAGGCCTCTGTGCTGTATATAGTTAACCAATTACTGCTCAATAACCCCTGGCAGCGGGGGACAGCCAGTGAGGCCTTGGGAGCCCCCAATTAAAAAGCTGTTTCAGAGACCTCTGTGCTGTATATAATTAACCATTTACTTCTCAATAATCCCTGGGAGCAGGGGACAGGCAGTGTGGTCCGGGAGCCCCCAATTAAAAAGCTGTTTCAGTGATCTCTGCGCCTGTATACAGCTAACCATTTACTGCTCAATAATCCCTGGGAGAAGGGACAGGCAGGTTGGCCTCGGGAGCCCCCAATTAAAAAGCTGTTTCAGACATCTCTGTGCCTGTATAGAGTTAACCATTTACTGCTCAGCAATCCCAGGGAACAGGGGTCAGGCAGTGTGGCCTCGGGAGCCCCCAATTAAAAAGCTGTTTCAGAGACCTCTGTGCCTGTATAGAGTTAACCATTTACTGCTCAATAATCCCTTGGAGCAGGGGACAGGCAGTGTGGCCTCGGGAGCCCCAATTATAAGGCCGTTTCAGAGACTTCTGTGCTGTACATAGTTAACCATTTACTGCTCAATAATCCCTGGGAGCAGGGGACAGGCAGTGTGGCCTCGGGAGCCCCCAATTAAAAGGTTGTTTCAGAGACCTCTGTGCTGTATATAGTTAACCATTTACTGCTCAATAATCCCTGGGAGCAGGGGACAGGCAGTGTGGCCTCGGGAGCACCCAATTAAAAAGCTGTTTCAGAGACATCTGTGCCTGTATATAGTTAACCATTTACTGCTCAATAATCCCTGGGAGCAGGGGACAGGCAGTGTGGCCTCGGGAGCCCCCAATTAAAAAGCTGTTTCAGAGACATCTGTGCCTGTATATGGTTAACCAATTACTGCTCACTAATCCCTGGGAGCAGGGGACAGGCAGTTTGGCCTCGGGAGCCCCGAATTAAAAAGCTGTTTCAGAGACCTCTATGCTGTATATGGTGAACCGTGTACTTCCCAATAATCCCTGGGAGCAGGGGACAGGCAGTGTGGCCTCGGGAACCCCCAATTGAAAAGCTGTTTCAGAGACCTCTGTGCTGTATATATTTAACCATTTACTGCTCAATAATCCCTGGGAGCAGGGGACAGGCAGTGTGGTCAGGGGCCCACCAGTTAAAATGAAGTGTCAGAGACCACTGCACCTGTATATAGTTAACCATTTACTGCTCAATAATCCCTGGGAGCAGGGGACAGGCAGTGTGGCCTCGGGAGCCCCCAATGAAAAAGCTGTTTGGGAGACCTTTGTGCTGTACAGGGTTAAACATTTACTGCTCAATAATCCCTGGGAGCAGGGGACAGGTAGTGTGGCCTCGGGAGCCCCCAGTTAAAAAGGTGTTTCAGATACTCTGTGCTGTATACAGTTAACCATTTACTGCTCAATAATCCCTGGGAGCAGGGGACAGGCAGTGTGGCCTCGGGAGCCCCCAATTAAAAAGCTGAATCAGTGACCTCTGTGCAGTACATAGTTAACCATTTACTTCTCAATAATCCCTGGGAGCAGGGGTCAGGCAGTGTGGCCTCGGGAACCCCCAATTGAAAAGCTCTTTCAGAGACCTCTGTGCTGTATATATTTAACCATTTACAGCTCAATAATCCCTGGGAGCAGGGGACAGGCAGTGTGGTCAGGGGCCCACCAGTTAAAATGCAGTGTCAGAGACCACTGCACCTGTATATATAGTTAACCATTTACTGCTCAATAATCCCTGGGAGCAGGGGACAGGCAGTGTGGCCTCGGGAGCCCCCAATGAAAAAGCTGTTTGGGAGACCTTTGTGCTGTACAGGGTTAAACATTTACTGCTCACTAATCCCTGGGAGCAGGGGACAGGCAGTTTGGCCTCGGGAGCCCCGAATTAAAAAGCTGTTTCAGAGACCTCTATGCTGTATATGGTGAACCGTGTACTTCCCAATAATCCCTGGGAGCAGGGGACAGGCAGTGTGGCCTCGGGAACCCCCAATTGAAATGCTGTTTCAGAGACCTCTGTGCTGTATATATTTAACCATTTACTGCTCAATAATCCCTGGGAGCAGGGGACAGGCAGTGTTGTCAGGGGCCCACCAGTTAAAATGAAGTGTCAGAGACCACTGCACCTGTATATAGTTAACCATTTACTGCTCAATAATCCCTGGGAGCAGGGGACAGGCAGTGTGGCCTCGGGAGCCCCCAATGAAAAAGCTGTTTGGGAGACCTTTGTGCTGTACAGGGTTAAACATTTACTGCTCAATAATCCCTGGGAGCAGGGGACAGGTAGTGTGGCCTCGGGAGCCCCCAGTTAAAAAGGTGTTTCAGATACTCTGTGCTGTATACAGTTAACCATTTACTGCTCAATAATCCCTGGGAGCAGGGGTCAGGCAGTGTGGCCTCGGGAGCCCCCAATTAAAAAGCTGAATCAGTGACCTCTGTGCAGTACATAGTTAACCATTTACTTCTCAATAATCCCTGGGAGCAGGGGTCAGGCAGTGTGGCCTCGGGAACCCCCAATTGAAAAGCTGTTTCAGAGACCTCTGTGCTGTATATATTTAACCATTTACAGCTCAATAATCCCTGGGAGCAGGGGACAGGCAGTGTGGTCAGGGGCCCACCAGTTAAAATGCAGTGTCAGAGGCCACTGCACCTGTATATATAGTTAACCATTTACTGCTCAATAATCCCTGGGAGCAGGGGACAGGCAGTGTGGCCTCGGGAGCCCCCAATGAAAAAGCTGTTTGGGAGACCTTTGTGCTGTACAGGGTTAAACATTTACTGCTCAATAATCCCTGGGAGCAGGGGACAGGCAGTGTGGCCTCGGGAGCCCCCAATTAAGAAGCTGAATCGGTGACCTCTGTGCTGTATATAGTTAACCATTTACTTCTCAATAATCCCTGGGAGCAGGGTTCAGGCAGTGTGGCCTCCGGAGCCGCCAATTACAATGCTGTTTCAGAGACCTCTGTGCTGTATATAGTTAACCATTTACTGCTCAATAATCCCTGGGAGCAGGGTAGAGGCAGTGTGGCCTCGGGAGCCCCCAGTTAAAAAGCTGTTTCAGAGACCTGTGTGCTGTATATAGCTAACCATTTACTGCTCAATAATCCCTGGGAGCAGGGGTCAGGCAGTGTGGTCCGGGAGACCCCAATTAAAAAGCTACTTCAGAGACCTCTGTGCTGTATATTGTTAACCATTTTCTGCTCAATAATCCCTGGGAGCAGGGGATAGGCAGTGTGGCCTCGGGAGCCCCCAATTAAAAAGCTGTTTCACAGACCTCTTTGCTGTACGTATTTAACCATTTACTGCTCAATAATCCCTGGGAGCAGGGGACAGGTAGTGTGGCCTCGGGAGCCCCCAGTTAAAAAGGTGTTTCAGATACTCTGTGCTGTATACAGTTAACCATTTACTGCTCAATAATCCCTGGGAGCAGGGGACAGGCAGTGTGGCCTCGGGAGCCCCCAGTTAAAAAGGTGTTTCAGATACTCTGTGCTGTATAAAGTTAACCATTTACTGCTCAATAATCCCTCTGAGCAGGAGACAGGCAGTGTGGACCGGGAGCTCCCAATTAAAAAGCTGTTTCAGGGACCTCTGTGCTGTATATAGTTAATCATTTACTGCTGAATAATCCCTGGGAGCAGGAGACAGACAGTGTGGCTTCGGGAGTCCCCAATTAAAAAGCTGTTTCAGAGACCTTTGTGCTGTATATAGTTAACCAATTACTGCTCAATAATCCCTGGAAGCAGGGGGAAGGCAGTTTGGATTCGGGAGCCCCCAATTAAAAAGCTGTTTCAGTGACCTCTATGCTGTATATACTTAACCGTGTACTTCCCAATAATCCCTGGGAGCAGGGGACAGGCAGTGTGGCCTTGGGAGCCCCCAATTAAAAAGCTGTTTCAGAGACCTCTGTGCTGTATATAATTAACCATTTACTTCTCAATAGTCCCTGGGAGCAGGGGACAGGCAGTGTGGTCCGGGAGCCCTCAATTAAAAAGCTGTTTCAGAGTCCTCTGTGCTTTATATAGTTGACCATTTACTTCTCAATAAACCCTGGGAGAAGGGGCAGGCAGGTTGGCCTCGGGAGCCACCAATTAAAAAGCTGTTTCAGACATCTCTGTGCCTGTACAGAGTTTCCCATTTACTGCTCAGCAATCCCAGGGAACAGGGGTCAGACAGTGTGGCCTCGGGAGCCCCCAATTAAAAAGCTGTTTCAGAGACCTCTGTGCCTGTATAGAGTTAACCATTAACTGCTCAATAATCCCTTGGAGCAGGGAACAGGCAGTGTGGCCTCGGAGCCCCAATTAAAAGGCTGTTTCAGAGACTTCTGTGCTGTATATAGTTAACTATTTACTGCTCAATAATCCCTGGGAGCAGGGGACAGAGAGTGTGGGCTCGGGAGCCCACAATTAAAAAGCTGTTTCAGAGACCTCTGTGCTGTATATAGTTAACCATTTACTGCTCAATAATCCCTGGGAGCAGGGGACAGGCAGTGCGGCCTCGGGAGCCCACAATTAAATAACTGTTTCAGAGACCTCTGTGCCTGTATATAGTTAACCATTTACTGCTCAATAATCCCTGAGAGCAAGGGTCAGGCAGTGTGGCCTCGGGAGCCCTCAATTGAAAAGCTGTTTCAGTGACCTCTGCGCCTGTATATAGTTAACCATTTACTGCTCAATAATCTCTGGGAGCAAGGGACAGGCAGTGTGGTCCGGGAACTCCAATTTAAAAAGCTGTTTCAGTGACCTCTGCGCCTGTATATAGTTAACCATTTACTGCTCAATAATCCTTCGGAGCAGGGTACAGGCAGTGTGGCCTCAGGCTCCCCCAATTAAAAAACTGTTTCAGAGACCTCTGTGCTGTATACAGTTAACCATTTACTGCTCAATAATCCCTGGGAGCAGGGGACAGGCGGTGTAGCCTTGGGAGCCCCCAATTAAAAAGCTGCTTCAGAGGCCTCTGTCCTGTATACAGTTAACCATTTACTGCTCAATAATCCCTGGGAGCAGGGGACAGGCAGTGTGGCTCCGGGAGCCCCCAATTAAAAAGCTGTTTCAGATACTCTGTGCTGTATATAGTTAACCATTTACTGCTCAATAATCCCTGGGAGCAGGGGACAGGCAGTGTGGCCTCGGGAGCCCCCAGTTAAAAAGGTGTTTTAGAGACCTCTGTGCTGTATATAGTTAACCATTTACTGCTCAATAATCCCTGGGAGCAGAGGACAGGCAGTGTGGCCTCGGGAGCCCCCAATTAAAAAGCTGTTTCAGAGGCCTCTGTGCTGTATATAGTTAACCATTTACTGCTCAATAATCCCTGGGAGAAGGGGTCAGGCAGTGTGGCCTCGGGAGCCCCCAGTTAAAAAGCTGTTTCAGTGACCTCTGTGCTGTACGTAGTTAACCATCTCCTGCTCAATAATCTCTGGGAGCAGGGTCAGGCAGTGTGGCCGAGGGAGCCCCCAATTAAAAAGCTGAACCAGTGACCTCTGTGCTGTATATACTTAACCATTTATTGCTCAACAATCCCTGGGAGCAGGGGACAGGCAGTGTGGCCTTGGGAGCCCCCAATTAAAAAGCTGTTTCAGAGGCCTCTGTGCATTATATCGTTAACCATTTACTGCTCAATAATCCCTGGGAGCAGGGGACAGGCAGTTTGGCCTTGTGAGTCACCAATTAAAAAGCTGTTTCAGAGACCTTTGTGCCTGTGTATAGTTAACCATTTACTGCTCAAAATCCCTGGGAGCAGGGGACAGGCAGTTTGGCCTCGGGGGCCCCCAATTAAAAAGCTGTTTCAGATACTCTGTGCTGTATATAGTTAACCATTTACTGCTCAATAATCCCTGCGAGCAGGGGACAGGCTGTGTGGCCTCGGGAGCCCCCAGTTAAAAAGGTGTTTCAGATACTCTGTGCTGTATATAGTTAACCATTTACTGCTCAATAATCCCTCTGAGCAGGGGACAGGCAGTGTGGTCCGGGAGCTCCCAATTAAAAAGCTGTTTCAGAGACCTCTGTGCTGTATATAGTTAATCATTTACTGCTCAATAATCCCTGGGAGCAGGGGACAGACAGTGTGGCTTCGGGAGCCCCCAATTAAAAAAACTGTTTCAGAGGCCTCTGTGCTGTATATAGTTAACCAATTACTGCTCAATAATCCCTGGGAGCAGGGGTAGGCTGTTTGGCCTTGGGAGTCCCCAATTAAAAAGCTGTTTCAGAGACCTTTGTGCCTGTATATAGTTAACCAATTACTGCTCAATAATCCCTGGAAGCAGGGGGAAGGCAGTTTGGCCTCGGGAGCCCCCAATTAAAAAGCTGTTTCAGAGACCTCTATGCTGTATAAAGTGAACCGTGTACTTCCCAATAATCCCTGGGAGCAGGGGACAGGCAGTGTGGCCTCGGGAGCTCCCAATTAAAAAGCTGTTTCAGAGACCTCTGTGCCTGTATATAGTTAACCATTTACTTCTCAATAACCCCTGGCAGCGAGGGACAGCCAGTGAGGCCTTGGGAGCCCCCAATTAAAAAGCTGTTTCAGAGACCTCTGTGCTGTATATAATTAACAATTTACTTCTCAATAATCCCTGGGAGCAGGGGACAGGCAGTGTGGTCCGGGAGCCCCCAATTAAAAAGCTGTTTCAGTGATCTCTGCGCCTGTATACAGTTAACCATTTACTGCTCAATAATCCCTGGGAGAAGGGACAGGCAGGTTGGCCTCGGGAGACCCCAATTAAAAAGCTGTTTCAGACATCTCTGTGCCTGTATAGAGTTAACCATTTACTGCTCAGCAATCCCAGGGAACAGGGGTCAGGCAGTGTGGCCTCGGGAGCCCCCAATTAAAAAGCTGTTTCAGAGACCTCTGTGCCTGTATAGAGTTAACCATTTACTGCTCAATAATCCCTTGGAGCAGGGGACAGGCAGTGTAGCCTCGGGAGCCCCAATTAAAAGGCCGTTTCAGAGACTTCTGTGCTGTACATAGTTAACCATTTACTGCTCAATAATCCCTGGGAGCAGGGGACAGGCAGTGTGGCCTCGGGAGCCCCCAATTAAAAGGTTGTTAAAGAGACCTCTGTGCTGTATATAGTTAACCATTTACTGCTCAATAATCCCTGGGAGCAGGGGACAGGCAGTGTGGCCTCGGGAGCCCCCAATTAAAAAGCTGTTTCAGAGACATCTGTGCCTGTATATAGTTAACCATTTACTTCTCAATAACCCCTGGCAGCGGTGGACAGCCAGTGAGGCCTTGGGAGCCCCCAATTAAAAAGCTGTTTCAGAGACCTCTGTGCTGTATATAATTAACCATTTACTTCTCAATAATCCCTGGGAGCAGGGGACAGGCAGTGTGGTCCGGGAGCCCCCAATTAAAAAGCTGTTTCAGTGATCTCTGCGCCTGTATACAGTTAACCATTTACTGCTCAATAATCCCTGGGAGAAGGGACAGGCAGGTTGGCCTCGGGAGCCCCCAATTAAAAAGCTGTTTCAGACATCTCTGTGCCTGTATAGAGTTAACCATTTATTGCTCAGCAATCCCAGGGAACAGGAGTCAGGCAGTGTGGCCTCGGGAGCCCCCAATTAAAAAGCTGTTTCAGAGACCTCTGTGCATGTATAGAGTTAACCATTTACTGCTCAATAATCCCTTGGAGCAGGGGACAGGCAGTGTGGCCTCGGGAGCCCCAATTAAAAGGCCGTTTCAGAGACTTCTGTGCTGTACATAGTTAACCATTTACTGCTCAATAATCCCTGGGAGCAGGGGACAGGCAGTGTGGCCTCGGGAGCACCCAATTAAAAAGCTGTTTCAGAGACATCTGTGCCTGTATATAGTTAACCATTTACTGCTCAATAATCCCTGGGAGCAGGGGACAGGCAGTGTGGCCTCGGGAGCCCCCAATTAAAAAGCTGTTTCAGAGACATCTGTGCCTGTATGTAGTTAACCATTTACTGCTCAATAATCCCTGAGAGCAAGGGTCAGGCAGTGTGGCCTCGGGAGCTCCCAATTAATAAGCTGTTTCAGTGACCTCTGCGCCTGTATATAGTTAACCATTTACTGCTCAATTATTCCTGGGAGAAAGGGACAGGCAGTGTGGTCCGGGAGCACCCATTTAAAAAACTGTTTCAGAGGCCTCTGTGCTGTATATGGTTAACCAATTACTGCTCACTAATCCCTGGGAGCAGGGGACAGGCAGTTTGGCCTCGGGAGCCCCGAATTAAAAAGCTGTTTCAGAGACCTCTATGCTGTATATGGTGAACCGTGTACTTCCCAATAATCCCTGGGAGCAGGGGACAGGCAGTGTGGCCTCGGGAACCCCCAATTGAAAAGCTGTTTCAGAGACCTCTGTGCTGTATATATTTAACCATTTACTGCTCAATAATCCCTGGGAGCAGGGGACAGGCAGTGTGGTCAGGGGCCCACCAGTTAAAATGAAGTGTCAGAGACCACTGCACCTGTATATAGTTAACCATTTACTGCTCAATAATCCCTGGGAGCAGGGGACAGGCAGTGTGGCCTCGGGAGCCCCCAATGAAAAAGCTGTTTGGGAGACCTTTGTGCTGTACAGGGTTAAACATTTACTGCTCAATAATCCCTGGGAGCAGGGGACAGGTAGTGTGGCCTCGGGAGCCCCCAGTTAAAAAGGTGTTTCAGATACTCTGTGCTGTATACAGTTAACCATTTACTGCTCAATAATCCCTGGGAGCAGGGGACAGGCAGTGTGGCCTCGGGAGCCCCCAATTAAAAAGCTGAATCAGTGACCTCTGTGCAGTACATAGTTAACCATTTACTTCTCAATAATCCCTGGGAGCAGGGGTCAGGCAGTGTGGCCTCGGGAACCCCCAATTGAAAAGCTCTTTCAGAGACCTCTGTGCTGTATATATTTAACCATTTACAGCTCAATAATCCCTGGGAGCAGGGGACAGGCAGTGTGGTCAGGGGCCCACCAGTTAAAATGCAGTGTCAGAGACCACTGCACCTGTATATATAGTTAACCATTTACTGCTCAATAATCCCTGGGAGCAGGGGACAGGCAGTGTGGCCTCGGGAGCCCCCAATGAAAAAGCTGTTTGGGAGACCTTTGTGCTGTACAGGGTTAAACATTTACTGCTCACTAATCCCTGGGAGCAGGGGACAGGCAGTTTGGCCTCGGGAGCCCCGAATTAAAAAGCTGTTTCAGAGACCTCTATGCTGTATATGGTGAACCGTGTACTTCCCAATAATCCCTGGGAGCAGGGGACAGGCAGTTTGGCCTCGGGAACCCCCAATTGAAATGCTGTTTCAGAGACCTCTGTGCTGTATATATTTAACCATTTACTGCTCAATAATCCCTGGGAGCAGGGGACAGGCAGTGTTGTCAGGGGCCCACCAGTTAAAATGAAGTGTCAGAGACCACTGCACCTGTATATAGTTAACCATTTACTGCTCAATAATCCCTGGGAGCAGGGGACAGGCAGTGTGGCCTCGGGAGCCCCCAATGAAAAAGCTGTTTGGGAGACCTTTGTGCTGTACAGGGTTAAACATTTACTGCTCAATAATCCCTGGGAGCAGGGGACAGGTAGTGTGGCCTCGGGAGCCCCCAGTTAAAAAGGTGTTTCAGATACTCTGTGCTGTATACAGTTAACCATTTACTGCTCAATAATCCCTGGGAGCAGGGGTCAGGCAGTGTGGCCTCGGGAGCCCCCAATTAAAAAGCTGAATCAGTGACCTCTGTGCAGTACATAGTTAACCATTTACTTCTCAATAATCCCTGGGAGCAGGGGTCAGGCAGTGTGGCCTCGGGAACCCCCAATTGAAAAGCTGTTTCAGAGACCTCTGTGCTGTATATATTTAACCATTTACAGCTCAATAATCCCTGGGAGCAGGGGACAGGCAGTGTGGTCAGGGGCCCACCAGTTAAAATGCAGTGTCAGAGGCCACTGCACCTGTATATATAGTTAACCATTTACTGCTCAATAATCCCTGGGAGCAGGGGACAGGCAGTGTGGCCTCGGGAGCCCCCAATGAAAAAGCTGTTTGGGAGACCTTTGTGCTGTACAGGGTTAAACATTTACTGCTCAATAATCCCTGGGAGCAGGGGACAGGCAGTGTGGCCTCGGGAGCCCCCAATTAAGAAGCTGAATCGGTGACCTCTGTGCTGTATATAGTTAACCATTTACTTCTCAATAATCCCTGGGAGCAGGGTTCAGGCAGTGTGGCCTCCGGAGCCGCCAATTACAATGCTGTTTCAGAGACCTCTGTGCTGTATATAGTTAACCATTTACTGCTCAATAATCCCTGGGAGCAGGGTAGAGGCAGTGTGGCCTCGGGAGCCCCCAGTTAAAAAGCTGTTTCAGAGACCTGTGTGCTGTATATAGCTAACCATTTACTGCTCAATAATCCCTGGGAGCAGGGGTCAGGCAGTGTGGTCCGGGAGACCCCAATTAAAAAGCTACTTCAGAGACCTCTGTGCTGTATATTGTTAACCATTTTCTGCTCAATAATCCCTGGGAGCAGGGGATAGGCAGTGTGGCCTCGGGAGCCCCCAATTAAAAAGCTGTTTCACAGACCTCTTTGCTGTACGTATTTAACCATTTACTGCTCAATAATCCCTGGGAGCAGGGGACAGGTAGTGTGGCCTCGGGAGCCCCCAGTTAAAAAGGTGTTTCAGATACTCTGTGCTGTATACAGTTAACCATTTACTGCTCAATAATCCCTGGGAGCAGGGGACAGGCAGTGTGGCCTCGGGAGCCCCCAGTTAAAAAGGTGTTTCAGATACTCTGTGCTGTATAAAGTTAACCATTTACTGCTCAATAATCCCTCTGAGCAGGAGACAGGCAGTGTGGACCGGGAGCTCCCAATTAAAAAGCTGTTTCAGGGACCTCTGTGCTGTATATAGTTAATCATTTACTGCTGAATAATCCCTGGGAGCAGGAGACAGACAGTGTGGCTTCGGGAGTCCCCAATTAAAAAGCTGTTTCAGAGACCTTTGTGCTGTATATAGTTAACCAATTACTGCTCAATAATCCCTGGAAGCAGGGGGAAGGCAGTTTGGATTCGGGAGCCCCCAATTAAAAAGCTGTTTCAGTGACCTCTATGCTGTATATACTTAACCGTGTACTTCCCAATAATCCCTGGGAGCAGGGGACAGGCAGTGTGGCCTTGGGAGCCCCCAATTAAAAAGCTGTTTCAGAGACCTCTGTGCTGTATATAATTAACCATTTACTTCTCAATAGTCCCTGGGAGCAGGGGACAGGCAGTGTGGTCCGGGAGCCCTCAATTAAAAAGCTGTTTCAGAGTCCTCTGTGCTTTATATAGTTGACCATTTACTTCTCAATAAACCCTGGGAGAAGGGGCAGGCAGGTTGGCCTCGGGAGCCACCAATTAAAAAGCTGTTTCAGACATCTCTGTGCCTGTACAGAGTTTCCCATTTACTGCTCAGCAATCCCAGGGAACAGGGGTCAGACAGTGTGGCCTCGGGAGCCCCCAATTAAAAAGCTGTTTCAGAGACCTCTGTGCCTGTATAGAGTTAACCATTAACTGCTCAATAATCCCTTGGAGCAGGGAACAGGCAGTGTGGCCTCGGAGCCCCAATTAAAAGGCTGTTTCAGAGACTTCTGTGCTGTATATAGTTAACTATTTACTGCTCAATAATCCCTGGGAGCAGGGGACAGAGAGTGTGGGCTCGGGAGCCCACAATTAAAAAGCTGTTTCAGAGACCTCTGTGCTGTATATAGTTAACCATTTACTGCTCAATAATCCCTGGGAGCAGGGGACAGGCAGTGCGGCCTCGGGAGCCCACAATTAAATAACTGTTTCAGAGACCTCTGTGCCTGTATATAGTTAACCATTTACTGCTCAATAATCCCTGAGAGCAAGGGTCAGGCAGTGTGGCCTCGGGAGCCCTCAATTGAAAAGCTGTTTCAGTGACCTCTGCGCCTGTATATAGTTAACCATTTACTGCTCAATAATCTCTGGGAGCAAGGGACAGGCAGTGTGGTCCGGGAACTCCAATTTAAAAAGCTGTTTCAGTGACCTCTGCGCCTGTATATAGTTAACCATTTACTGCTCAATAATCCTTCGGAGCAGGGTACAGGCAGTGTGGCCTCAGGCTCCCCCAATTAAAAAACTGTTTCAGAGACCTCTGTGCTGTATACAGTTAACCATTTACTGCTCAATAATCCCTGGGAGCAGGGGACAGGCGGTGTAGCCTTGGGAGCCCCCAATTAAAAAGCTGCTTCAGAGGCCTCTGTCCTGTATACAGTTAACCATTTACTGCTCAATAATCCCTGGGAGCAGGGGACAGGCAGTGTGGCTCCGGGAGCCCCCAATTAAAAAGCTGTTTCAGATACTCTGTGCTGTATATAGTTAACCATTTACTGCTCAATAATCCCTGGGAGCAGGGGACAGGCAGTGTGGCCTCGGGAGCCCCCAGTTAAAAAGGTGTTTTAGAGACCTCTGTGCTGTATATAGTTAACCATTTACTGCTCAATAATCCCTGGGAGCAGGGGACAGGCAGTGTGGCCTCGGGAGCCCCCAATTAAAAAGCTGTTTCAGAGGCCTCTGTGCTGTATATAGTTAACCATTTACTGCTCAATAATCCCTGGGAGAAGGGGTCAGGCAGTGTGGCCTCGGGAGCCCCCAGTTAAAAAGCTGTTTCAGTGACCTCTGTGCTGTACGTAGTTAACCATCTCCTGCTCAATAATCTCTGGGAGCAGGGTCAGGCAGTGTGGCCGAGGGAGCCCCCAATTAAAAAGCTGAACCAGTGACCTCTGTGCTGTATATACTTAACCATTTATTGCTCAACAATCCCTGGGAGCAGGGGACAGGCAGTGTGGCCTTGGGAGCCCCCAATTAAAAAGCTGTTTCAGAGGCCTCTGTGCATTATATCGTTAACCATTTACTGCTCAATAATCCCTGGGAGCAGGGGACAGGCAGTTTGGCCTTGTGAGTCACCAATTAAAAAGCTGTTTCAGAGACCTTTGTGCCTGTGTATAGTTAACCATTTACTGCTCAAAATCCCTGGGAGCAGGGGACAGGCAGTTTGGCCTCGGGGGCCCCCAATTAAAAAGCTGTTTCAGATACTCTGTGCTGTATATAGTTAACCATTTACTGCTCAATAATCCCTGCGAGCAGGGGACAGGCTGTGTGGCCTCGGGAGCCCCCAGTTAAAAAGGTGTTTCAGATACTCTGTGCTGTATATAGTTAACCATTTACTGCTCAATAATCCCTCTGAGCAGGGGACAGGCAGTGTGGTCCGGGAGCTCCCAATTAAAAAGCTGTTTCAGAGACCTCTGTGCTGTATATAGTTAATCATTTACTGCTCAATAATCCCTGGGAGCAGGGGACAGACAGTGTGGCTTCGGGAGCCCCCAATTAAAAAAACTGTTTCAGAGGCCTCTGTGCTGTATATAGTTAACCAATTACTGCTCAATAATCCCTGGGAGCAGGGGTAGGCTGTTTGGCCTTGGGAGTCCCCAATTAAAAAGCTGTTTCAGAGACCTTTGTGCCTGTATATAGTTAACCAATTACTGCTCAATAATCCCTGGAAGCAGGGGGAAGGCAGTTTGGCCTCGGGAGCCCCCAATTAAAAAGCTGTTTCAGAGACCTCTATGCTGTATAAAGTGAACCGTGTACTTCCCAATAATCCCTGGGAGCAGGGGACAGGCAGTGTGGCCTCGGGAGCTCCCAATTAAAAAGCTGTTTCAGAGACCTCTGTGCCTGTATATAGTTAACCATTTACTTCTCAATAACCCCTGGCAGCGAGGGACAGCCAGTGAGGCCTTGGGAGCCCCCAATTAAAAAGCTGTTTCAGAGACCTCTGTGCTGTATATAATTAACAATTTACTTCTCAATAATCCCTGGGAGCAGGGGACAGGCAGTGTGGTCCGGGAGCCCCCAATTAAAAAGCTGTTTCAGTGATCTCTGCGCCTGTATACAGTTAACCATTTACTGCTCAATAATCCCTGGGAGAAGGGACAGGCAGGTTGGCCTCGGGAGACCCCAATTAAAAAGCTGTTTCAGACATCTCTGTGCCTGTATAGAGTTAACCATTTACTGCTCAGCAATCCCAGGGAACAGGGGTCAGGCAGTGTGGCCTCGGGAGCCCCCAATTAAAAAGCTGTTTCAGAGACCTCTGTGCCTGTATAGAGTTAACCATTTACTGCTCAATAATCCCTTGGAGCAGGGGACAGGCAGTGTAGCCTCGGGAGCCCCAATTAAAAGGCCGTTTCAGAGACTTCTGTGCTGTACATAGTTAACCATTTACTGCTCAATAATCCCTGGGAGCAGGGGACAGGCAGTGTGGCCTCGGGAGCCCCCAATTAAAAGGTTGTTAAAGAGACCTCTGTGCTGTATATAGTTAACCATTTACTGCTCAATAATCCCTGGGAGCAGGGGACAGGCAGTGTGGCCTCGGGAGGCAGTGTGGCCTCGGGAGCCCCCAATTAAAAAGCTGTTTCAGAGACATCTGTGCCTGTATATAGTTAACCATTTACTTCTCAATAACCCCTGGCAGCGGTGGACAGCCAGTGAGGCCTTGGGAGCCCCCAATTAAAAAGCTGTTTCAGAGACCTCTGTGCTGTATATAATTAACCATTTACTTCTCAATAATCCCTGGGAGAAGGGGACAGGCAGTGTGGTCCGGGAGCCCCCAATTAAAAAGCTGTTTCAGTGATCTCTGCGCCTGTATACAGTTAACCATTTACTGCTCAATAATCCCTGGGAGAAGGGACAGGCAGGTTGGCCTCGGGAGCCCCCAATTAAAAAGCTGTTTCAGACATCTCTGTGCCTGTATAGAGTTAACCATTTATTGCTCAGCAATCCCAGGGAACAGGAGTCAGGCAGTGTGGCCTCGGGAGCCCCCAATTAAAAAGCTGTTTCAGAGACCTCTGTGCCTGTATAGAGTTAACCATTTACTGCTCAATAATCCCTTGGAGCAGGGGACAGGCAGTGTGGCCTCGGGAGCCCCAATTAAAAGGCCGTTTCAGAGACTTCTGTGCTGTACATAGTTAACCATTTACTGCTCAATAATCCCTGAGAGCAGGGGACAGGCAGTGTGGCCTCGGGAGCCCCCAATTAAAAAGCTGTTTCAGAGACATCTGTGCCTGTATATAGTTAACCATTTACTGCTCAATAATCCCTGGGAGCAGGGGACAGGCAGTGTGGCCTCGGGAGCCCCCAATTAAAACGCTGTTTCAGAGACATCTGTGCCTGTATATAGTTAACCATTTACTGCTCAATAATCCCTGAGAGCAAGGGTCAGGCAGTGTGGCCTCGGGAGCTCCCAATTAATAAGCTGTTTCAGTGACCTCTGTGCTGTATATAGTTAACCATTTACTGCTCAATAATCCCTGGGAGCAAGGGACAGGCAGTGTGGTCCGGGAGCACCCATTTAAAAAAACTGTTTCAGAGGCCTCTGTGCTGTATATAGTTAACCAATTACTGCTCACTAATCCCTGGGAGCAGGGGACAGGCAGTTTGGCCTCGGGAGCCCCGAATTAAAAAGCTGTTTCAGAGACCTCTATGCTGTATATGGTGAACCGTGTACTTCCCAATAATCCCTGGGAGCAGGGGACAGGCAGTGTGGCCTCGGGAACCCCCAATTGAAAAGCTGTTTCAGAGACCTCTGTGCTGTATATATTTAACCATTTACTGCTCAATAATCCCTGGGAGCAGGGGACAGGCAGTGTGGTCAGGGGCCCACCAGTTAAAATGAAGTGTCAGAGACCACTGCACCTGTATATAGTTAACCATTTACTGCTCAATAATCCCTGGGAGCAGGGGACAGGCAGTGTTGCCTCGGGAGCCCCCAATGAAAAAGCTGTTTGGGAGACCTTTGTGCTGGAAAGGGTTAAACATTTACTGCTCAATAATCCCTGGGAGCAGGGGACAGGTAGTGTGGCCTCGGGAGCCCCCAGTTAAAAAGGTGTTTCAGATACTCTGTGCTGTATACAGTTAACCATTTACTGCTCAATAATCCCTGGGAGCAGGGGACAGGCAGTGTGGCCTCGGGAGCCCCCAATTAAAAAGCTGAATCAGTGACCTCTGTGCAGTACAGAGTTAACCATTTACTTCTGAATAATCCCTGGGAGCAGGGGTCAGGCAGTGTGGCCTCGGGAACCCCCAATTGAAAAGCTCTTTCAGAGACCTCTGTGCTGTATATATTTAACCATTTACAGCTCAATAATCCCTGGGAGCAGGGGACAGGCAGTGTGGTCAGGGGCCCACCAGTTAAAATGCAGTGTCAGAGACCACTGCACCTGTATATATAGTTAACCATTTACTGCTCAATAATCCCTGGGAGCAGGGGACAGGCAGTGTGGCCTCGGGAGCCCCCAATGAAAAAGCTGTTTGGGAGACCTTTGTGCTGTACAGGGTTAAACATTTACTGCTCACTAATCCCTGGGAGCAGGGGACAGGCAGTTTGGCCTCGGGAGCCCCGAATTAAAAAGCTGTTTCAGAGACCTCTATGCTGTATATGGTGAACCGTGTACTTCCCAATAATCCCTGGGAGCAGGGGACAGGCAGTGTGGCCTCGGGAACCCCCAATTGAAATGCTGTTTCAGAGACCTCTGTGCTGTATATATTTAACCATTTACTGCTCAATAATCCCTGGGAGCAGGGGACAGGCAGTGTTGTCAGGGGCCCACCAGTTAAAATGAAGTGTCAGAGACCACTGCACCTGTATATAGTTAACCATTTACTGCTCAATAATCCCTGGGAGCAGGGGACAGGCAGTGTGGCCTCGGGAGCCCCCAATGAAAAAGCTGTTTGGGAGACCTTGGTGCTGTACAGGGTTAAACATTTACTGCTCAATAATCCCTGGGAGCAGGGGACAGGTAGTGTGGCCTCGGGAGCCTCCAGTTAAAAAGGTGTTTCAGATACTCTGTGCTGTATACAGTTAACCATTTACTGCTCAATAATCCCTGGGAGCAGGGGACAGGCAGTGTGGCCTCGGGAGCTCCCAATTAAAAAGCTGAATCAGTGACCTCTGTGCAGTACATAGTTAACCATTTACTTCTCAATAATCCCTGGGAGCAGGGGTCAGGCAGTGTGGCCTCGGGAACCCCCATTTGAAAAGCTCTTTCAGAGACCTCTGTGCTGTATATATTTAACCATTTACAGCTCAATAATCCCTGGGAGCAGGGGACAGGCAGTGTGGTCAGGGGCCCACCAGTAAAAATGCAGTGTCAGAGGCCACTGCACCTGTATATATAGTTAACCATTTACTGCTCAATAATCCCTGGGAGCAGGGGACAGGCAGTGTGGCCTCGGGAGCCCCCAGTTAAAAAGGTGTTTTAGAGACCTCTGTGCTGTATATAGTTAACCATTTACTGCTCAATAATCCCTGGGAACAGGGGACAGGCAGTGTGGCCTCGGGAGCCCCCAATTAAAAAGCTGTTTCAGAGGCCTCTGTGCTGTATATAGTTAACCATTTACTGCTCAATAATCCCTGGTAGAAGGGGTCAGTCAGTGTGGCCTCGGGAGCCCCCAGTTAAAAAGCTGTTTCCGTGACCTCTGTGCTGTACGTAGTTAAACATCTCCTGCTCAATAATCTCTGGGAGCAGGGTCAGGCAGTGTGGCCTAGGGAGCCCCCAATTAAAAAGCTGAATCAGTGACCTCTGTGCTGTATATACTTAACCATTTATTGCTCAACAATCCCTGGGAGCAGGGGACAGGCAGTGTGGCCTTGGGAGCCCCCAATTAAAAATCTGTTTCAGAGGCCTCTGTGCATTATATCGTTAACCATTTACTGCTCAATAAACCCTGGGAGCAGGGGACAGGCAGTTTGGCCTTGTGAGTCACAAATTAAAAAGCTGTTTCAGAGACCTTTGTGCCTGTGTATAGTTAACCATTTACTGCTCAAAATCCCTGGGAGCAGGGGACAGGCAGTTTGGCCTCGGGGGCCCCCAATTAAAAAGATGTTTCAGATACTCTGTGCTGTATATAGTTAACCATTTACTGCTCAATAATCCCTGCGAGCAGGGGACAGGCAGTGTGGCCTCGGGAGTCCCCAGTTAAAAAGGTGTTTCAGATACTCTGTGCTGTATATAGTTAACCATTTACTGCTCAATAATCCCCGGGAGCAACGGACAGGCAGTGTGGCCTCGGGAGCCCCCAGTTAAAAAGGTGTTTCAGATACTCTGTGCTGTATATAGTTAACCATTTACTGCTCAATAATCCCTCTGAGCAGGGGACAGGCAGTGTGGTCCGGGAGCTCCCAATTAAAAAGCTGTTTCAGAGACCTCTGTGCTGTATATAGTTAATCATTTACTGCTCAATAATCCCTGGGAGCAGGGGACAGACAGTGTGGCTTCGGGAGCCCCCAATTAAAAAAACTGTTTCAGAGGCCTCTGTGCTGTATATAGTTAACCAATTACTGCTCAATAATCCCTGGAAGCAGGGGGAAGGCAGTTTGGCCTCGGGAGCCCCCAATTAAAAAGCTGTTTAAGAGACATCTATGCTGTATAAAGTGAACCGTGTACTTCCCAATAATCCCTGGGAGCAGGGGACAGGCAGTGTGGCCTCGGGAGCTCCCAATTAAAAAGCTGTTTCAGAGACCTCTGTGCCTGTATATAGTTAACCATTTACTTCTCAATAACCCCTGGCAGCGGGGGACAGCCAGTGAGGCCTTGGGAGCCCCCAATTAAAAAGCTGTTTCAGAGACCTCTGTGCTGTATATAATTAACCATTTACTTCTCAATAATCCCTGGGAGCAGGGGACAGGCAGTGTGGTCCGGGAGCCCCCAATTAAAAAGCTGTTTCAGTGATCTCTGCGCCTGTATACAGTTAACAATTTACTGCTCAATAATCCCTGGGAGAAGGGACAGGCAGGTTGGCCTCGGGAGCTCCCAATTAAAAAGCTGTTTCAGACATCTCTGTGCCTGTATAGCGTTAACCATTTACTGCTCAGCAATCCCAGGGAACAGGGGTCAGGCAGTGTGGCCTCGGGAGCCCCCAATTAAAAAGCTGTTTCAGAGACCTCTGTGCCTGTATAGAGTTAACCATTTACTGCTCAATAATCCCTTGGAGCAGGGGACAGGCAGTGTGGCCTCGGGAGCCCCAATTAAAAGGCCGTTTCAGAGACTTCTGTGCTGTACATAGTTAACCATTTACTGCTCAATAATCCCTGGGAGCAGGGGACAGGCAGTGTGGCCTCGGGAGCCCCCAATTAAAAGGTTATTTCAGAGACCTCTGTGCTGTATATAGTTAACCATTTACTGCTCAATAATCCCTGGGAGCAGGGGACAGGCAGTGTGGCCTCGGGAGCCCCCAATTAAAAAGCTGTTTCAGAGACATCTGTGCCTGTATATAGTTAACCATTTACTTCTCAATAACCCCTGGCAGCGGGGGACAGCCAGTGAGGCCTTGGGAGCCCCCAATTAAAAAGCTGTTTCAGAGACCTCTGTGCTGTATATAATTAACCATTTACTTCTCAATAATCCCTGGGAGCAGGGGACAGGCAGTGTGGTCCGGGAGCCCCCAATTAAAAAGCTGTTTCAGAGACTTCTGTGCTGTACATAGTTAACCATTTACTGCTCAATAATCCCTGGGAGCAGGGGACAGGCAGTGTGGCCTCGGGAGCCCCCAATTAAAAGGTTGTTTCAGAGACCTCTGTGCTGTATATAGTTAACCATTTACTGCTCAATAATCCCTGGGAGCAGGGGACAGGCAGTGTGGCCTCGGGAGCCCCCAATTAAAAAGCTGTTTCAGAGACATCTGTGCCTGTATATAGTTAACCATTTACTGCTCAATAATCCCTGGGAGCAGGGGACAGGCAGTGTGGCCTCGGGAGCCCCCAATTAAAAACCTGTTTCAGAGACATCTGTGCCTGTATATAGTTAACCATTTACTGCTCAATAATCCCTGAGAGCAAGGGTCAGGCAGTGTGGCCTTGGGAGCTCCCAATTAATAAGCTGTTTCAGTGACCTCTGCGCCTGTATATAGTTAACCATTTACTGCTCAATAATTCCTGGGAGCAAGGGACAGGCAGTGTGGTCCGGGAGCACCCATTTAAAAAACTGTTTCAGAGGCCTCTGTGCTGTATATAGTTAACCAATTACTGCTCACTAATCCCTGGGAGCAGGGGTCAGGCAGTTTGGTCTCGGGAGCCCCGAATTAAAAAGCTGTTTCAGAGACCTCTATGCTGTATATGGTGAACCGTGTACTTCCCAATAATCCCTGGGAGCAGGGGACAGGCAGTGTGGCCTCGGGAACCCCAATTGAAAAGCTGTTTCAGAGACCTCTGTGCTGTATATATTTAACCATTTACTGCTCAATAATCCCTGGGAGCAGGGGACAGGCAGTGTGGTCAGGGGCCCACCAGTTAAAATGAAGTGTCAGAGACCACTGCACCTGTATATAGTTAACCATTTACTGCTCAATAATCCCTGGGAGCAGGGGACAGGCAGTGTGGCCTCGGGAGCCCCCAATGAAAAAGCTGTTTGGGAGACCTTTGTGCTGTACAGGGTTAAACATTTACTGCTCAATAATCCCTGGGAGCAGGGGACAGGTAGTGTGGCCTCGGGAGCCCCCAGTTAAAAAGGTGTTTCAGATACTCTGTGCTGTATACAGTTAACCATTTACTGCTCAATAATCCCTGGGAGCAGGGGACAGGCAGTGTGGCCTCGGGAGCCCAATATTAAAAAGCTGAATCAGTGACCTCTGTGCTGTATATAGTTAACCATTTACTTCTCAATAATCCCTGGGAGCAGGGGTCAGGCAGTGTGGCCTCGGGAACCCCCAATTGAAAAGCTCTTTCAGAGACCTCTGTGCTGTATATATTTAACCATTTACAGCTCAATAATCCCTGGGAGCAGGGGACAGGCAGTGTGGTCAGGGGCCCACCAGTTAAAATGCAGTGTCAGAGACCACTGCACCTGTATATATAGTTAACCATTTAGTGCTCAATAATCCCTGGGGGCAGGGGACAGGCAGTGTGGCCTCGGGAGCCCCCAATGAAAAAGCTGTTTGGGAGACCTTTGTGCTGTACAGGGTTAAACATTTACTGCTCACTAATCCCTGGGAGCAGGGGACAGGCAGTTTGGCCTCGGGAGCCCCGAATTAAAAAGCTGTTTCAGAGACCTCTATGCTGTATATGGTGAACCGTGTACTTCCCAATAATCCCTGGGAGCAGGGGACAGGCAGTGTGGCCTCGGGAACCCCCAATTGAAATGCTGTTTCAGAGACCTCTGTGCTGTATATATTTAACCATTTACTGCTCAATAATCCCTGGGAGCAGGGGACAGGCAGTGTTGTCAGGGGCCCACCAGTTAAAATGAAGTGTCAGAGACCACTGCACCTGTATATAGTTAACCATTTACTGCTCAATAATCCCTGGGAGCAGGGGACAGGCAGTGTGGCCTCGGGAGCCCCCAATGAAAAAGCTGTTTGGGAGACCTTTGTGCTGTACAGGGTTAAACATTTACTGCTCAATAATCCCTGGGAGCAGGGGACAGGTAGTGTGGCCTCGGGAGCCCCCAATTAAAAAGGTGTTTCAGATACTCTGTGCTGTATACAGTTAACCATTTACTGCTCAATAATCCCTGGGAGCAGGGGACAGGCAGTGTGGCCTCGGGAGCCCCCAATGAAAAAGCTGTTTGGGAGACCTTTGTGCTGTACAGGGTTAAACATTTACTGCTCAATAATCCCAGGGAGCAGGGGACAGGCAGTGTGGCCTCGGGAGCCCCCAATTAAACAGCTGAATCAGTGACCTCTGTGCAGTATATAGTTAACCATTTATTTCTCAATAATCCCTGGGAGCAGGGTTCAGGCAGTGTGGCCTCGGGAACCCCCAATTGAAAAGCTGTTTCAGAGACCTCTGTGCTGTATATATTTAACCATTTACTGCTCAATAATCCCTGGGAGCAGGGGACAGGCAGTGTGGTCAGGGGCCCACCAGTTAAAATGCCGTGTCAGAGACCACTGCACCTGTATATAGTTAACAATTTACTGCTCAATAATCCCTGGGAGCAGGGGACAGGCAGTGTGGCCTCGGGAGCCCCCAATGAAAAAGCTGTTTGGGAGACCTTTGTGCTGTACAGGGTTAAACATTTACTGCTCAATAATCCCTGGGAGCAGGGGACAGGCAGTGTGGCCTCGGGAGCCCCCAATTAAAAAGCTGAATCAGTGACCTCTGTGCAGTATATAGTTAACCATTTACTGCTCAATAATCCCTGGGAGCAGGGGACAGACAGTGTGGCCTCGGGAGCCCCCAATTAAAAAGCTGTTTCAGATACTCTGTGCTGTATATAGTTAACCACTTACTGCTCAATAATCCCTGGGAGCAGGGGACAGGCAGTGTGGTCCGGGAGCCCCCAATTAAAAAGCTGTTTCAGATACTCTGTGCTGTATATAGTTAACCACTTACTGCTCAATAATCCCTGGGAGCAGGGGACAGACAGTGTGGCCTCGGGAGCCCCCAATTAAAAAGCTGTTTCAGATACTCTGTGCTGTATATAGTTAACCATTTACTGCTCAATAATCCCTGGGAGCAGGGGACAGACAGTGTGGCCTCGGGAGCCCCCAATTAAAAAGCTGTTTCAGATACTCTGTGCTGTATATAGTTAACCATTTACTGCTCAATAATCCCTTGGAGCAGGGGACAGGCAGTGTGGCCTCTCAGCACCCAATGAAAAAGTTGTTTGGGAGACGTCTGTGCTGTATACAGTTAACCATTTACTTCCCAATAATCCCTGGCAGCAGGGAAAAGGCAGTGTGGCCTCAGGAGCCCCCAATTAAATGGCTGTTTCAGAGACCTCTGTGCTGTACGTATTTAACCATTTACTGCTCAATAATCCCTGGGAGCAGGGGTCAGGCAGTGTGGCCTCGGGAGCCCCCAGTTAAAAAGGTGTTTCAGATACTCTGTGCTGTATATAGTTAACCATTTACTGCTCAATAATCCCTGGGAGCAGGGGACAGGTAGTGTGGTCCGGGAGCCCCCAATTAAAAAGCTGTTTCAGAGACCTCTGTGCCTGTATATATAACCATTTACTGCTCAATAAACCCTGGGAGCAGGGGACAGGCAGTGTGGTCCGTGAGCCCCCAATTAAAAAGCTGTTTCAGAGACGTCTTTGCTGTATATGGTTAACCATTTACTGCTCAGTAATCCCTGGGAGCAGGGGGCAGGCAGGGTGGCCTCGGGAGCCCCCAATTAAAAAGCTGTTTCAGAGACCTGTGTGCTGTATATAGCTAACCATTTACTGCTCAATAATCCCTGGGAGCAGGGGACAGACAGTGTGGCCTCCGGAGCCCCAAATTAAAAAGCTGTTTCAGAGACCTCTGTGCTGTATATAGCTAACCATTTACTGCTCAATAATCCCTGGGAGCAGGGGTCAGGCAGTGTGGTCCGGGAGACCCCAATTAAAATGCTGTGTCAGAGACCTCTGTGCTGTATATAGTTAACCATTTACTGCTCAATAATCCCTGAGAGCAGGGAACAGGCAGTGTGGCCTCGGGAGCCCCCAATTAAAAAGCTGTTTCAGAGACCTCTGTGCTGTATATAGTTAACCATTTGCTTCTCAATAATCCCTGGGAGCAGGGGACAGGCAGTGTGGTCCGTGAGCCCCAAATTAAAAAGCTGTTTCAGAGACGTCTTTGCTGTATATGGTTAACCATTTACTGCTCAATAATCCCTGGGAGCAGGGGTCAGGCAGTGTGGCCTCGGGAGCCCCCAGTTAAAAAGGTGTTTCAGATACTCTGTGCCTGTATATAGTTAACCATTTACTGCTCAATAAACCCTAGGAGCAGGGGACAGGCAGTGTGGTCCGGGAGCCCACAATTAAAAAGCTGTTTCAGACACCTCTGTGCACTATATAATTAACCATTTAATTCTCAATAATCCCTGGGAGCAGGGAGCATGCAGTGTGGCCTCGGAAGCCCCCAATTAAAAAGCTGTTTCAGAGACCTCTGTGCTGTATATAGTTAACCATTTACTTCTCAATAGTCCCTTGGAGCAGGGGACAGGCAGTGTGGTCCGTGAGCCCTCAATTAAAAAGCTGTTTCAGAGACGTCTTTGCTGTATATGGTTAACCATTTACTGCTCAGTAATCCCTGGGAGCAGGGGGCAGGCAGGGTGGCCTCGGGAGCCCCCAATTAAAAAGCTGTTTCAGAGACCTGTGTGCTGTATATAGCTAACCATTTACTGCTCAATAATCCCTGGGAGCAGGGGGCAGGCAGTGTTGTCCGGGAGACCCCAATTAAAATGCTGTGTCAGAGACCTCTGTGCTGTATATAGTTAACCATTTACTGCTCAATAATCCCTGAGAGCAGGGAACAGGCAGTGTGGCCTCGGGAGCCCCCAATTAAAAAGTTGTTTCAGAGACCTCTGTGCTGTATATAGTTAACCATTTGCTTCTCAATAATCCCTGGGAGCAGGGGACACGCAGTGTGGTCCGTGAGCCCCAAATTAAAAAGCTGTTTCAGAGACGTCTTTGCTGTATATGGTTAACCATTTACTGCTCAATAATCCCTGAGAGCAGGGAACAGGCAGTGTGGCCTCGGGAGCCCCCAATTAAAAAGTTGTTTCAGAGACCTCTGTGCTGTATATAGTTAACCATTTGCTTCTCAATAATCCCTGGGAGCAGGGGACACGCAGTGTGGTCCGTGAGCCCCAAATTAAAAAGCTGTTTCAGAGACGTCTTTGCTGTATATGGTTAACCATTTACTGCTCAATAATCCCTGGGAGCAGGGGTCAGGCAGTGTGGCCTCGGGAGCCCCCAGTTAAAAAGGTGTTTCAGATACTCTGTGCTGTATATAGTTAACCATTTACTGCTCAATAATCCCTGGGAGCAGGGGATAGGCAGTGTGGACTCGGGAGCCCCCAATTAAAAAGCTGTTTCAGAGACCTCTGTGCCTGTATATAGTTAACCATTTACTGCTCAATAAACCCTGGGAGCAGGGGACAGGCAGTGTGGTCCGGGAGCCCACAATTAAAAAGCTGTTTCAGAGTCCTCTGTGCAGTATATAATTAACCATTTACTTCTCAATAATCCCTGGGAGCAGGGGACAGGCAGTGTGGTCCATGAGCCCCAACTTAAAAAGCTGTTTCAGAGACGTCTTTGCTGTATATGGTTAACCATTTACTGCTCAATAATCCCTGGGAGCAGGTGGCAGGCAGGGTGGCCTCGGGAGCCCCCAATTAAAAAGCTGTTTCAGAGACCTGTGTGCTGTATATAGCTAACCATTTACTGCTCAATAATCACTGGGAGCAGGGGAGAGGCAGTGTGGCCTCGGGAGCCCCCAATTAAAAAGCTGATTCAGAGACCTCTGAGCTGTATATGGTTAACCATTTAATTATCAATAATCCCTGGGAGCAGGGAACAGGCAGTGTGGCTCAGGAGCCCCCAATTAAAAAGCTGTTTCAGAGACCTCTGTGCTGTATATAGTTAACCATTTACTGCTCAATAATCCCTGGGAGCAGGGGGCAGGCAGTGTGGCCTCGGGAGCCCCCAATTAAAAAGCTGTTTCAGAGACCTCTGTGCTGTATATAGTTAACCATTTACTGCTCAATAATCCCTGGGAGCAGGGGACAGGCAGTGTGGCCTCGGGAGCCCCCAATTAAAAAGGTGTTCCAGATACTCTGTGCTGTATACAGTTAACCATTTACTGCTCAATAATCCCTGCGAGCAGGGGACAGGCAGTGTGGCCTCGGGAGCCCCCAGTTAAAAAGGTGTTTCAGATACTCTGTGCTGTATAAAGTTAACCATTTCCTGCTCAATAATCCCTCTGAGCAGGGGACAGGCAGTGTGGACCGGGAGCTCCCAATTAAAAAGCTGTTTCAGGGACCTCTGTGCTGTATATAGTTAATCATTTACTGCTCAATAATCCCTGGGAGCAGGGGACAGACAGTGTTTCTTCGGGAGTCCCCAATTAAAAAGCTGTTTCAGAGACCTTTGTGCTGTTTCTAGTTCACAAATTACTGCTCAATAATCCCTGGAAGCAGGGGGAAGGCAGTTTGGCCTCGGGAGCCCCCAATTAAAAAGCTGTTTCAGAGACCTCTATGCTGTATATAGTTAACCGTGTACTTCCCAATAATCCCTGGGAGCAGGGGACAGGCAGTGTGGCCTTGGGAGCCCCCAATTAAAAAGCTGTTTCAGAGACCTCTGTGCTGTATATAATTAACCATTTACTGCTCAATAATCCCTGGGAACAGGGGACAGGCAGTGTGGTCCGGGAGCCCCCAATTAAAAAGCTGTTTCAGAGACCTCTGTGCTGTATATAATTAACCATTTACTGCTCAATAATCCCTGGGAGCAGGGGACAGGCAGTGTGGTCCGGGAGCCCTCAATTAAAAAGCTGTTTCAGAGTCCTCTGTGCTTTATATAGTTGACCATTTACTTCTCAATAAACCGTGGGAGAAGAGACAGGCAGGTTGGCCTCGGGAGCCACCAATTAAAAAGCTGTTTCAGACATCTCTGTGCCTGTACAGAGTTAACCATTTACTGCTCAGCAATCCCAGGGAACAGGGGTCAGGCAGTGTGGCCTCGGGAGCCCCCAGTTAAAAAGGTGTTTCAGATACTCTGTGCTGTATATAGTTAACCATTTACTGCTCAATAATCCCTGGGAGTAGGGGATAGGCAGTATGGACTCGGGAGCCCCCAATTAAAAAGCTGTTTCAGAGACCTCTGTGCCTGTATATAGTTAACCATTTACTGCTCAATAAACCCTGGGAGCAGGGGACAGGCAGTGTGGTCCGGGAGCCCACAATTAAAAAGCTGTTTCAGAGACCTCTGTGCAGTATATACTTAACCATTTACTTCTCAATAATCCCTGGGAGCAGGGAGCAGGCAGTGTGGCCTCGGAAGCCCCCAATTAAAAAGCTGTTTCAGAGACCTCTGTGCTGTATATAGTTAACCATTTACTTCTCAATAGTCCCTTGGAGCAGGGGACAGGCAGTGTGGTCCGTGAGCCCCCAATTTAAAAGCTGTTTCAGAGACGTCTTTGCTGTATATGGTTAACCATTTACTGCTCAATAATCCCTGGGAGCAGGGGGCAGGCAGGGTGGCCTCGGGAGCCCCCAATTAAAAAGCTGTTTCAGAGACCTGTGTGCTGTATATAGCTAACCATTTACTGCTCAATAATCCCTGGGAGCAGGGGTCAGGCAGTGTGGTCCGGGAGACCCCAATTAAAATGCTGTGTCAGAGACCTCTGTGCTGTATATAGTTAACCATTTACTGCTCAATAATCCCTGGGAGCAGGGGGCAGGCAGGGTGGCCTCGGGAGCCCCCAATTAAAAAGCTGTTTCAGAGACCTGTGTGCTGTATATAGCTAACCATTTACTGCTCAATAATCCCTGGGAGCAGGGTAGAGGCAGTGTGGCCTCGGGAGCACCCAATTAAAAAGCTGATTCAGAGACCTCTGAGCTGTATATGGTTAACCATTTAATTATCAATAATCCCTGGGAGCAGGGAACAGGCAGTGTGGCCTCAGGAGCCCCCAATTAAAAAGCTGTTTCAGAGACCTCTGTGCTGTATATAGTTAACCATTTACTGCTCAATAATCCCTGGGAGCAGGGGGCAGGCAGTGTGGCCTCGGGAGCCCCCAATTAAAAAGCTGTTTCAGAGACCTCTGTGCTGTACATAGTTAACCATTTACTGCTCAATAATCCCTGTGAGCAGGGGACAGGCAGTGTGGCCTCGGGAGCCCCCAATTAAAAAGGTGTTCCAGATACTCCGTGCTGTATACAGTTAACCATTTACTGCTCAATAATCCCTGGGAGCAGGGGACAGGCAGTGTGGCCTCGGGAGCCCCCAGTTAAAAAGTGTTTCAGATACTCTGTGCTGTATAAAGTTAACCATTTCCTGCTCAATAATCCCTCTGAGCAGGGGACAGGCAGTGTGGACCGGGAGCTCCCAATTAAAAAGCTGTTTCAGGGACCTCTGTGCTGTATATAGTTAATCATTTACTGCTCAATAATCCCTGGGAGCAGGGGACAGACAGTGTGGCTTCGGGAGTCCCCAATTAAAAAGCTGTTTCAGAGACCTTTGTGCTGTCTATAGTTCACAAATTACTGCTCAATAATCCCTGGAAGCAGGGGGAAGGCAGTTTGGATTCGGGAGCCCCCAATTAAAAAGCTGTTTCAGAGACCTCTATGCTGTATATAGTTAACCGTGTACTTCCCAATAATCCCTGGGAGCAGGGGACAGGCAGTGTGGCCTTGGGAGCCCCCAATTAAAAAGCTGTTTCAGAGACCTCTGTGCTGTATATAATTAACCATTTACTTCTCAATAATCCCTGGGAGCAGGGGACAGGCAGTGTGGTCCGGGAGCCCCCAATTAAAAAGCTGTTTCAGTGATCTCTGCGCCTGTATACAGTTAACAATTTACTGCTCAATAATCCCTGGGAGAAGGGACAGGCAGGTTGGCCTCGGGAGCTCCCAATTAAAAAGCTGTTTCAGACATCTCTGTGCCTGTATAGCGTTAACCATTTACTGCTCAGCAATCCCAGGGAACAGGGGTCAGGCAGTGTGGCCTCGGGAGCCCCCAATTAAAAAGCTGTTTCAGAGACCTCTGTGCCTGTATAGAGTTAACCATTTACTGCTCAATAATCCCTTGGAGCAGGGGACAGGCAGTGTGGCCTCGGGAGCCCCAATTAAAAGGCCGTTTCAGAGACTTCTGTGCTGTACATAGTTAACCATTTACTGCTCAATAATCCCTGGGAGCAGGGGACAGGCAGTGTGGCCTCGGGAGCCCCCAATTAAAAGGTTATTTCAGAGACCTCTGTGCTGTATATAGTTAACCATTTACTGCTCAATAATCCCTGGGAGCAGGGGACAGGCAGTGTGGCCTCGGGAGCCCCCAATTAAAAAGCTGTTTCAGAGACATCTGTGCCTGTATATAGTTAACCATTTACTTCTCAATAACCCCTGGCAGCGGGGGACAGCCAGTGAGGCCTTGGGAGCCCCCAATTAAAAAGCTGTTTCAGAGACCTCTGTGCTGTATATAATTAACCATTTACTTCTCAATAATCCCTGGGAGCAGGGGACAGGCAGTGTGGTCCGGGAGCCCCCAATTAAAAAGCTGTTTCAGAGACTTCTGTGCTGTACATAGTTAACCATTTACTGCTCAATAATCCCTGGGAGCAGGGGACAGGCAGTGTGGCCTCGGGAGCCCCCAATTAAAAGGTTGTTTCAGAGACCTCTGTGCTGTATATAGTTAACCATTTACTGCTCAATAATCCCTGGGAGCAGGGGACAGGCAGTGTGGCCTCGGGAGCCCCCAATTAAAAAGCTGTTTCAGAGACATCTGTGCCTGTATATAGTTAACCATTTACTGCTCAATAATCCCTGGGAGCAGGGGACAGGCAGTGTGGCCTCGGGAGCCCCCAATTAAAAACCTGTTTCAGAGACATCTGTGCCTGTATATAGTTAACCATTTACTGCTCAATAATCCCTGAGAGCAAGGGTCAGGCAGTGTGGCCTCGGGAGCTCCCAATTAATAAGCTGTTTCAGTGACCTCTGCGCCTGTATATAGTTAACCATTTACTGCTCAATAATTCCTGGGAGCAAGGGACAGGCAGTGTGGTCCGGGAGCACCCATTTAAAAAACTGTTTCAGAGGCCTCTGTGCTGTATATAGTTAACCAATTACTGCTCACTAATCCCTGGGAGCAGGGGTCAGGCAGTTTGGTCTCGGGAGCCCCGAATTAAAAAGCTGTTTCAGAGACCTCTATGCTGTATATGGTGAACCGTGTACTTCCCAATAATCCCTGGGAGCAGGGGACAGGCAGTGTGGCCTCGGGAACCCCAATTGAAAAGCTGTTTCAGAGACCTCTGTGCTGTATATATTTAACCATTTACTGCTCAATAATCCCTGGGAGCAGGGGACAGGCAGTGTGGTCAGGGGCCCACCAGTTAAAATGCAGTGTCAGAGACCACTGCACCTGTATATAGTTAACCATTTACTGCTCAATAATCCCTGGGAGCAGGGGACAGGCAGTGTGGCCTCGGGAGCCCCCAATGAAAAAGCTGTTTGGGAGACCTTTGTGCTGTACAGGGTTAAACATTTACTGCTCAATAATCCCTGGGAGCAGGGGACAGGTAGTGTGGCCTCGGGAGCCCCCAGTTAAAAAGGTGTTTCAGATACTCTGTGCTGTATACAGTTAACCATTTACTGCTCAATAATCCCTGGGAGCAGGGGACAGGCAGTGTGGCCTCGGGAGCCCAATATTAAAAAGCTGAATCAGTGACCTCTGTGCTGTATATAGTTAACCATTTACTTCTCAATAATCCCTGGGAGCAGGGGTCAGGCAGTGTGGCCTCGGGAACCCCCAATTGAAAAGCTCTTTCAGAGACCTCTGTGCTGTATATATTTAACCATTTACAGCTCAATAATCCCTGGGAGCAGGGGACAGGCAGTGTGGTCAGGGGCCCACCAGTTAAAATGCAGTGTCAGAGACCACTGCACCTGTATATATAGTTAACCATTTAGTGCTCAATAATCCCTGGGGGCAGGGGACAGGCAGTGTGGCCTCGGGAGCCCCCAATGAAAAAGCTGTTTGGGAGACCTTTGTGCTGTACAGGGTTAAACATTTACTGCTCACTAATCCCTGGGAGCAGGGGACAGGCAGTTTGGCCTCGGGAGCCCCGAATTAAAAAGCTGTTTCAGAGACCTCTATGCTGTATATGGTGAACCGTGTACTTCCCAATAATCCCTGGGAGCAGGGGACAGGCAGTGTGGCCTCGGGAACCCCCAATTGAAATGCTGTTTCAGAGACCTCTGTGCTGTATATATTTAACCATTTACTGCTCAATAATCCCTGGGAGCAGGGGACAGGCAGTGTTGTCAGGGGCCCACCAGTTAAAATGAAGTGTCAGAGACCACTGCACCTGTATATAGTTAACCATTTACTGCTCAATAATCCCTGGGAGCAGGGGACAGGCAGTGTGGCCTCGGGAGCCCCCAATGAAAAAGCTGTTTGGGAGACCTTTGTGCTGTACAGGGTTAAACATTTACTGCTCAATAATCCCTGGGAGCAGGGGACAGGTAGTGTGGCCTCGGGAGCCCCCAATTAAAAAGGTGTTTCAGATACTCTGTGCTGTATACAGTTAACCATTTACTGCTCAATAATCCCTGGGAGCAGGGGACAGGCAGTGTGGCCTCGGGAGCCCCCAATGAAAAAGCTGTTTGGGAGACCTTTGTGCTGTACAGGGTTAAACATTTACTGCTCAATAATCCCAGGGAGCAGGGGACAGGCAGTGTGGCCTCGGGAGCCCCCAATTAAACAGCTGAATCAGTGACCTCTGTGCAGTACATAGTTAACCATTTATTTCTCAATAATCCCTGGGAGCAGGGTTCAGGCAGTGTGGCCTCGGGAACCCCCAATTGAAAAGCTGTTTCAGAGACCTCTGTGCTGTATATATTTAACCATTTACTGCTCAATAATCCCTGGGAGCAGGGGACAGGCAGTGTGGTCAGGGGCCCACCAGTTAAAATGCCGTGTCAGAGACCACTGCACCTGTATATAGTTAACAATTTACTGCTCAATAATCCCTGGGAGCAGGGGACAGGCAGTGTGGCCTCGGGAGCCCCCAATGAAAAAGCTGTTTGGGAGACCTTTGTGCTGTACAGGGTTAAACATTTACTGCTCAATAATCCCTGGGAGCAGGGGACAGGCAGTGTGGCCTCGGGAGCCCCCAATTAAAAAGCTGAATCAGTGACCTCTGTGCAGTATATAGTTAACCATTTACTTCTCAATAATCCCTGGGAGCAGGGGACAGACAGTGTGGCCTCGGGAGCCCCCAATTAAAAAGCTGTTTCAGATACTCTGTGCTGTATATAGTTAACCATTTACTGCTAAATAATCCCTGGGAGCAGGGGACAGGCAGTGTGGTCCGGGGGCCCCCAATTAAAAAGCTGTTTCGGAGACCTCTGTGTTGTATATAGTTAACCATTTACTGCTCAATAATCCCTGGGAGCAGGGGACAGGCAGTGTGGTCCGGGAGCCCCCAATTAAAATGCTGTGTCAGAGAACACTGCGCCTGTATATAGTTAACCATTTACTGCTCAATAATCCCTTGGAGCAGGGGACAGGCAGTGTGGCCTCTCAGCACCCAATGAAAAAGTTGTTTGGGAGACGTCTGTGCTGTATACAGTTAACCATTTACTTCCCAATAATCCCTGGCAGCAGGGAAAAGGCAGTGTGGCCTCAGGAGCCCCCAATTAAATTGCTGTTTCAGAGACCTCTGTGCTGTACGTATTTAACCATTTACTGCTCAATAATCCCTGGGAGCAGGGGTCAGGCAGTGTGGCCTCGGGAGCCCCCAGTTAAAAAGGTGTTTCAGATACTCTGTGCTGTATATAGTTAACCATTTACTGCTCAATAATCCCTGGGAGCAGGGGACAGGTAGTGTGGTCCGGGAGCCCCCAATTAAAAAGCTGTTTCAGAGACCTCTGTGCCTGTATATATAACCATTTACTGCTCAATAAACCCTGGGAGCAGGGGACAGGCAGTGTGGTCCGTGAGCCCCCAATTAAAAAGCTGTTTCAGAGACGTCTTTGCTGTATATGGTTAACCATTTACTGCTCATTAATCCCTGGGAGCAGGGGGCAGGCAGGGTGGCCTCGGGATCCCCCAATTAAAAAGCTGTTTCAGAGACCTGTGTGCTGTATATAGCTAACCATTTACTGCTCAATAATCCCTGGGAGCAGGGGACAGACAGTGTGGCCTCCGGAGCCCCCAATTAAAAAGCTGTTTCAGAGACCTCTGTGCTGTATATAGCTAACCATTTACTGCTCAATAATCCCTGGGAGCAGGGGTCAGGCAGTGTGGTCCGGGAGACCCCAATTAAAATGCTGTGTCAGAGACCTCTGTGCTGTATATAGTTAACCATTTACTGCTCAATAATCCCTGAGAGCAGGGAACAGGCAGTGTGGCCTCGGGAGCCCCCAATTAAAAAGCTGTTTCAGAGACCTCTGTGCTGTATATAGTTAACCATTTGCTTCTCAATAATCCCTGGGAGCAGGGGACAGGCAGTGTGGTCCGTGAGCCCCAAATTAAAAAGCTGTTTCAGAGACGTCTTTGCTGTATATGGTTAACCATTTACTGCTCAATAATCCCTGGGAGCAGGGGTCAGGCAGTGTGGCCTCGGGAGCCCCCAGTTAAAAAGGTGTTTCAGATACTCTGTGCCTGTATATAGTTAACCATTTACTGCTCAATAAACCCTAGGAGCAGGGGACAGGCAGTGTGGTCCGGGAGCCCACAATTAAAAAGCTGTTTCAGACACCTCTGTGCACTATATAATTAACCATTTAATTCTCAATAATCCCTGGGAGCAGGGAGCATGCAGTGTGGCCTCGGAAGCCCCCAATTAAAAAGCTGTTTCAGAGACCTCTGTGCTGTATATAGTTAACCATTTACTTCTCAATAGTCCCTTGGAGCAGGGGACAGGCAGTGTGGTCCGTGAGCCCTCAATTAAAAAGCTGTTTCAGAGACGTCTTTGCTGTATATGGTTAACCATTTACTGCTCAGTAATCCCTGGGAGCAGGGGGCAGGCAGGGTGGCCTCGGGAGCCCCCAATTAAAAAGCTGTTTCAGAGACCTGTGTGCTGTATATAGCTAACCATTTACTGCTCAATAATCCCTGGGAGCAGGGGGCAGGCAGTGTTGTCCGGGAGACCCCAATTAAAATGCTGTGTCAGAGACCTCTGTGCTGTATATAGTTAACCATTTACTGCTCAATAATCCCTGAGAGCAGGGAACAGGCAGTGTGGCCTCGGGAGCCCCCAATTAAAAAGTTGTTTCAGAGACCTCTGTGCTGTATATAGTTAACCATTTGCTTCTCAATAATCCCTGGGAGCAGGGGACACGCAGTGTGGTCCGTGAGCCCCAAATTAAAAAGCTGTTTCAGAGACGTCTTTGCTGTATATGGTTAACCATTTACTGCTCAATAATCCCTGAGAGCAGGGAACAGGCAGTGTGGCCTCGGGAGCCCCCAATTAAAAAGTTGTTTCAGAGACCTCTGTGCTGTATATAGTTAACCATTTGCTTCTCAATAATCCCTGGGAGCAGGGGACACGCAGTGTGGTCCGTGAGCCCCAAATTAAAAAGCTGTTTCAGAGACGTCTTTGCTGTATATGGTTAACCATTTACTGCTCAATAATCCCTGGGAGCAGGGGTCAGGCAGTGTGGCCTCGGGAGCCCCCAGTTAAAAAGGTGTTTCAGATACTCTGTGCTGTATATAGTTAACCATTTACTGCTCAATAATCCCTGGGAGCAGGGGATAGGCAGTGTGGACTCGGGAGCCCCCAATTAAAAAGCTGTTTCAGAGACCTCTGTGCCTGTATATAGTTAACCATTTACTGCTCAATAAACCCTGGGAGCAGGGGACAGGCAGTGTGGTCCGGGAGCCCACAATTAAAAAGCTGTTTCAGAGTCCTCTGTGCAGTATATAATTAACCATTTACTTCTCAATAATCCCTGGGAGCAGGGGACAGGCAGTGTGGTCCATGAGCCCCAACTTAAAAAGCTGTTTCAGAGACGTCTTTGCTGTATATGGTTAACCATTTACTGCTCAATAATCCCTGGGAGCAGGTGGCAGGCAGGGTGGCCTCGGGAGCCCCCAATTAAAAAGCTGTTTCAGAGACCTGTGTGCTGTATATAGCTAACCATTTACTGCTCAATAATCACTGGGAGCAGGGGAGAGGCAGTGTGGCCTCGGGAGCCCCCAATTAAAAAGCTGATTCAGAGACCTCTGAGCTGTATATGGTTAACCATTTAATTATCAATAATCCCTGGGAGCAGGGAACAGGCAGTGTGGCTCAGGAGCCCCCAATTAAAAAGCTGTTTCAGAGACCTCTGTGCTGTATATAGTTAACCATTTACTGCTCAATAATCCCTGGGAGCAGGGGGCAGGCAGTGTGGCCTCGGGAGCCCCCAATTAAAAAGCTGTTTCAGAGACCTCTGTGCTGTATATAGTTAACCATTTACTGCTCAATAATCCCTGGGAGCAGGGGACAGGCAGTGTGGCCTCGGGAGCCCCCAATTAAAAAGGTGTTCCAGATACTCTGTGCTGTATACAGTTAACCATTTACTGCTCAATAATCCCTGCGAGCAGGGGACAGGCAGTGTGGCCTCGGGAGCCCCCAGTTAAAAAGGTGTTTCAGATACTCTGTGCTGTATAAAGTTAACCATTTCCTGCTCAATAATCCCTCTGAGCAGGGGACAGGCAGTGTGGACCGGGAGCTCCCAATTAAAAAGCTGTTTCAGGGACCTCTGTGCTGTATATAGTTAATCATTTACTGCTCAATAATCCCTGGGAGCAGGGGACAGACAGTGTTTCTTCGGGAGTCCCCAATTAAAAAGCTGTTTCAGAGACCTTTGTGCTGTTTCTAGTTCACAAATTACTGCTCAATAATCCCTGGAAGCAGGGGGAAGGCAGTTTGGCCTCGGGAGCCCCCAATTAAAAAGCTGTTTCAGAGACCTCTATGCTGTATATAGTTAACCGTGTACTTCCCAATAATCCCTGGGAGCAGGGGACAGGCAGTGTGGCCTTGGGAGCCCCCAATTAAAAAGCTGTTTCAGAGACCTCTGTGCTGTATATAATTAACCATTTACTGCTCAATAATCCCTGGGAACAGGGGACAGGCAGTGTGGTCCGGGAGCCCCCAATTAAAAAGCTGTTTCAGAGACCTCTGTGCTGTATATAATTAACCATTTACTGCTCAATAATCCCTGGGAGCAGGGGACAGGCAGTGTGGTCCGGGAGCCCTCAATTAAAAAGCTGTTTCAGAGTCCTCTGTGCTTTATATAGTTGACCATTTACTTCTCAATAAACCGTGGGAGAAGAGACAGGCAGGTTGGCCTCGGGAGCCACCAATTAAAAAGCTGTTTCAGACATCTCTGTGCCTGTACAGAGTTAACCATTTACTGCTCAGCAATCCCAGGGAACAGGGGTCAGGCAGTGTGGCCTCGGGAGCCCCCAGTTAAAAAGGTGTTTCAGATACTCTGTGCTGTATATAGTTAACCATTTACTGCTCAATAATCCCTGGGAGTAGGGGATAGGCAGTATGGACTCGGGAGCCCCCAATTAAAAAGCTGTTTCAGAGACCTCTGTGCCTGTATATAGTTAACCATTTACTGCTCAATAAACCCTGGGAGCAGGGGACAGGCAGTGTGGTCCGGGAGCCCACAATTAAAAAGCTGTTTCAGAGACCTCTGTGCAGTATATACTTAACCATTTACTTCTCAATAATCCCTGGGAGCAGGGAGCAGGCAGTGTGGCCTCGGAAGCCCCCAATTAAAAAGCTGTTTCAGAGACCTCTGTGCTGTATATAGTTAACCATTTACTTCTCAATAGTCCCTTGGAGCAGGGGACAGGCAGTGTGGTCCGTGAGCCCCCAATTTAAAAGCTGTTTCAGAGACGTCTTTGCTGTATATGGTTAACCATTTACTGCTCAATAATCCCTGGGAGCAGGGGGCAGGCAGGGTGGCCTCGGGAGCCCCCAATTAAAAAGCTGTTTCAGAGACCTGTGTGCTGTATATAGCTAACCATTTACTGCTCAATAATCCCTGGGAGCAGGGGTCAGGCAGTGTGGTCCGGGAGACCCCAATTAAAATGCTGTGTCAGAGACCTCTGTGCTGTATATAGTTAACCATTTACTGCTCAATAATCCCTGGGAGCAGGGGGCAGGCAGGGTGGCCTCGGGAGCCCCCAATTAAAAAGCTGTTTCAGAGACCTGTGTGCTGTATATAGCTAACCATTTACTGCTCAATAATCCCTGGGAGCAGGGTAGAGGCAGTGTGGCCTCGGGAGCACCCAATTAAAAAGCTGATTCAGAGACCTCTGAGCTGTATATGGTTAACCATTTAATTATCAATAATCCCTGGGAGCAGGGAACAGGCAGTGTGGCCTCAGGAGCCCCCAATTAAAAAGCTGTTTCAGAGACCTCTGTGCTGTATATAGTTAACCATTTACTGCTCAATAATCCCTGGGAGCAGGGGGCAGGCAGTGTGGCCTCGGGAGCCCCCAATTAAAAAGCTGTTTCAGAGACCTCTGTGCTGTACATAGTTAACCATTTACTGCTCAATAATCCCTGTGAGCAGGGGACAGGCAGTGTGGCCTCGGGAGCCCCCAATTAAAAAGGTGTTCCAGATACTCCGTGCTGTATACAGTTAACCATTTACTGCTCAATAATCCCTGGGAGCAGGGGACAGGCAGTGTGGCCTCGGGAGCCCCCAGTTAAAAAGTGTTTCAGATACTCTGTGCTGTATAAAGTTAACCATTTCCTGCTCAATAATCCCTCTGAGCAGGGGACAGGCAGTGTGGACCGGGAGCTCCCAATTAAAAAGCTGTTTCAGGGACCTCTGTGCTGTATATAGTTAATCATTTACTGCTCAATAATCCCTGGGAGCAGGGGACAGACAGTGTGGCTTCGGGAGTCCCCAATTAAAAAGCTGTTTCAGAGACCTTTGTGCTGTCTATAGTTCACAAATTACTGCTCAATAATCCCTGGAAGCAGGGGGAAGGCAGTTTGGATTCGGGAGCCCCCAATTAAAAAGCTGTTTCAGAGACCTCTATGCTGTATATAGTTAACCGTGTACTTCCCAATAATCCCTGGGAGCAGGGGACAGGCAGTGTGGCCTTGGGAGCCCCCAATTAAAAAGCTGTTTCAGAGACCTCTGTGCTGTATATAATTAACCATTTACTTCTCAATAATCCCTGGGAGCAGGGGACAGGCAGTGTGGTCCGGGAGCCCCCAATTAAAAAGCTGTTTCAGTGATCTCTGCGCCTGTATACAGTTAACAATTTACTGCTCAATAATCCCTGGGAGCAGGGGACAGGCAGTGTGGTCCGGGAGCCCTCAATTAAAAAGCTGTTTCAGAGTCCTCTGTGCTCTATATAGTTGACCATTTACTTCTCAATAAACCGTGGGAGAAGGGACAGGCAGGTTGGCCTCGGGAGCCACCAATTAAAAAGCTGTTTCAGACATCTCTGTGCCTGTACAGAGTTTCCCATTTACTGATCAGCAATCCCAGGGAACAGGGGTCAGGCAGTGTGGCCTCGGGAGCCCCCAATTAAAAAGCTGTTTCAGAGACCTCTGTGCCTGTATAGAGTTAACCATTTACTGCTCAATAATCCCTTGGAGCAGGGGACAGGCAGTGTGGCCTCGGGAGCCCCAACTAAAAGTCCGTTTCAGAGACTTCTGTGCTGTACATAGTTAACCATTTACTGCTCAATAATCCCTGGGAGCACGGGACAGGCAGTGTGGCCTCGGGAGCCCCCAATTAAAAGGTTGTTTCAGAGACCTCTGTGCTGTATATAGTTAACCATTTACTGCTCAATAATCCCTGGGAGCAGGGGACAGGCAGTGTGGCCTCGGGAGCCCCCAATTAAAAAGCTGTTTCAGAGACATCTGTGCCTGTATATAGTTAACCATTTACTGCTCAATAATCCCTGGGAGCAGGGGACAGGCAGTTTGGCCTCGGGAGCCCCCAATTAAAAAGCTGTTTCAGAGACATCTGTGCCTGTATATAGTTAACCATTTACTGCTCAATAATCCCTGAGAGCAAGGGTCAGGCAGTGTGGCCTCGGGAGCTCCCAATTAATAAGCTGTGTCAGAGACCTCTGCGCCTGTATATAGTTAACCATTTACTGCTCAATAATCCCTGGGAGCAAGGGACAGGCAGTGTGGTCCGGGAGCACCCATTTAAAAAAACTGTTTCAGAGGCCTCTGTGCTGTATATAGTTAACCAATTACTGCTCACTAATCCCTGGGAGCAGGGGACAGGCAGTTTGGCCTCGGAAGCCCCGAATTAAAAAGCTGTTTCAGAGACCTCTATGCTGTATATGGTGAACCGTGTACTTCCCAATAATCCCTGGGAGCAGGGGACAGGCAGTGTGGCCTCGGGAGCCCCCAATTAAAAAGCTGAATCAGTGACCTCTGTGCAGTACATAGTTAACCATTTACTTCTCAATAATCCCTGGGAGCAGGGGTCAGGCAGTGTGGCCTCGGGAACCCCCAATTGAAAAGCTCTTTCAGAGACCTCTGTGCTGTATATATTTAACCATTTACAGCTCAATAATCCCTGGGAGCAGGGGACAGGCAGTGTGGTCAGGGGCCCACCAGTTAAAATGCAGTGTCAGAGACCACTGCACATGTATATATAGTTAACCATTTACTGCTCAATAATCCCTGGGAGCAGGGGACAGGCAGTGTGGCCTCGGGAGCCCCCAATGAAAAAGCTGTTTGGGAGACCTTTGTGCTGTACAGGGTTAAACATTTACTGCTCAATAATCCCTGGGAGCAGGGGACAGGCAGTGTGGCCTCGGGAGCCCCCAGTTAAAAAGGTGTTTCAGATACTCTGTGCTGTATAAAGTTAACCATTTCCTGCTCAATAATCCCTCTGAGCAGGGGACAGGCAGTGTGGACCGGGAGCTCCCAATTAAAAAGCTGTTTCAGGGACCTCTGTGCTGTATATAGTTAATCATTTACTGCTCAATAATCCCTGGGAGCAGGGGACAGACAGTGTGGCTTCGGGAGTCCCCAATTAAAAAGCTGTTTCAGAGACCTTTGTGCTGTATATAGTTCACAAATTACTGCTCAATAATCCCTGGAAGCAGGGGGAAGGCAGTTTGGATTCGGGAGCCCCCAATTAAAAAGCTGTTTCAGAGACCTCTATGCTGTATATAGTTAACCGTGTACTTCCCAATAATCCCTGGGAGCAGGGGACAGGCAGTGTGGCCTTGGGAGCCCCCAATTAAAAAGCTGTTTCAGAGACCTCTGTGCTGTATATAATTAACCATTTACTTCTCAATAATCCCTGGGAGCAGGGGACAGGCAGTGTGGTCCGGGAGCCCTCAATTAAAAAGCTGTTTCAGAGTCCTCTGTGCTTTATATAGTTGACCATTTACTTCTCAATAAACCGTGGGAGAAGGGACAGGCAGGTTGGCCTCGGGAGCCACCAATTAAAAAGCTGTTTCAGACATCTCTGTGCCTGTACAGAGTTAACCATTTACTGCTCAGCAATCCCAGGGAACAGGGGTCAGGCAGTGTGGCCTCGGGAGCCCCCAATTAAAAAGCTGTTTCAGAGACCTCTGTGCCTGTATAGAGTTAACCATTTACTGCTCAATAATCCCTTGGAGCAGGGGACAGGCAGTGTGGCCTCGGGAGCCCCAATTAAAAGGCCGTTTCAGAGACTTCTGTGCTGTACATAGTTAACCATTTACTGCTCAATAATCCCTGGGAGCAGGGGACAGGCAGTGTGGCCTCGGGAGCCCCCAATTAAAAGGTTGTTTCAGAGACCTCTGTGCTGTATATAGTTAACCATTTACTGCTCAATAATCCCTGGGAGCAGGGGACAGGCAGTGTGGCCTCCGGAGCCCCCAATTAAAAAGCTGTTTCAGAGACATCTGTGCCTGTATATAGTTAACCATTTACTGCTCAATAATCCCTGGGAGCAGGGGACAGGCAGTGTGGCCTCGGGAGCCCCCAATTAAAAAGCTGTTTCAGAGACATCTGTGCCTGTATATAGTTAACCATTTACTGCTCAATAATCCCTGAGAGCAGGGGACAGGCAGTGTGGCCTCGGGAGCCCCCAATGAAAAAGCTGTTTGGGAGACCTTTGTGCTGTACAGGGTTAAACATTTACTGCTCAATAATCCCTGGGAGCAGGGGACAGGTAGTGTGGCCCGGGAGCCCCCAATTAAAAAGCTGTTTCAGAGACCTCTGTGCTGTATACAGTTAACCATTTACTGCTCAATAATCCCTGGGAGCAGGGGACAGGCAGTGTGGCCTCGGGAGCCCCCAATTAAAAAGCTGAATCAGTGACCTCTGTGCAGTACATAGTTAACCATTTACTTCTCAATAATCCCTGGGAGCAGGGGTCAGGCAGTGTGGCCTCAGGAACCCCCAATTGAAAAGCTCTTTCAGAGACCTCTGTGCTGTATATATTTAACCATTTACAGCTCAATAATCCCTGGGAGCAGGGGACAGGCAGTGTGGTCAGGGGCCCACCAGTTAAAATGCAGTGTCAGAGACCACTGCACCTGTATATATAGTTAACCATTTACTGCTCAATAATCCCTGGGAGCAGGGGACAGGCAGTGTGGCCTCGGGAGCCCCCAATGAAAAAGCTGTTTGGGAGACCTTTGTGCTGTACAGGGTTAAACATTTACTGCTCAATAATCCCTGGGAGCAGGGGACAGGCAGTGTGGCCTCGGGAGCCCCCAATTAAAAAGCTGAATCAGTGACCTCTGTGCAGTATATAGTTAACCATTTACTTCTCAATAATCCCTGGGAGCAGGGTTCAGGCAGAGTGGCCTCGGGAACCCCCAATTGAAAAGCTGTTTCAGAGACCTCTGTGCCGTATATATTTAACCATTTACTGCTCAATAATCCCTGGGAGCAGGGGACAGGCAGTGTGGTCAGGGGCCCACCAGTTAAAATGCCGTGTCAGAGACCACTGCACCTGTATATAGTTAACAATTTACTGCTCAATAATCCCTGGGAGCAGGGGACAGGCAGTGTGGCCTCGGGAGCCCCCAATGAAAAAGCTGTTTGGGAGACCTTTGTGCTGTACAGGGTTAAACATTTACTGCTCAATAATCCCTGGGAGCAGGGGACAGGCAGTGTGGCCTCGGGAGCCCCCAATTAAAAAGCTGAATCAGTGACCTCTGTGCAGTATATAGTTAACCATTTACTTCTCAATAATCCCAGGGAGCAGGGGACAGGCAGTGTGGCCTCGGGAGCCCCCAATTAAAAGGCTGTTTCAGAGACCTCTGTGCTGTATATAGTTAACTATTTACTGCTCAATAATCCCTGGGAGCAGGGGACAGGCAGTGTGGTCCGGGAGCCCCCATTTAAAATGCTGTGTCAGAGGACACTGCGCTGTATATAGTTAACCATTTACTGCTCAATAATCCCTTGGAGCAGGGGACAGGCAGTGTGGCCTCTCAGCACCCAATGAAAAAGTTGTTTGGGAGACGTCTGTGCTGTATACAGTTAACCATTTACTTCCCAATAATCCCTGGCAGCAGGGAAAAGGCAGTGTGGCCTCAGGAGCCCCCAATTAAATGGCTGTTTCAGAGACCTCTGTGCTGTACGTATTTAACCATTTACTGCTCAATAATCCCTGGGAGCAGGGGTCAGGCAGTGTGGCCTCGGGAGCCCCCAGTTAAAAAGGTGTTTCAGATACTCTGTGCTGTATATAGTTAACCATTTACTGCTCAATAATCCCTGTGAGTGGGGGATAGGCAGTGTGGACTCGGGAGCCCCCAATTAAAAAGCTGTTTCAGAGACCTCTGTGCCTGTATATAGTTAACCATTTACTGCTCAATAAACCCTGGGAGCAGGGGTAAGGCAGTGTGGTCTTTGAGACCCCAATTAAAATGCTGTGTCAGAGTCCTCTGTGCTGTATATAGTTAACCATTTACTGCTCAATAATCCCTGAGAGCAGGGAATAGGCAGTGTGGCCTGGGAGCCCCCAATTAAAAAGCTGTTTCAGAGACCACTGTGCTGTATATAGTTAACCATTTGCTTCTCAATAATCCCTGGGAGCAGGGGACACGCAGTGTGGTCCGTGAGCCCCAAATTAAAAAGCTGTTTCAGAGACGTCTTTGCTGTATATGGTTAACCATTTAATGCTCAATAATCCCTGGGAGCAGGGGTCAGGCAGTGTGGCCTCGGGAGCCCCCAGTTAAAAAGGTGTTTCAGATACTCTGTGCTGTATATAGTTAACCATTTACTGCTCAATAATCCCTGGGAGTAGGGGATAGGCAGTGTGGACTCGGGAGCCCCCAATTAAAAAGCTGTTTCAGAGACCTCTGTGCCTGTATATAGTTAAGCATTTACTGCTCAATAAACCCTGGGAGCAGGGGACAGGCAGTGTGGTCCGGGAGCCCACAATTAAAAAGCTGTTTCAGAGACCTCTGTGCAGTATATAATTAACCATTTACTTCTCAATAATCCCTGGGAGCAGGGAGCAGGCAGTGTGGCCTCGGAAGCCCCCAATTAAAAAGCTGTTTCAGAGACCTCTGTGCTGTATATAGTTAACCATTTACTTCTCAATAGTCCCTTGGAGCAGGGGACAGGCAGTGTGGTCCGTGAGCCCCCAATTAAAAAGCTGTTTCAGAGACGTCTTTGCTGTATATGGTTAACCATTTACTGCTCAATAATCCCTGGGAGCAGGGGGCAGGCAGGGTGGCCTCGGGAGCCCCCAATTAAAAAGCTGTTTCAGAGACCTGTGTGCTGTATATAGCTAACCATTTACTGCTCAATAATCCCTGGGAGCAGGGGTCAGGCAGTGTGGTCCGGGAGACCCCAATTAAAATGCTGTGTCAGAGACCTCTTTGCTGTATATAGTTAACCATTTACTGCTCAATAATCCCTGGGAGCAGGGGTCAGGCAGTGTGGTCCGGGAGACCCCAATTAAAATGCTGTGTCAGAGACCTCTTTGCAGTATATAGTTAAACATTTACTGCTCAATAATCCCTGGGAGCAGGGGACAGGCTGTGTGGCCGCTGGAGCCGCCAATTAAAAAGCTGTTTCAGAGACCTCTGTGCTGTATATGGTTAACCATTTAATTATCAATAATCCCTGGGAGCAGGGAACAGGCAGTGTGGCCTCAGGAGCCCCCAATTAAAAAGCTGTTTCAGAGACCTCTGTGCTGTATATAGTTAACCATTTACTGCTCACTAATCCCTGGGAGCAGGGGACAGGCAGTGTGGCCTCGGGAGCCCCCAATTAAAAAGCTGTTTCAGAGACCTCTGTGCTGTATATAGTTAACCATTTACTGCTCAATAATCCCTGGGAGCAGGGGACAGGCAGTGTGGCCTCGGGAGCCCCCAATTAAAAAGGTGTTCCAGATACTCTGTGCTGTATACAGTTAACCATTTACTGCTCAATAATCCCTGGGAGAAGGGGACAGGCAGTGTGGCCTCGGGAGCCCCCAGTTAAAAAGGTGTTTCAGATACTCTGTGCTGTATAAAGTTAACCATTTCCTGCTCAATAATCCCTCTGAGCAGGGGACAGGCAGTGTGGACCGGGAGCTCCCAATTAAAAAGCAGTTTCAGGGACCTCTGTGCTGTATATAGTTAATCATTTACCGCTCAATAATCCCTGGGAGCAGGGGACAGACAGTGTGGCTTCGGGAGTCCCCAATTAAAAAGCTGTTTCAGAGACCTTTGTGCTGTATATAGTTCACCAATTACTGCTCAATAATACCTGGAAGCAGGTGGAAGGCAGTTTGGATTCGGGAGCCCCCAATTAAAAAGCTGTTTCAGAGACCTCTATGCTGTATATAGTTAACCGTGTACTTCCCAATAATCCCTGGGAGCAGGGGGCAGGAAGTGTGGCCTTGGGAGCCCCCAATTAAAAAGCTGTTTCAGAGACCTCTGTGCTGTATATAATTAACCATTTACTTCTCAATAATCCCTGGGAGCAGGGGACAGGCAGTGTGGTCCGGGAGCCCTCAATTAAAAAGCTGTTTCAGAGTCCTCTGTGCTTTATATAGTTGACCATTTACTTCTCAATAAACCCTGGGAGAAGGGACAGGCAGGTTGGCCTCGGGAGCCACCAATTAAAAAGCTGTTTCAGACATCTCTGTGCCTGTATAGAGTTAACCATTTACTGCTCAGTAATCCCTGGGAACAGGGGTCAGGCAGTGTGGCCTCGGGAGCCCCCAATTAAAAAGCTGTTTCAGAGACCTCTGTGCCTGTATAGAGTTCACCATTTACTGCTCAATAATCCCTTGGAGCAGGGAACAGGCAGTGTGGCCTCGGAGCCCCAATTAAAAGGCTGTTTCAGAGACCTCTGTGCTGTATATAGTTAACTATTTACTGCTCAATAATCCCTGGGAGCAGCGGACAGGCAGTGTGGGCTCGGGAGCCCCCAATTAAAAAGCTGTTTCAGAGACCTCTGTGCTGTATATAGTTAACCATTTACTGCTCAATAATCCCTGGGAGCAGGGGACAGGCAGTGTGGCCTCGGGAGCCCCCAATTAAAAAGCTGTTTCAGAGACCTCTGTGCCTGTATATTGTTAACCATTTACTGCTCAATAATCCCTGAGAGCAAGGGTCAGGCAGTGTGGCCTCGGGAGCCCCCAATTAAAAAGCTGTTTCAGTGACCTCTGCGCCTGTATAAAGTTAACCATTTACTGCTCATTAATCTCTGGGAGCAAGGGACAGGCAGTGTGGTCCGGGAGTCCCCAGTTAAAAAGGTGTTTCAGATAATCTGTGCTGTGTATAGTTAACCATTTACTGCTCAATAATCCCTGGGAGCAACGGACAGGCAGTGTGGCTTCGGGAGCCCCCAGTTAAAAAGGTGTTTCAGATACTCTGTGCTGTATATAGTTAACCATTTACTGCTAAATAATGCCTCTGAGCAGGGGACAGGCAGTGTGGTCCGGGAGCTCCCAATTAAAAAGCTGTTTCAGAGACCTCTGTGCTGTATATAGTTAATCATTTACTGCTCAATAATCCCTGGGAGCAGGGGACAGACAGTGTGGCTTCGGGAGCCCCCAATTAAAAAACCTGTTTCAGAGGCCTCTGTGCTGTATCTAGTTAACCAATTACTGCTCAATAATCCCTGGGAGCAGGGGTAGGCTGTTTGGCCTTGGGAGTCCCCAATTAAAACGCTGTTTCAGAGACCTTTGTGCCTGTATATAGTTAACCAATTACTGCTCAATAATCCCTGGAAGCAGGGGGAAAGCAGTTTGGCCTCGGGAGCCCCCAATTAAAAAGCTGTTTCAGAGACCTCTTTGCTGTATAAAGTGAACCGTGTACTTCCGAATAATCCCTGGGAGCAGGGGACAGGCAGTGTGGCCTCGGGAGCTCCCAATTAAAAAGCTGTTTCAGAGACCTCTGTGCCTGGATATAGTTAACCATTTACTTCTCAATAACCCCTGGCAGCGGGGGACAGCCAGTGAGGCCTTGGGAGACCCCAATTAAAAAGCTGTTTCAGAGACCTCTGTGCTGTATATAATTAACCATTTACTTCTCAATAATCCCTGGGAGCAGGGGACAGGCAGTGTGGTCCGGGAGCCCCCAATTAAAAAGCTGTTTCAGTGATCTCTGCGCCTGTATACAGTTAACCATTTACTGCTCAATAATCCCTGGGAACAGGGGTCAGGCAGTGTGGCCTCGGGAGCCCCCAATTAAAAAGCTGTTTCAGAGACCTCTGTGCCTGTATAGAGTTAACCATTTACTGCTCAATAATCCCTTGGAGCAGGGGACAGGCAGTGTGGCCTCGGGAGCCCCCAATTAAAAGGTTGTTTCAGAGACCTCTGTGCTGTATATAGTTAACCATTTACTGCTCAATAATCCCTGGGAGCAGGGGACAGGCAGTGTGGCCTCGGGAGCCCCCAATTAAAAAGCTGTTTCAGAGACATCTGTGCCTGTATATAGTTAACCATTTACTGCTCAATAATCCCTGGGAGCAGGGGACAGGCAGTGTGGCCTCGGGAGCCCCCAATTAAAAAGCTGTTTCAGAGACATCTGTGCCTGTATATAGTTAACCATTTACTGCTCAATAATCCCTGAGAGCAGGGGACAGGCAGTGTGGCCTCGGGAGCCCCCAATTAAAAAGCTGTTTCAGAGACATCTGTGCCTGTATATAGTTAACCATTTACTGCTCAATAATCCCTGGGAGCAGGGGTCAGGCAGTGTGGCCTCGGGAGCCCCCAGTTAAAAAGGTGTTTCAGATACTCTGTGCTGTATATAGTTAACCATTTACTGCTCAATAATCCCTGGAAGCAGGTGGAAGGCAGTTTGGATTCGGGAGCCCCCAATTAAAAAGCTGTTTCAGAGACCTCTATGCTGTATATAGTTAACCGTGTACTTCCCAATAATCCCTGGGAGCAGGGGGCAGGAAGTGTGGCCTTGGGAGCCCCCAATTAAAAAGCTGTTTCAGAGACCTCTGTGCTGTATATAATTAACCATTTACTTCTCAATAATCCCTGGGAGCAGGGGACAGGCAGTGTGGTCCGGGAGCCCTCAATTAAAAAGCTGTTTCAGAGTCCTCTGTGCTTTATATAGTTGACCATTTACTTCTCAATAAACCCTGGGAGAAGGGACAGGCAGGTTGGCCTCGGGAGCCACCAATTAAAAAGCTGTTTCAGACATCTCTGTGCCTGTATAGAGTTAACCATTTACTGCTCAGTAATCCCTGGGAACAGGGGTCAGGCAGTGTGGCCTCGGGAGCCCCCAATTAAAAAGCTGTTTCAGAGACCTCTGTGCCTGTATAGAGTTCACCATTTACTGCTCAATAATCCCTTGGAGCAGGGAACAGGCAGTGTGGCCTCGGAGCCCCAATTAAAAGGCTGTTTCAGAGACCTCTGTGCTGTATATAGTTAACTATTTACTGCTCAATAATCCCTGGGAGCAGCGGACAGGCAGTGTGGGCTCGGGAGCCCCCAATTAAAAAGCTGTTTCAGAGACCTCTGTGCTGTATATAGTTAACCATTTACTGCTCAATAATCCCTGGGAGCAGGGGACAGGCAGTGTGGCCTCGGGAGCCCCCAATTAAAAAGCTGTTTCAGAGACCTCTGTGCCTGTATATTGTTAACCATTTACTGCTCAATAATCCCTGAGAGCAAGGGTCAGGCAGTGTGGCCTCGGGAGCCCCCAATTAAAAAGCTGTTTCAGTGACCTCTGCGCCTGTATAAAGTTAACCATTTACTGCTCATTAATCTCTGGGAGCAAGGGACAGGCAGTGTGGTCCGGGAGTCCCCAGTTAAAAAGGTGTTTCAGATAATCTGTGCTGTGTATAGTTAACCATTTACTGCTCAATAATCCCTGGGAGCAACGGACAGGCAGTGTGGCTTCGGGAGCCCCCAGTTAAAAAGGTGTTTCAGATACTCTGTGCTGTATATAGTTAACCATTTACTGCTAAATAATGCCTCTGAGCAGGGGACAGGCAGTGTGGTCCGGGAGCTCCCAATTAAAAAGCTGTTTCAGAGACCTCTGTGCTGTATATAGTTAATCATTTACTGCTCAATAATCCCTGGGAGCAGGGGACAGACAGTGTGGCTTCGGGAGCCCCCAATTAAAAAACCTGTTTCAGAGGCCTCTGTGCTGTATCTAGTTAACCAATTACTGCTCAATAATCCCTGGGAGCAGGGGTAGGCTGTTTGGCCTTGGGAGTCCCCAATTAAAACGCTGTTTCAGAGACCTTTGTGCCTGTATATAGTTAACCAATTACTGCTCAATAATCCCTGGAAGCAGGGGGAAAGCAGTTTGGCCTCGGGAGCCCCCAATTAAAAAGCTGTTTCAGAGACCTCTTTGCTGTATAAAGTGAACCGTGTACTTCCGAATAATCCCTGGGAGCAGGGGACAGGCAGTGTGGCCTCGGGAGCTCCCAATTAAAAAGCTGTTTCAGAGACCTCTGTGCCTGGATATAGTTAACCATTTACTTCTCAATAACCCCTGGCAGCGGGGGACAGCCAGTGAGGCCTTGGGAGACCCCAATTAAAAAGCTGTTTCAGAGACCTCTGTGCTGTATATAATTAACCATTTACTTCTCAATAATCCCTGGGAGCAGGGGACAGGCAGTGTGGTCCGGGAGCCCCCAATTAAAAAGCTGTTTCAGTGATCTCTGCGCCTGTATACAGTTAACCATTTACTGCTCAATAATCCCTGGGAACAGGGGTCAGGCAGTGTGGCCTCGGGAGCCCCCAATTAAAAAGCTGTTTCAGAGACCTCTGTGCCTGTATAGAGTTAACCATTTACTGCTCAATAATCCCTTGGAGCAGGGGACAGGCAGTGTGGCCTCGGGAGCCCCCAATTAAAAGGTTGTTTCAGAGACCTCTGTGCTGTATATAGTTAACCATTTACTGCTCAATAATCCCTGGGAGCAGGGGACAGGCAGTGTGGCCTCGGGAGCCCCCAATTAAAAAGCTGTTTCAGAGACATCTGTGCCTGTATATAGTTAACCATTTACTGCTCAATAATCCCTGGGAGCAGGGGACAGGCAGTGTGGCCTCGGGAGCCCCCAATTAAAAAGCTGTTTCAGAGACATCTGTGCCTGTATATAGTTAACCATTTACTGCTCAATAATCCCTGAGAGCAGGGGACAGGCAGTGTGGCCTCGGGAGCCCCCAATTAAAAAGCTGTTTCAGAGACATCTGTGCCTGTATATAGTTAACCATTTACTGCTCAATAATCCCTGAGAGCAAGGGTCAGGCAGTGTGGCCTCGGGAGCTCCCAATTAATAAGCTGTTTCAGTGACCTCTGCGCCTGTATATAGTTAACCATTTACTGCTCAATAATCCCTGGGAGCAAGGGACAGGTAGTGTGGTCCGGGAGCACCCATTTAAAAAAACTGTTTCAGAGGCCTCTGTGCTGTATATAGTTAACCAATTACTGCTCAATAATCCCTGGGAGCAGGGGACAGGCAGTGTGGCCTCGGGAGCTCCCAATTAAAAAGCTGTTTCAGAGACCTCTGTGCCTGTATATAGTTAACCATTTACTTCTCAATAACCCCTGGTAGCGGGGGACAGCCAGTGAGGCCTTGGGAGCCCCCAATTAAAAAGCTGTTTCAGAGACCTCTGTGCTGTATATAATTAACCATTTACTTCTCAATAATCTCTGGGAGCAGGGGACAGGCAGTGGGGTCCGGGAGCCCCCAATTAAAAAGCTGTTTCAGTGATCTCTGCGCCTGTATACAGTTAACCATTTACTGCTCAATAATCCCTGGGAGAAGGCACAGGCAGGTTGGCCTCGGGAGCCCCCAATTAAAAAGCTGTTTCAGACATCTCTGTGCCTGTATAGAGTTAACCATTTACTGCTCAGCAATCCCTGGGAACAGGGTTCAGGTAGTGTGGCCTCGGGAGGCCCCAATTAAAAAGCTGTTTCAGAGACCTCTGTGCCTGTATAGAGTTAACCATTTACTGCTCAATTATCCCTTGGAGCAGGGGACAGGCAGTGTGGCCTCGGGAGCCCCAATTATAAGGCCGTTTCAGAGACTTCTGTGCTGTACATAGTTAACCATTTACTGCTCAATAATCCCTGGGAGCAGGGGACAGGCTGTGTGGCTCCGGGAGCCCCCAATTGAAAAGCTGTTTCAGATACTCTGTGCTGTATATAGTTCACCATTTACTGCTCAATAATCCCTGGTTGCAGGGGACAGGCAGTGTGGTCTCGAGAGCCTCCAATTAAAAAGATGTTTCAGAGACATATATGCAGTATATAGTTAACCATTTACTGCTCAATAATCCCTGGGAGCAGGGGACAGGCAGTGTGGCCTCGGGACCCCCCAGTTAAAAAGGTGTTTCAGAGACCTCTGTGCTGTATATAGTTAACCATTTGCTGCTCAATAATCCCTGGGAGCAGGGGACAGGCAGTGTGGCTTCGGGAGCCCCCAATTAAAAAAACAGTTTTAGAGGCCTCTGTGCTGTATATAGTTAACCAATTACTGCTCAATAATCCCTGGGAGCAGGGGACAGGCAGTGTGGCTCCGGGAGTCCCCAATTAAAAAGCTGTTTCAGAGACCTCTGTGCTGTATATAGTTAACCGTGTACTTCCCAATAATCCCTGGGAGCAGGGGACAGGCAGTGTGGCCTCGGGAGCTCCCAATTAAAAAGCTGTTTCAGAGACCTCTGTGCCTGTATATAGTTAACCATTTACTTCTCAATAACCCCTGGCAGCGGGGGACAGCCAGTGAGGCCTTGGGAGCCCCCAATTAAAAAGCTGTTTCAGAGACCTCTGTGCTGTATATAATTAACCATTTACTTCTCAATAATCCCTGGGAGCAGGGGACAGGCAGTGTGGTCTGGGAGCCCCCAATTAAAAGGCTGTTTCAGAGACCTCTGTGCTGTATATAGTTAACCATTTACTGCTCAATAATCGCTGGGAGCAGGGGACAGGCAGTGTGGCCTCGGGAGCCCCCAATTAAAAAGCTGTTTCAGAGACATCTGTGCCTGTATATAGTTAACCATTTACTGCTCAATAATGCCTGAGAGCAAGGGTCAGGCAGCGTGGCCTCGGGAGCTCCCAATTAAAAAGCTGTTTCAGAGACCTCTGTGCTGTATATAGTTAACCATTTGCTTCTCAATAATCCCTGGGAGCAGGGCACAGGCAGTGTGGCCTCGGGAGCTCCCAATTAAAAAGCTGTTTCAGAGATCTCTGTGCTGTGTATGGTTAACCATTTACTGCTCAATAATCGCTGGGAGCAGGGGACAGGCAGTGTGGCCTCGGGAGCCCCCAGTTAAAAAGGTGTTTCAGATACTCTGTGCTGTATATCGTTAACCATTTACTGCTCAATAATCCCTGGGAGTAGGGGATAGGCAGTGTGGTCCGGGAGCCCACAATTAAAAAGCTGTTTCAGAGACCTCTGTGCAGTATATAATTAACCATTTACTTCTCAATAATCCCTGGGAGCAGGGAGCAGGCAGTGTGGCCTCGGAAGCCCCCAGTTAAAAAGCTGTTTCAGAGACCTCTGTGCTGTATATAGTTAACCATTTACTTCTCAATAGTCCCTTGGAGCAGGGGACAGGCAGTGTGGTCCGTGAGCCCCCAATTAAAAAGCTGTTTCAGAGACGTCTTTGCTGTATATGGTTAACTATTTACTGCTCAATAATCCCTGGGAGCAGGGGGCAGGCAGGGTGGCCTCGGGAGCCCCCAATTAAAAAGCTGTTTCAGAGACCTGTGTGCTGTATATGGTTAACCATTTACTTCTCAATAGTCCCTTGGAGCAGGGGACAGGCAGTGTGGTCCGTGAGCCCCCAATTAAAAAGCTGTTTCAGAGACGTCTTTGCTGTATATAGCTAACCATTTACTGCTCAATAATCCCTCGGAGCAGGGGTCAGGCAGTGTGTTCCGGGAGACCCCAATTAAAATGCTGTGTCAGAGACCTCTGTGCTGTATATAGTTAACCATTTACTGCTCAATAATCCCTGGGAGCAGGGAACAGGCAGTGTGGCCTCGGGAGCCCCCAATTAAAAAGCTGTTTCAGAGACCTCTGTGCTGTATATAGTTAACCATTTGCGTCTCAATAATCCCTGGGAGCAGGGGACAGGCAGTGTGGTCCGTGAGCCCCAAATTAAAAAGATGTTTCAGAGACGTCTTTGCTGTATATGGATAACCATTTACTGCTCAATAATCCCTGGGAGCAGGGGACAGGCAGTGTGGCCTCGGGAGCCCCCAATTAAAAAGCTGTTTCAGAGACCTGTGTGCTGTATATAGCTAACCATTTACTGCTCAATAATCCCTGGGAGCAGGGGTCAGGCAGTGTGGTCCTGGAGACCCCAATTAAAATGCTGTGTCAGAGACCTCTTTGCTGTATATAGTTAACCATTTACTGCTCAATAATCCCTGGGAGCAGGGGACAGGCTGTGTGGCCGCTGGAGCCGCCAATTAAAAAGCTGTTTCAGAGACCTCTGTGCTGTATATAGTTAACCATTTACTGCTCAATAATCCCTGGGAGCAGGGTAGAGGCAGTGTGGCCTCGGGAGCCCCCAATTAAAAGACTGTTTCAGAGACCTCTGTGCTGTACGTATTTAACCATTTACTGCTCAATAATCCCTGGGAGCAGGGGTCACGCAGTGTGGCCTCGAGAACCCCAATTAAAAAGCTGATTCAGAGACCTCTGTGCTGTATATGGTTAACCATTTAATTATCAATAATCCCTGGGAGCATGGAACAGGCAGTGTGGCCTCAGGAGCCCCCAATTAAAAAGCTGTTTCAGAGACCTCTGTGCTGTATATAGTGAACCATTTACTGCTCAATAATCCCTGGGAGCAGGGGGCAGGCAGTGTGGCCTCGGGAGCCCCCAATTAAAAAGCTGTTTCAGAGACCTCTGTGCTGTATATAGTTAACCATTTACTGCTCAATAATGCCTGGGAGCAGGGGACAGGCAGTGTGGCCTCGGGAGCCCCCAATTAAAAAGGTGTTCCAGATACTCTGTGCTGTATACAGTTAACCATTTACTGCTCAATAATCCCTGGGAGCAGGGGACAGGCAGTGTGGCCTCGGGAGCCCCCAGTTAAAAAGGTGTTTCAGATACTCTGTGCTGTATAAAGTTAACCATTTCCTGCTCAATAATCCCTCTGAGCAGGGGATAGGCAGTGTTGACCGGGAGCTCCCAATTAAAAAGCTGTTTCAGGGACCTCTGTGCTGCATATAGTTAATCATTTACTGCTCAATAATCCCTGGGAGCAGGGGACAGACAGTGTGGCTTCGGGAGTCCCCAATTAAAAAGCTGTTTCAGAGACCTTTGTGCTGTATATAGTTCACCAATTACTGCTCAATAATCCCTGGAAGCAGGGGGAAGGCAGTTTGGATTCGGGAGCCGCCAATTAAAAAGCTGTTTCAGAGACCTCTATGCTGTATATAGTTAACCGTGTACTTCCCAATAATCCCTGGGAGCAGGGGACAGGCAGTGTGGCCTTGGGAGCCCCCAATTAAAAAGCTGTTTCAGAGACCTCTGTGCTGTATATAATTAACCATTTACTTCTCAATAATCCCTGGGAGCAGGGGACAGGCAGTGTGGTCCGGGAGCCCTCAATTAAAAAGCTGTTTCAGAGTCCTCTGTGCTTTATATAGTTGACCATTTACTTCTCAATAAACCCTGGGAGAAGGGACAGGCAGGTTGGCCTCGGGAACCACCAATTAAAAAGCTGTTTCAGACATCTCTGTGCCTGTACAGAGTTAACCATTTACTGCTCAGCAATCCCTGGGAACAGGGGTCAGGCAGTGTGGCCTCGGGAGCCCCAATTATAAGGCCGTTTCAGAGACATATATGCAGTATATAGTTAACCATTTACTGCTCAATAATCCCTGGGAGCAGGGGACAGGCAGTGTGGCCTCGGGACCCCCCAGTTAAAAAGGTGTTTCAGAGACCTCTGTGCTGTATATAGTTAACCATTTGCTGCTCAATAATCCCTGGGAGCAGGGGACAGGCAGTGTGGCTTCGGGAGCCCCCAATTAAAAAAACAGTTTCAGAGGCCTCTGTGCTGTATATAGTTAACCAATTACTGCTCAATAATCCCTGGGAGCAGGGGACAGGCAGTGTAGCTCCGGGAGTCCCCAATTAAAAAGCTGTTTCAGAGACCTCTGTGCTGTATATAGTTAACCGTGTACTTCCCAATAATCCCTGGGAGCAGGGGACAGGCAGTGTGGCCTCTGGAGCTCCCAATTAAAAAGCTGTTTCAGAGACCTCTGTGCCTGTATATAGTTAACCATTTACTTCTCAATAACCCCTGGCAGCGGGGGACAGCCAGTGAGGCCTTGGGAGCCGCCAATTAAAAAGCTGTTTCAGAGACCTCTGTGCTGTATATAATTAACCATTTACTTCTCAATAATCCCTGGGAGCAGGGGACAGGCAGTGTGGTCTGGGAGCCCCCAATTAAAAGGCTGTTTCAGAGACCTCTGTGCTGTATATAGTTAACCATTTACTGCTCAATAATCGCTGGGAGCAGGGGACAGGCAGTGTGGCCTCGGGAGCCCCCAATTAAAAAGCTGTTTCAGAGACATCTGTGCCTGTATATAGTTAACCATTTACTGCTCAATAATGCCTGAGAGCAAGGGTCAGGCAGCGTGGCCTCGGGAGCTCCCAATTAAAAAGCTGTTTCAGAGACCTCTGTGCTGTATATAGTTAACCATTTGCTTCTCAATAATCCCTGGGAGCAGGGCACAGGCAGTGTGGCCTCGGGAGCTCCCAATTAAAAAGCTGTTTCAGAGACCTCTGTGCTGTGTATGGTTAACCATTTACTGCTCAATAATCCCTGGGAGCAGGGGTCAGGCAGTGTGGCCTCGGGAGCCCCCAGTTAAAAAGGTGTTTCAGATACTCTGTGCTGTATATCGTTAACCATTTACTGCTCAATAATCCCTGGGAGTAGGGGATAGGCAGTGTGGTCCGGGAGCCGACAATTAAAAAGCTGTTTCAGAGACCTCTGTGCAGTATATAATTAACCATTTACTTCTCAATAATCCCTGGGAGCAGGGAGCAGGCAGTGTGGCCTCGGAAGCCCCCAATTAAAAAGCTGTTTCAGAGACCTCTGTGCTGTATATAGTTAACCATTTACTTCTCAATAGTCCCTTGGAGCAGGGGACAGGCAGTGTGGTCCGTGAGCCCCCAATTAAAAAGCTGTTTCAGAGACGTCTTTGCTGTATATGGTTAACCATTTACTGCTCAATAATCCCTGGGAGCAGGGGGCAGGCAGGGTGGCCTCGGGAGCCCCCAATTAAAAAGCTGTTTCAGAGACCTGTGTGCTGTATATGGTTAACCATTTACTTCTCAATAGTCCCTTGGAGCAGGGGACAGGCAGTGTGGTCCGTGATCCCCCAATTAAAAAGCTGTTTCAGAGACGTCTTTGCTGTATATAGCTAACCATTTACTGCTCAATAATCCCTGGGAGCAGGGGTCAGGCAGTGTGTTCCGGGAGACCCCAATTAAAATGCTGTGTCAGAGACCTCTGTGCTGTATATAGTTAACCATTTACTGCTCAATAATCCCTGGGAGCAGGGAACAGGCAGTGTGGCCTCGGGAGCCCCCAATTAAAAAGCTGTTTCAGAGACCTCTGTGCTGTATATAGTTAACCATTTGCGTCTCAATAATCCCTGGGAGCAGGGGACAGGCAGTGTGGTCCGTGAGCCCCAAATTAAAAAGATGTTTCAGAGACGTCTTTGCTGTATATGGTTAACCATTTACTGCTCAATAATCCCTGGGAGCAGGGGACAGGCAGTGTGGCCTCGGGAGCCCCCAATTAAAAAGCTGTTTCAGAGACCTGTGTGCTGTATATAGCTAACCATTTACTGCTCAATAATCCCTGGGAGCAGGGGTCAGGCAGTGTGGTCCTGGAGACCCCAATTAAAATGCTGTGTCAGAGACCTCTTTGCTGTATATAGTTAACCATTTACTGCTCAATAATCCCTGGGAGCAGGGGACAGGCTGTGTGGCCGCTGGAGCCGCCAATTAAAATGCTGTTTCAGAGACCTCTGTGCTGTATATAGTTAACCATTTACTGCTCAATAATCCCTGGGAGCAGGGTAGAGGCAGTGTGGCCTCGGGAGCCCCCAATTAAAAGACTGTTTCAGAGACCTCTGTGCTGTACGTATTTAACCATTTACTGCTCAATAATCCCTGGGAGAAGGGGTCACGCAGTGTGGCCTCGAGAACCCCAATTAAAAAGATGATTCAGAGACCTCTGTGCTGTATATGGTTAACCATTTAATTATCAATAATCCCTGGGAGCAGGGAACAGGCAGTGTGGCCTCAGGAGCCCCCAATTAAAAAGCTGTTTCAGAGACCTCTGTGCTGTATATAGTTAACCATTTACTGCTCAATAATCCCTGGGAGCAGGGGGCAGGCAGTGTGGCCTCGGGAGCCCCCAATTAAAAAGCTGTTTCAGAGACCTCTGTGCTGTATATAGTTAACCATTAACTGCTCAATAATGCCTGGGAGCAGGGGACAGGCAGTTTGGCCTCGGGAGCCCCCAATTAAAAAGTTGTTCCAGATACTCTGTGCTGTATACAGTTAACCATTTACTGCTCAATAATCCCTGGGAGCAGGGGACAGGCAGTGTTGCCTCGGGAGCCCCCAATTAAAAAGCTGTTTCAGAGACCTGTGTGCTGTATATAGCTAACCATTTACTGCTCAATAATCCCTGGGAGCAGGGGTCAGGCAGTGTGGTCCTGGAGACCCCAATTAAAATGCTGTGTCAGAGACCTCTTTGCTGTATATAGTTAACCATTTACTGCTCAATAATCCCTGGGAGCAGGGGACAGGCTGTGTGGCCGCTGGAGCCGCCAATTAAAAAGCTGTTTCAGAGACCTCTGTGCTGTATATAGTTAACCATTTACTGCTCAATAATCCCTGGGAGCAGGGTAGAGGCAGTGTGGCCTCGGGAGCCCCCAATTAAAAGACTGTTTCAGAGACCTCTGTGCTGTACGTATTTAACCATTTACTGCTCAATAATCCCTGGGAGCAGGGGTCACGCAGTGTGGCCTCGAGAACCCCAATTCAAAAGCTGATTCAGAGACCTCTGTGCTGTATATGGTTAACCATTTAATTATCAATAATCCCTGGGAGCAGGGAACAGGCAGTGTGGCCTCAGGAGCCCCCAATTAAAAAGCTGTTTCAGAGACCTCTGTGCTGTATATAGTTAACCATTTACTGCTCAATAATCCCTGGGAGCAGGGGGCAGGCAGTGTGGCCTCGGGAGCCCCCAATTAAAAAGCTGTTTCAGAGACCTCTGTGCTGTATATAGTTAACCATTAACTGCTCAATAATGCCTGGGAGCAGGGGACAGGCAGTTTGGCCTCGGGAGCCCCCAATTAAAAAGGTGTTCCAGATACTCTGTGCTGTATACAGTTAACCATTTACTGCTCAATAATCCCTGGGAGCAGGGGACAGGCAGTGTGGCCTCGGGAGCCCCCAGTTAAAAAGGTGTTTCAGATACTCTGTGCTGTATAAAGTTAACCATTTCCTGCTCAATAATCCCTCTGAGCAGGGGATAGGCAGTGTAGACCGGGAGCTCCCAATTAAAAAGCTGTTTCAGGGACCTCTGTGCTGCATATAGTTAATCATTTACTGCAAAATAATCCCTGGGAGCAGGGGACAGACAGTGTGGCTTCGGGAGTCCCCAATTAAAAAGCTGTTTCAGAGACCTTTGTGCTGTATATAGTTCACCAATTACTGCTCAATAATCCCTGGAAGCAGGGGGAAGGCAGTTTGGATTCGGGAGCCGCCAATTAAAAAGCTGTTTCAGAGACCTCTATGCTGTATATAGTTAACCGTGTACTTCCCAATAATCCCTGGGAGCAGGGGACAGGCAGTGTGGCCTTGGGAGCCCCCAATTAAAAAGCTGTTTCAGAGACCTCTGTGCTGTATATAATTAACCATTTACTTCTCAATAATCCCTGGGAGCAGGGGACAGGCAGTGTGGTCCGGGAGCCCTCAATTAAAAAGCTGTTTCAGAGTCCTCTGTGCTTTATATAGTTGACCATTTACTTCTCAATAAACCCTGGGAGAAGGGACAGGCAGGTTGGCCTCGGGAACCACCAATTAAAAAGCTGTTTCAGACATCTCTGTGCCAGTACAGAGTTAACCATTTACTGCTCAGCAATCCCTGGGAACAGGGGTCAGGCAGTGTGGCCTCGGGAGCCCCCAATTAAAAAGCTGTTTCAGAGACCTCTGTGCCTGTATAGAGTTAACCATTTACTGCTCAATAATCCCTTGGAGCAGGGAACAGGCAGTGTGGCCTAGGAGCCCCAATTAAAAGGCTGTTTCAGAGACTTCTGTGCTGTATATTGTTAACTATTTACTGCTCAATAATCCCTGGGAGCAGGGGACAGGCAGTGTGGGCTCGGGAGCCCCCAATTAAAAAGCTGTTTCAGAGACCTCTGTGCTGTATATAGTTAACCATTTACTGCTCAATAATCCCTGGGAGCAGGGCACAGGCAGTGTGGCCTCGGGAGCCCCCAATTAAAAAGCTGTTTCAGAGACCTCTGTGCCTGTATATAGTTAACCATTTACTGCTCAATAATCCCTGAGAGCAAGGGTCAGGCAGTGTGGCCTCGGGAGCCCCCAATTAAAAAGCTGTTTCAGTGACCTCTGTGCCTGTATATAGTTAACCATTTACTGCTCAATAATCCTTCGGAGCAGTTTACAGGCAGTGTGGCCTCAGGCGCCCCCAATTAAAAAACTGTTTCAGAGACCTCTGTGCTGTATACAGTTAACCATTTACTGCCCAATAATCCCTGGGAGCAGGGGACAGGCGGTGTAGCCTTGGGAGCCCCCAATTAAAAAGCTGCTTCAGAGGCCTCTGTCCTGCATATACTTAACCATTTACTGCTCAATAATGCCTCTGAGCAGGGGACAGGCAGTGTGGTCCGGGAGCTCCCAATTAAAAAGCTGTTTCAGAGACCTCTGTGCTGTATATAGTTAATCATTTACTGCTCAATAATCCCTGGGAGCAGGGGACAGACAGTGTGGTTTCGGGAGCCCCCATTTAAAAAAACTGTTTCAGAGGCCTCTGTGCTGTATATAGTTAACCAATTACTGCTCAATAATCCCTGGGAGCAGGGGACAGGCGGTGTAGCCTTGGGAGCCCCCAATTAAAAAGCTGCTTCAGAGGCCTCTGTCCTGCATATACTTAACCATTTACTGCTCAACAATCCCTGGGAGCAGGGGACAGGCAGTTTGGCCTCGGGGGCCCCCAATTAAAAAGCTGTTTCAGATGCTCTCTGCTGTATATAGTTAACCATTTACCGCTCAATAATCCCTGCGAGCAGGGGACAGGCAGTGTGGCCTCGGGAGTCCCCAGTTAAAAAGGTGTTTCAGATAATCTGTGCTGTATATAGTTAACCATTTACTGCTCAATAATCCCTGGGAGCAACGGACAGGCAGTGTGGCCTCGGGAGTCCCCAGTTCAAAAGGTGTTTCAGATACTCTGTGCTGTATATAGTTAACCATTTACTGCTAAATAATGCCTCTGAGCAGGGGACAGGCATTGTGGTCCGGGAGCTCCCAATTAAAAAGCTGTTTCAGAGACCTCTGTGCTGTATATAGTTAATCATTTACTGCTCAATAATCCCTGGGAGCAGGGGACAGACAGTGTGGCTTCGGGAGCCCCCAATTAAAAAACCTGTTTCAGAGGCCTCTGTGCTGTATATAGTTAACCAATTACTGCTCAATAATCCCTGGGAGCAGGGGTAGGCTGTTTGGCCTTGGGAGTCCCCAATTAAAAAGCTGTTTCAGAGACCTTTGTGCCTGTATATAGTTAATCAATTACTGCTCAATAATCCCTGGAAGCAGGGGGAAAGCAGTTTGGCCTCGGGAGCCCCCAATTAAAAAGCTGTTTCAGAGACCTCTATGCTGTATAAAGTGAACCGTGTACTTCCCAATAATCCCTGGGAGCAGGGGACAGGCAGTGTGGCCTCGGGAACTCCCAATTAAAAAGCTGTTTCAGAGACCTCTGTGCCTGTATATAGTTAACCATTTACTTCTCAATAACCCCTGGCAGCGGGGGACAGCCAGTGAGGCCTTGGGAGACCCCAATTAAAACGCTGTTTCAGAGACCTCTGTGCTGTATATAATTAACCATTTACTTCTCAATAATCCCTGGGAGCAGGGGACAGGCAGTGTGGTCCGGGAGCCCCCAATTAAAAAGCTGTTTCAGTGATCTCTGCGCCTGTATACAGTTAACCATTTACTGCTCAATAATCCCTGGGAACAGGGGTCAGGCAGTGTGGCCTCGGGAGCCCCCAATTAAAAAGCTGTTTCAGAGACCTCTGTGCCTGTATAGAGTTAACCATTTACTGCTCAATAATCCCTTGGAGCAGGGGACAGGCAGTGTGGCCTCGGGAGCCCCAATTAAAAGGCCGTTTCAGAGACTTCTGTGCTGTACATAGTTAACCATTTACTGCTCAATAATCCCTGGGAGCAGGGGACAGGCAGTGTGGCCTCGGGAGCACCCAATTAAAAGGTTGTTTCAGAGACCTCTGTGCTGTATATAGTTAACCATTTACTGCTCAATAATCCCTGGGAGCAGGGGACAGGCAGTGTGGCCTCGGGAGCCCTCAATTAAAAAGCTGTTTCAGAGACATCTGTGCCTGTATATAGTTAACCATTTACTGCTCAATAATCCCTGGGAGCAGGGGACTGGCAGTGTGGCCTCGCGAGCCCCCAATTAAAAAGCTGTTTCAGAGACATCTGTGCCTGTATATAGTTAACCATTTACTGCTCAATAATCCCTGAGTGCAAGGGTCAGGCAGTGTGGCCTCGGGAGCTCCCAATTAATAAACTGTTTCAGTGACCTCTGCGCCTGTATATAGTTAACCATTTACTGCTCAATAATCCCTGGGAGCAAGGGACAGGCAGTGTGGTCCGGGAGCACCCATTTAAAAAAACTGTTTCAGAGGCCTCTGTGCTGTATATAGTTAACCAATTACTGCTCAATAATCCCTGGGAGCAGGGGACAGGCAGTTTGGCCTCGGGAGCTCCCAATTAAAAAGCTGTTTCAGAGACCTCTGTGCCTGTATATAGTTAACCATTTACTTCTCAATAACCCCTGGTAGCGGGGGACAGCCAGTGAGGCCTTGGGAGCCCCCAATTAAAAAGCTGTTTCAGAGACCTCTGTGCTGTATAAAATTAACCATTTACTTCTCAATAATCTCTGGGAGCAGGGGACAGGCAGTGGGGTCCGGGAGCCCCCAATTAAAAAGCTGTTTCAGTGATCTCAGCGCCTGTATACAGTTAACCATTTACTGCTCAATAATCCCTGGGAGAAGGCACAGGCAGGTTGGCCTCGGGAGCCCCCAATTAAAAAGCTGTTTCAGACATCTCTGTGCCTGTATAGAGTTAACCATTTACTGCTCAGCAATCCCTGGGAACAGGGGTTAGGCAGTGTGGCCTCGGGAGCCCCCAATTAAAAAGCTGTTTCAGAGACCTCTGTGCCTGTATAGAGTTAACCATTTACTGCTCAATTATCCCTTGGAGCAGGGGACAGGCAGTGTGGCCTCGGGAGCCCCAATTATAAGGCCGTTTCAGAGACTTCTGTGCTGTACATAGTTAACCATTTACTGCTCAATAATCCCTGGGAGCAGGGGACAGGCTGTGTGGCTCCGGGAGCCCCCAATTAAAAAGCTGTTTCAGATACTCTGTGCTGTATATAGTTCACCATTTACTGCTCAATAATCCCTGGTTGCAGGGGACAGGCAGTGTGGTCTCGAGAGCCTCCAATTAAAAAGATGTTTCAGAGACATATATGCAGTATATAGTTAACCATTTACTGCTCAATAATCCCTGGGAGCAGGGGACAGGCAGTGTTGCCTCGGGACCCCCCAGTTAAAAAGGTGTTTCAGAGACCTCTGTGCTGTATATAATTAACCATTTACTGCTCAATAATCCCTGGGAGCAGGGGACAGGCAGTGTGGCTTCGGGAGCCCCCAATTTAAAAAACAGTTTTTATGAGGCCTCTGTGCTGTATATAGTTAACCAATTACTGCTCAATAATCCCTGGGAGCAGGGGACAGGCAGTGTGGCTCCGGGAGTCCCCAATTAAAAAGCTGTTTCAGAGACCTCTGTGCTGTATATAGTTAACCGTGTACTTCCCAATAATCCCTGGGAGCAGGGGACAGGCAGTGTGGCCTCGGGAGCTCCCAATTAAAAAGCTGTTTCAGAGACCTCTGTGCCTGTATATAGTTAACCATTTACTTCTCAATAACCCCTGGCAGCGGGGGACAGCCAGTGAGGCCTTGGGAGCCCCCAATTAAAAAGCTGTTTCAGAGACCTCTGTGCTGTATATAATTAACCATTTACTGCTCAATAATCCCTGGGAGAAGGGACAGGCAGGTTGGCCTCGGGAGCCCCAATTAAAAAGCTGTTTCAGACATCTCTGTGCCTGTATAGAGTTAACCATTTACTGCTCAATAATCCCTTGGAGCAGGGGACAGGCAGTGTGGCCAAGGGAGCCCCCAATTAAAAGGCTGTTTCAGAGACCTCTGTGCTGTATATAGTTAACCATTTACTGCTCAATAATCCCTGGGAGCAGGGGACAGGCAGTGTGGCCTCGGGAGCCCCCAATTAAAAAGCTGTTTCAGAGACATCTGTGCCTGTATATAGTTAACCATTTACTGCTCAATAATCCCTGAGAGCAAGGGTCAGGCAGTGTGGCCTCGGGAGCTCCCAATTAAAAATCTGTTTCAGTGACCTCTGCGCCTGTATATAGTTAACCATTTACTGCTCAATAATCCCTGGGAGCAAGGGACAGGCAGTGTGGTCCGGGAGCACCCAATTAAAAAACTGTTTCAGAGACCTCTGTGCTGTACAGAGTTAACCATTTACTGCTCAATAATCCCTGGGAGCAGGGGTCAGGCAGTGTGGCCTCGGGAGCCCCCAGTTAAAAAGCTGTTTCAGTGACCTCTGTGCTGTATATAGCTAACCATTTACTGCTCAATAATCCCTGGGAGCAGGGGTCAGGCAGTGTGGCCTCGGGAGCCCCCAATTAAAAAGCTGAATCAGTGACCTCTGTGCAGTATATAGTTAACCATTTACTGCTCAACAATCCCTGGGAGCAGGGGACAGGCAGTGTGGCCTGGGGAGCCTCCAATTTAAAAGCTGTTTCAGAGGCCACTGTGCATTGTATAGTTAATCATTTACTGCTCAATAATCCCTGGGAGCAGGGGACAGGCAGTTTGGCCTTATGAGTCACCAATTAAAAAGCTGTTTCAGAGACCTTTGTGCCTGTATATAGTTAACCATTTACTGCTCAATAATCCCTGGGAGCAGGGGACAGGCAGTTTGGCCTCAGGGGCCCCCAATTAAGAAGCTGTTTCAGATACTCTGTGCTGTATATAGTTAACAATTTACTGCTCAATAATCCCTGGGAGCAGGGGACAGGCAGTGTGGCCTCGGGAGCCCCCAATTAAAAAGCTGTTTCAGATTCTCTGTGCTGTATATAGTTAACCATTTACTGCTCAATAATCCCTGGGAGCAGGGGACATGCAGTGTGGCCTCGGGAGCCCCCAGTTAAAAAGGTGTTTCAGAGACCTCTGTGCTGTATATAGTTAACCATTTACTGCTCAATAATCCCTGGGAGCAGGGGACAGGCAGTGAGGCCTCGGGAGCCCCCAATTAAAAAGCTGTTTCAGAGACATCTGAGCCTGTATCTAGTTAACCATTTACTGCTCAATAATCCCTGGGAGGAGGGGACAGGCAGTGTGGCCTCGGGAGCCCCAATTAAAAGGCTATTTCAGAGACTTCTGTGCTGTATATAATTAACCATTTACTGCTCAATAATCCCTCTGAGCAGGGGACAGGCAGTGTGGTCCGGGAGCTCCCAATTAAAAAGCTGTTTCAGAGACCTCTGTGCTGTATATAGTTAACCATTTACTGCTCAATAATCCCTGGGAGCAGGGGACAGGCAGTGTGGTTATGGGAGCCCCCAATTAAAAAGCTGTTTCAGAGACCTCTGTGCCTGTATATAGTTAACCATTTACTGCTCAATAATCCCTGAGAGCAAGGGCCAGGCAGCGTGGCCTCGGGTGCCTCCAATTAAAAAGCTGTTTCAGTGACCTCTGCGCCTGTATATAGTTAACCATTTACTTCTCAATAATCCCTGGGAGCAGGGCACAGGCAGTGTGGTCTCGGGAGCCCCCAATTAAAAATCTGTTTCAGAGACCTCTGTGCTGTATATAGTGAACCATTTACTGCTCAATAATCCCTGGGAGCAAGGGACAGGCAGTGTGGTCCGGGAGCACCCATTGAAAAAGCTGTTTCAGAGACCTCTATGCTGTATATAGTTAACCATTTACTGCTCATTAATCCTTCGGAGCAGGGGACAGGCAGTGTAGCCTCGGGTGCTCCCAATTAAAAAGCTGTTTCAGAGACCTCTGTACTGTACAGAGTTATCCATTTACTTCTCAATAATTCCTGGGAGAAGGGGGCAGGCAGGTTGGCCTCGGGATCCCCCAATTAAAAAGCTGTTTCCGAGATCTCTGTGCTGTATACAGTTAACCATTTACTGCTCAATAATCCCTGGGAGCAGGGGACAGGCAGAGTGGCCTTATGAGCCCCCAATTAAAAAGCTGTTTCAGAGGCCTCTGTGCATTTTATAGTTAACCATTTACTGCTCAATAATCCTTCGGAGCAGGGGACAGGCAGTGTGGCTCTGGGAGCCCCCAATTAAAAAGCTGAATCAGTGACCTCTGTGCTGTATATAGTTAACCATTTACTGCTCAACAATCCCTGGGAGCAGGGGACAGGCAGTGTGGCCTGGGGAGCCCCCAATTAAAAAGCTGTTTCAGAGGCCACTGTGCATTATATAGTTAACCATTTACTGCTCAATAATCCCGGGGAGCAGGGGACAGGCAGTTTGGCCTTATGAGTCACCAATTAAAAAGCTGTTTCAGAGACCTTTGTGCCTGTATATAGTTAACCATTTACTGCTCAATAATCCCTGGGAGCAGGGGACAGGCAGTTTGGCCTCAGGGGCCCCCAATTAAAAAGCTGTTTCAGATACCCTGTGCTGTATATAGTTAACCATTTACTGCTCAATAATGCCTGGGAGCAGGGGACAGGCAGTGTGGCCTCGGGAGCCCCCAATTAAAAAGCTGTTTCAGATACTCTGTGCTGTATATAGTTAACCATTTACTGCTCAATAATCCCTGGGAGCAGGGGACAGGCAGTGTGGCCTCGGGAGCCCCCAGTTAAAAAGGTGTTTCAGAGACCTCTATGCTGTATATAGTTAACCATTTACTGCTCATTAATCCTTCGGAGCAGGGGACAGGCAGTGTAGCCTCGGGTGCTCCCAATTAAAAAGCTGTTTCAGAGACCTCTGTACTGTACAGAGTTATCCATTTACTTCTCAATAATTCCTGGGAGAAGGGGGCAGGCAGGTTGGCCTCGGGATCCCCCAATTAAAAAGCTGTTTCCGAGATCTCTGTGCTGTATACAGTTAACCATTTACTGCTCAATAATCCCTGGGAGCAGGGGACAGGCAGAGTGGCCTTATGAGCCCCCAATTAAAAAGCTGTTTCAGAGGCCTCTGTGCATTTTATAGTTAACCATTTACTGCTCAATAATCCTTCGGAGCAGGGGACAGGCAGTGTGGCTCTGGGAGCCCCCAATTAAAAAGCTGAATCAGTGACCTCTGTGCTGTATATAGTTAACCATTTACTGCTCAACAATCCCTGGGAGCAGGGGACAGGCAGTGTGGCCTGGGGAGCCCCCAATTAAAAAGCTGTTTCAGAGGCCACTGTGCATTATATAGTTAACCATTTACTGCTCAATAATCCCGGGGAGCAGGGGACAGGCAGTTTGGCCTTATGAGTCACCAATTAAAAAGCTGTTTCAGAGACCTTTGTGCCTGTATATAGTTAACCATTTACTGCTCAATAATCCCTGGGAGCAGGGGACAGGCAGTTTGGCCTCAGGGGCCCCCAATTAAAAAGCTGTTTCAGATACCCTGTGCTGTATATAGTTAACCATTTACTGCTCAATAATGCCTGGGAGCAGGGGACAGGCAGTGTGGCCTCGGGAGCCCCCAATTAAAAAGCTGTTTCAGATACTCTGTGCTGTATATAGTTAACCATTTACTGCTCAATAATCCCTGGGAGCAGGGGACAGGCAGTGTGGCCTCGGGAGCCCCCAGTTAAAAAGGTGTTTCAGACACCTCTGTGCCTGTACATAGTTAACCATTTACTGCTCAATAATCCCTGGGAGCAGGGGACAGGCAGTGTGGCCTCGGGAGCCCCAATAAAAAGGCTGTTTCAGAGACTTCTGTGCTGTATATAATTAACCATTTACTGCTCAATAATCCCTCTGAGCAGGGGACAGGCAGTGTGGTCCGGGAGCTCCCAATTAAAAAGCTGTTTCAGAGACCTCTGTGCTGTATATAGTTAACCATTTACTGCTCAATAATCCCTGGGAGCAGGGGACAGGCAGTGTGGTTACGGGAGCCCCCAATTAAAAAGCTGTTTCAGAGACCTCTGTGCCTGTATATAGTTAACCATTTACTGCTCAATAATCCCTGAGAGCAAGGGCCAGTCAGCGTGGCCTCGGGAGCCTCCAATTAAAAAGCTGTGTCAGTGACCTCTGCGCCTGTATATAGTTAACCATTTACTTCTCAATAATCCCTGCGAGCAGGGCACAGGCAGTGTGGCCTCGGGAGCCCCCAATTAAAAAGCTGTTTCAGAGACCTCTGTGCTGTATATAGTTAACCATTTACTTCTCAATAATCCCTGGGAGCAGGGCACAGGCAGTGTGGCCTCGGGAGCCCCCATTTAAAAAGCTGTTTCAGAGACCTCTTTGCTGTATATAGTTAACCATTTACTGCTCATTAATCCTTCGGAGCAGGGGACAGGCAGTGTAGTCTCGGGTGCTCCCAATTAAAAAGCTGTTTCTGAGACCTCTGTACTGTACAGACTTATCCATTTACTTCTCAATAATCCCTGGGAGAAGGGGGCAGGCAGGTTTGCCTCGGGAGCCCCCAATTAAAAAGCTGTTTCAGAGACATCTGTGCCTGTACATAGTTAACCATTTACTGCTCAATAATCCCTGGGAGCAGGGGACAGGCAGTGTGGCCTCGGGAGCCCCAATTAAAAGGCTGTTTCAGAGACTTCTGTGCTGTATATAATTAACCATTTACTGCTCAATAATCCCTCTGAGCAGGGGACAGGCAGTGTGGTCCGGGAGCTCCCAATTAAAAAGCTGTTTCAGAGACCTCTGTGCTGTATATAGTTAACCATTTACTGCTCAATAATCCCTGGGAGCAGGGGACAGGCAGTGTGGTTACGGGAGCCCCCAATTAAAAAGCTGTTTCAGAGACCTCTGTGCCTGTATATAGTTAACCATTTACTGCTCAATAATCCCTGGGAGCAGGGGACAGGCAGCGTGGCCTCGGGAGCCTCCAATTAAAAAGCTGTTTCAGTGACCCCTGCGCCTGTATATAGTTAACCATTTACTTCTCAATAATCCCTGCGAGCAGGGCACAGGCAGTGTGGCCTCGGGAGCCCCCAATTAAAAAGCTGTTTCAGAGACCTCTGTGCTGTATATAGTTAACCATTTACTTCTCAATAATCCCTGGGAGCAGGGCACAGGCAGTGTGGCCTCGGGAGCCCCCACTTAAAAAGGTGTTTCAGAGACCTCTTTGCTGTATATAGTTAACCATTTACTGCTCATTAATCCTTCGGAGCAGGGGACAGGCAGTGTAGTCTCGGGTGCTCCCAATTAAAAAGCTGTTTCTGAGACCTCTGTACTGTACAGAGTTATCCATTTACTTCTCAATAATCCCTGGGAGAAGGGGGCAGGCAGGTTTGCCTCGGGAGCCCCCAATTAAAAAGCTGTTTCAGAGACCTCTGTGCTGTATATAGTTAACCATTTACTGCTCAATAATCCCTGGGAGCAAGGGACAGGCAGTGTGGTCCAGGAGCACCCATTTAAAAAGCTGTTTCAGAGACCTCTTTGCTGTATATAGTTAACCATTTACTGCTCATTAATCCTTCGGAGCAGGGGACAGGCAGTGTGGCTCCGGGAGCCCCCAATTAAAAAGCTGTTTCAGAGACCTCTGTACTGTACAGAGTTATCCACTTACTTCTCAATAATCCCTGGGAGAAGGGGGCAGGCAGGTTGGCCTCGGGATCCCCCAATTAAAAAGCTGTTTCCGAGATCTCTGTGCTGTATACAGTTAACCATTTACTGCTCAATCATCCCTGGGAGCAGGGGACAGGCAGTGTGGCCTTGGGAGCCCCCAATTAAAAAGCTGTTTCAGAGGCCTCTGTGCATTTTATAGTTAACCATTTACTGCTCAATAATCCTTCGGAGCAGGGGACAGGCAGTGTGGCTCTGGGAGCCCCCAATTAAAAAGCTGAATCAGTGACCTCTGAGCTGTATATAGTTAACCATTTACTGCTCAACAATCCCTGGGAGCAGGGGACAGGCAGTGTGGCCTGGGGAGCCCCCAATTAAAAAGCTGTTTCAGAGGCCACTGTGCATTATATAGTTAACCATTTCCTGCTCAATAATCCCTGGGAGCAGGGGACAGGCAGTTTGGCCTTGTGAGTCACCAATTAAAAAGCTGTTTCAGATACTCTGTGCTGTATATAGTTAACCATTTACTGCTCAATTATCCCTGGGAGCAGAGACAGGCAGTGAGGTCCGGGAGCCCCCAATTAAAAAGCTGTTTCAGAGACCTCTGTGCCTGTATAGAGTTAACCATTTACAACTCAATAATCCCTGGGAGCAGGGTACAGGGAGCGTGGCCTCAGGCGCCCCCAATTAAAAAGCTGTTTCAGTGACCTCTGTGCAGTATATCGTTAACCATTTACTGCTCAATAATCCCTGGGAGCAGGGACAGGGAGTGTGGTCCGGGAGCCCCCAATTAAAAAGCTGTTTCAGAGACCTCTGTGCTGTATATAGTTAACCATTTACTGCTCAATAATCCCTGGGAGCAGGGGACAGGCAGTGTGGTCCGGGAGCCCCCAATTAAAATGCTGTGTCAGAGAACACTGCGCCTGTATACAGTCAACCATTTACTTCCCAATAATCCCTGGGAGCAGGGTACAGGCAGTGTGGCCTCGGGAGCCCCCAATTAAAAGGCTGTTTCAGAGACATCTGTGCTGTACAAGGTTAACCATTTACTGCTGAATAATCCCTGGGAGCAGGGGTCAGGCAGTGTGGCCTCGGGAGCCCCCAGTTAAAAAGGTGTTTCAGATATTCTGTGCTGTACGTATTTAACCATTTACTTCTAAATAATCCCTGGGAGCAGGGGTCAGGCAGTGTGGCCTTGGGAGCCGCCAATTAAAAAGCTGTTTCAGAGACCTCTGTGCTGTACGTATTTAACCATTTACTGCTCAATAATCCCTGGGAGCAGGAGACAGGCAGTGTGGCTCCGGGAGCCCCCAATTAAAAAGCTGTTTCAGTGACCTCTGTGGTGTATATAGTGAACCATTTACTGCTCAATAATCCCTGGGAGCAGGGGACAGGCAGTTTGGCCTCGGGGGCCCCCAATTATAAAACTGTTTCAGAGACCTCTGTGCTATATGTAGTTAACCATTTACTGCTCAATAATCCCTGGGAGCTGGGGACAGGCAGTGTAGCTCCGGGAGCCCCCAATTAAAAAGCTGTTTCAGAGGCCTCTGTGCCTGTATATAGTTAACCATTTACAGCTCAATAATCCCTTGGAGCAGGGAGCAGGCAGTGTGGCATGGCAGCACCCAATTAAAAAGCTGTTTGGGAGACCTCTGTGCTGTATACAATTAACCATTTACTTCCCAATAATCCCTGGCAGCAGTGGAAAGGCAGTGTGGCCATGGGAGCCCCCAATTAAAAGGCTGTTTCAGAGACCTCTGAGCTGTACGTATTTAACCATTTACTGCTCAATAATCCCTGGGAGCAAGGGTCAGGCAGTGCGGCCTCGGGAGCTCCCAATTAAAAAGCTGTTTCAGAGACCTCTGCGCCTGTATATATTTAACCATTTACTGCTCAATAATCCCTGGGAGCAGGGGACAGGCAGTGTGGCCTCGGGAGCCCCCAGTTAAAAAGGTGTTTCAGATACTCTGTGCTGTATATAGTTAACCATTTACTGCTCAATAATCCCTCTGAGCAGGGGACAGGCAGTGTGGTCCGGGAGGTCCCAATTAAAAAGCTGTTTCAGAGACCTCTGTGCTGTATATAGTTAATCATTTACTGCTCAATAATCCCTGGGAGCAGGGGACAGACAGTGTGGCCTCGGGAGCCCCCAATTAAAAAGCTGTTTCAGAGACCTCTGTGCTGTATATAGTTAACCAATTACTGCTCAATAATCCCTGGGAGCAGGGGTAGGCTGTTTGGCCTTGGGAGTCCCCAATTATAAAGCTGTTTCAGAGACCTTTATGCCTGTATATAGTTAACCAATTACTGCTCAATAATCCCTGGAAGCAGGGGGAAGGCAGTTTGGCCTCGGGAGCCCCCAATTAAAAAGCTGTTACAGAGATCTCTATGCTGTATATAGTTAACCGTGTACGTCCCAATAATCCCTGGGAGCAGGAAACAGGTAGTTTGGATTCGGGTGCCCCCAATTAAAAAGCTGTTTCAGAGACTTCTATGCTGTATATAGTTAACCGTGTACTTTCCAATAATCCCTGGGAGCAGGGGACAGCCAGTGTGGCCTTGGGAGCCCCCAATTAAAAAGCTGTTTCAGAGACCTCTGTGCTGTATATAATTAACCATTTACTTCTCAATAATCCCTGGGAGCAGGGGACAGGCAGTGTGGCCTCGGGAGCCCCCAATTAAAAAGCTGTTTCAGTGATCTCTGCGCCTGTATATAGTTAACCATTTACTGCTCAATAATCCCTGGGAGCAGGGGACAGGCAGTGTGGCCTTGGGAGTCCCCAATTAAAAAGCTGTTTCAGATGCTCTGTGCTGTATATAGTTAACCATTTACTGCTCAATAATCCCTGGGAGCAGGGGACAGGCAGTGTGGCCTCGGGAGCCCCAATTAAAAGGCTGTTTCAGAGACTTCTGTGCTGTATATAGTTAACCATTTACTGCTCAATAATCCCTGGGAGCAGGGAACAGGCAGTGTGGTTACGGGAGCCCCCAATTAAAAAGCTGTTTCAGAGACCTCTGTGCCTGTATATAGTTAACCATTTACTTCTCAATAATCCCTGAGAGCAAGGGTCAGGCAGCGTGGCCCCGGGAGCCTCCAATTTAAAAGCTGTTTCAGTGACCTCTGCGCCTGTATATAGTTAACCATTTACTTCCCAATAATCCCTGGGAGCAGGGTACAGGCAGTGTGGCCTCGGGAGCCCCAAATTAAAAGGCTGTTTCAGAGACATCTGTGCTGTACAAGGTTAACCATTTACTGCTCAATAATCCCTGGGAGCAGGGGACAGGCAGTGTGGCCTCGGGAGCCCCCAGTTAAAAAGGTGTTTCAGATACTCTGTGCTGTATATAGTTAACCATTTACTGCTCAATAATCGATGGGAGCAGGGGACAGGCAGTGTGGGCTCGGGAGCCCCCAATTAAAAAGCTGTTTCAGAGACTTCTGTGCCTGAATATAGTTAACCATTTACTGCTCAATAATACCTAGGAGCAGGGGACAGGCAGTGTGGCCTCGGGAGCCCCCAATTAAAAAGCTGTTTCAGAGACCTCTGTGCTGTATATAATTAACTATTTACTTCTCAATAATCCCTGGGAGCAGGGGACAGGCAGTGTGTCTCCGGGAGCCCCCAATTAAAAAGCTGTTTTAGAGACCTCTGAGCAGTATATAGCTAACCATTTGCTTCTCAATAATCCCTGGGAGCAGGGGACAGGCAGTGTAGTCCGGGAGCCCCCAATTAAAACGCTGTTTCAGAGACCTCTGTGCTGTATATAGTTAATCATTTACTGCTCAATAATCCCTGGGAGCAGGGGACAGACAGTGTGGCCTCCGGAGCCCCCAATTAAAATGCTGTTTCAGAGACCTCTGTGCCTGTATATAGTTAACCATTTACTGCTCAATAATCCCTGGGAGCAGGGGACAGACAGTGTGGCTTCGGGAGTCCCCAATTAAAAAGCTGTTTCAGAGACCTCTGTGCCTGTACATAGTTAACCATTTACTGCTCAATAATCCCTGGAAGCAGGGGGAAGGCAGTTTGGCCTCGGAAGCCCCCAATTAAAAAGCTGTTTCAGAGACCTCTGTGCCATTATATAGTTAACCATTTACTGCTCAATAATCCCTGGGAGCAGTGTGGCCTCGGGAGCCCCCAATTAAAAAGCTGTTTCAGATACTCTGTGCAGTATATATTTAACCATTTACTGCTCAATAATCCCTGGGAGCAGGGGACAGGCAGTGTGGTCCGGGAGCCCCCTATTAAAATGCTGTGTCAGAGAACACTGCGCGTGTATATAGTTAACCATTTACTGCTCAATAATCCCTTGGAGGAGGGGACAGGCAGTGTGGCCTCGCAGCACCCAATGAAAAAGCTGTTTGGGAGACCTCTGTGCTGTATACAGTTAACCATTTACTTCCCAATAATCCCTGGCAGCAGGGGAAAGGCAGTGTGGTTTCAGGAGCCCCCAATTAAATGGCTGTGTCAGAGACATCTATGCTGTACGTATTTAACCATTTACTGCTCAATAATCCCTGGGAGCAGGGGACAGACAGTGTGGCCTCGGGAGACGCCAATTAAAAAAGCTGTTTCAGTGGCCTCTGTGCTGTATATAGTTAACCAATTACTGTTCAATAATCCCTGGGAGCAGGGGACAGGCAGCGTGGCCTCGGGAGCCCCAATTAAAAAGCTGTTTCAGATACTCTGTGCTGTATCTAGTTAACCATTTACTGCTCAATAATCCCTGGGAGCAGGGGTAGGCTGTTTGGCCTTGGGAGTCCCCAATTAAAAAGCTGTTTCAGAGACATTTGTGCCTGTATATAGTTAACCAATTACTGCTCAATAATCCCTGGAAGCAGGGGACAGGCAGCGTGGCCTCGGGAGCCCCCAATTAAAAAGCTGTTTCAGTGACCTCTGCGCCTGTATATAGTTAACCATTTACTGCTCAATAATCCCTGGAAGCAGGGGACAGGCAGCGTGGCCTCGGGAGCCCCCAATTAAAAAGCTGTTGCAGTGACCTCTGCGCCTGTATATAGTTAACCATTTACTGCTCAATAATCCCTGGTAGCAAGGGGCAGGCAGTGTGGTCCGGGAGCACCCATTTAAAAAGCTGTTTCAGAGACCTCTTTGCTGTATATAGTTAACCATTTACTGCTCAATAATCCTTCGGAGCAGGGGACAGGCAGTGTAGCCTCGGGTGCCCCCAATTAAAAAGCTGTTTCAGAGACCTCTGTGCTGTATATAGTTAACCATTTACTGCTCAATAATCCCTGGGAGCAGGGGACAGGCAGGTTGGCCTCGGGAGCTCCCAATTAAAAAGCTGTTTCAGAGACCTCTGTGCTGTATACAGTTAACCATTTACTGCTCAATAATCCCTTGGAGCAGGGAGCAGGCAGTGTGGCAAGGCAGCACCCAATTAAAAAGCTGTTTGGGAGACCTCTGTGATGTATACAATTAACCATTTACTTCCCAATAATCCCTGGCAGCAGTGGAAAGGCAGTGTGGCCATGGGAGCCCCCAATTAAAAGGCTGTTTCAGAGACCTCTGAGCTGTACGTATTTAACCATTTACTGCTCAATAATCCCTGGGAGCAAGGGTCAGGCAGTGCGGCCTCGGGAGCTCCCAATTAAAAAGCTGTTTCAGAGACCTCTGCGCCTGTATATATTTAACCATTTACATCTCAATAATCCCTGGGAGCAGGGGACAGGCAGTGTGGCCTCGGGAGCCCCCAGTTAAAAAGGTGTTTCAGATACTCTGTGCTGTATATAGTTAACCATTTACTGCTCAATAATCCCTCTGTGCAGGGGACAGGCAGTGTGGTCCGGGAGCTCCCAATTAAAAAGCTGTTTCAGAGACCTCAGTGCTGTATATAGTTAATCATTTACTGCTCAATAATCCCTGGGAGCAGGGGACAGACAGTGTGGCCTCGGGAGCCCCCAATTAAAAAGCTGTTTCAGAGACCTCTGTGCTGTATATAGTTAACCAATTACTGCTCAATAATCCCTGGGAGCAGGGGTAGGCTGTTTGGCCTTGGGAGTCCCCAATTATAAAGCTGTTTCAGAGACCTTTATGCCTGTATATAGTTAACCAATTACTGCTCAATAATCCCTGGAAGCAGGGGGAAGGCAGTTTGGCCTCGGGAGCCCCCAATTAAAAAGCTGTTTCAGAGACCTCTATGCTGTATATAGTTAACCGTGTACGTCCCAATAATCCCTGGGAGCAGGAAACAGGTAGTTTGGATTCGGGTGCCCCCAATTAAAAAGCTGTTTCAGAGACTTCTATGCTGTATATAGTTAACCGTGTACTTTCCAATAATCCCTGGGAGCAGGGGACAGCCAGTGAGGCCTTGGGAGCCCCCAATTAAAAAGCTGTTTCAGAGACCTCTGTGCTGTATATAATTAACCATTTACTTCTCAATAATCCCTGGGAGCAGGGGACAGGCAGTGTGGCCTCGGGAGCCCCCAATTAAAAAGCTGTTTCAGTGATCTCTGCGCCTGTATATAGTTAACCATTTACTTCTCAATAATCCCTGGGAGCAGGGGTAGGCTGTTTGGCCTTGGGAGTCCCCAATTAAAAAGCTGTTTCAGAGACATTTGTGCCTGTATATAGTTAACCAATTACTGCTCAATAATCCCTGGAAGCAGGGGACAGGCAGCGTGGCCTCGGGAGCCCCCAATTAAAAAGCTGTTGCAGTGACCTCTGCGCCTGTATATAGTTAACCATTTACTGCTCAATAATCCCTGGTAGCAAGGGGCAGGCAGTGTGGTCCGGGAGCACCCATTTAAAAAGCTGTTTCAGAGACCTCTTTGCTGTATATAGTTAACCATTTACTGCTCAATAATCCTTCGGAGCAGGGGACAGGCAGTGTAGCCTCGGGTGCCCCCAATTAAAAAGCTGTTTCAGAGACCTCTGTGCTGTATATAGTTAACCATTTACTGCTCAATAATCCCTGGGAGCAGGGGACAGGCAGGTTGGCCTCGGGAGCTCCCAATTAAAAAGCTGTTTCAGAGACCTCTGTGCTGTACAGAGTTATCCATTTACTTCTCAATAATCCCTGCGAGCAGGGGACAGGCAGGTTGGCCTCGGGAGACCCCAATTAAAAAGCTGTTTCCGAGATCTCTGTGCTGTATACAGTTAACCATTTACTGCTCAATAATCCCTTGGAGCAGGGAGCAGGCAGTGTGGCAAGGCAGCACCCAATTAAAAAGCTGTTTGGGAGACCTCTGTGCTGTATACAATTAACCATTTACTTCCCAATAATCCCTGGCAGCAGTGGAAAGGCAGTGTGGCCATGGGAGCCCCCAATTAAAAGGCTGTTTCAGAGACCTCTGAGCTGTACGTATTTAACCATTTACTGCTCAATAATCCCTGGGAGCAAGGGTCAGGCAGTGCGGCCTCGGGAGCTCCCAATTAAAAAGCTGTTTCAGAGACCTCTGCGCCTGTATATATTTAACCATTTACTGCTCAATAATCCCTGGGAGCAGGGGACAGGCAGTGTGGCCTCGGGAGCCCCCAGTTAAAAAGGTGTTTCAGATACTCTGTGCTGTATATAGTTAACCATTTACTGCTCAATAATCCCTCTGTGCAGGGGACAGACAGTGTGGTCCGGGAGCTCCCAATTAAAAAGCTGTTTCAGAGACCTCTGTGCTGTATATAGTTAATCATTTACTGCTCAATAATCCCTGGGAGCAGGGGACAGACAGTGTGGCCTCGGGAGCCCCCAATTAAAAAGCTGTTTCAGAGACCTCTGTGCTGTATATAGTTAACCAATTACTGCTCAATAATCCCTGGGAGCAGGGGTAGGCTGTTTGGCCTTGGGAGTCCCCAATTATAAAGCTGTTTCAGAGACCTTTATGCCTGTATATAGTTAACCAATTACTGCTCAATAATCCCTGGAAGCAGGGGGAAGGCAGTTTGGCCTCGGGAGCCCCCAATTAAAAAGCTGTTTCAGAGACCTCTATGCTGTATATAGTTAACCGTGTACGTCCCAATAATCCCTGGGAGCAGGAAACAGGTAGTTTGGATTCGGGTGCCCCCAATTAAAAAGCTGTTTCAGAGACTTCTATGCTGTATATAGTTAACCGTGTACTTTCCAATAATCCCTGGGAGCAGGGGACAGCCAGTGAGGCCTTGGGAGCCCCCAATTAAAAAGCTGTTTCAGAGACCTCTGTGCTGTATATAATTAACCATTTACTTCTCAATAATCCCTGGGAGCAGGGGACAGGCAGTGTGGCCTCGGGAGCCCCCAATTAAAAAGCTGTTTCAGTAATCTCTGCGCCTGTATATAGTTAACCATTTACTGCTCAATAATCCCTGGGAGCAGGGGACAGGCAGTGTGGCCTTGGGAGTCCCCAATTAAAAAGCTGTTTCAGATGCTCTGTGCTGTATATAGTTAACCATTTACTGCTCAATAATCCCTGGGAGCAGGGGACAGGCAGTGTGGCCTCGGGAGCCCCAATTAAAAGGCTGTTTCAGAGACTTCTGTGCTGTATATAGTTAACCATTTACTGCTCAATAATCCCTGGGAGCAGGGAACAGGCAGTGTGGTTACGGGAGCCCCCAATTAAAAAGCTGTTTCAGAGACCTCTGTGCCTGTATATAGTTAACCATTCACTGCTCAATAATCCCTGCGAGCAAGGGTCAGGCAGCGTGGCCCCGGGAGCCTCCAATTAAAAAGCTGTTTCAGTGACCTCTGCGCCTGTATATAGTTAACCATTTACTTCCCAATAATCCCTGGGAGCAGGGTACAGGCAGTGTGGCCTCGGGAGCCCCCAATTAAAAGGCTGCTTCAGAGACATCTGTGCTGTACAAGGTTAACCATTTACTGCTCAATAATCCCTGGGAGCAGGGGACAGGCAGTGTGGCCTCGGGAGCCCCCAGTTAAAAAGGTGTTTCAGATACTCTGTGCTGTATATAGTTAACCATTTACTGCTCAATAATCGATGGGAGCAGGGGACAGGCAGTGTGGGCTCGGGAGCCCCCAATTAAAAAGCTGTTTCAGAGACTTCTGTGCCTGAATATAGTTAACCATTTACTGCTCAATAATACCTAGGAGCAGGGGACAGGCAGTGTGGCCTCGGGAGCCCCCAATTAAAAAGCTGTTTCAGAGACCTCTGTGCTGTATATAATTAACTATTTACTTCTCAATAATCCCTGGGAGCAGGGGACAGGCAGTGTGTCTCCGGGAGCCCCCAATTAAAAAGCTGTTTCAGAGACCTCTGAGCAGTATATAGCTAACCATTTGCTTCTCAATAATCCCTGGGAGCAGGGGACAGGCAGTGTAGTCCGGGAGCCCCCAATTAAAACGCTGTTTCAGAGACCTCTGTGCTGTATATAGTTAATCATTTACTGCTCAATAATCCCTGGGAGCAGGGGACAGACAGTGTGGCCTCCGGAGCCCCCAATTAAAAAGCTGTTTCAGAGACCTCTGTGCCTGTACATAGTTAACCATTTACTGCTCAATAATCCCTGGAAGCAGGGGGAAGGCAGTTTGGCCTCGGAAGCCCCCAATTAAAAAGCTGTTTCAGAGACCTCTGTGCCATTATATAGTTAACCATTTACTGCTCAATAATCCCTGGGAGCAGGGGACAGGCAGTGTGGCCTCGGGAGCCCCCAATTAAAAAGCTGTTTCAGATACTCTGTGCAGTATATATTTAACCATTTACTGCTCAATAATCCCTGGGAGCAGGGGACAGGCAGTGTGGTCCGGGAGCTCCCAATTAAAAAGCTGTTTCAGAGACCTCTGTGCTGTATATAGTTAATCATTTACTGCTCAATAATCCCTGGGAGCAGGCGACAGACAGTGTGGCCTCGGGAGCCCCCAATTAAAAAGCTGTTTCAGAGACCTCTGTGCTGTATATAGTTAACCAATTACTGCTCAATAATGCCTGGGAGCAGGGGTAGGCTGTTTGGCCTTGGGAGTCCCCAATTATAAAGCTGTTTCAGAGACCTTTATGCCTGTATATAGTTAACCAATTACTGCTCAATAATCCCTGGAAGCAGGGGGAAGGCAGTTTGGCCTCGGGAGCCCCCAATTAAAAAGCTGTTTCAGAGACCTCTATGCTGTATATAGTTAACCGTGTACGTCCCAATAATCCCTGGGAGCAGGAAACAGGTAGTTTGGATTCGGGTGCCCCCAATTAAAAAGCTGTTTCAGAGACTTCTATGCTGTATATAGTTAACCGTGTACTTTCCAATAATCCCTGGGAGCAGGGGACAGCCAGTGAGGCCTTGGGAGCCCCCAATTAAAAAGCTGTTCAGAGACCTCTGTGCTGTATATAATTAACCATTTACTTCTCAATAATCCCTGGGAGCAGGGGACAGGCAGTGTGGCCTCGGGAGCCCCCAATTAAAAAGCTGTTTCAGTGATCTCTGCGCCTGTATATAGTTAACCATTTACTGCTCAATAATCCCTGGGAGCAGGGGACAGGCAGTGTGGCCTTGGGAGTCCCCAATTAAAAAGCTGTTTCAGATGCTCTGTGCTGTATATAGTTAACCATTTACTGCTCAATAATCCCTGGGAGCAGGGGACAGGCAGTGTGGCCTCGGGAGCCCCAATTAAAAGGCTGTTTCAGAGACTTCTGTGCTGTATATAGTTAACCATTTACTGCTCAATAATCCCTGGGAGCAGGGAACAGGCAGTGTGGTTACGGGAGCCCCCAATTAAAAAGCTGTTTCAGAGACCTCTGTGCCTGTATATAGTTAACCATTTACTGCTCAATAATCCCTGAGAGCAAGGGTCAGGCAGCGTGGCCCCGGGAGCCTCCAATTAAAAAGCTGTTTCAGTGACCTCTGCGCCTGTATATAGTTAACCATTTACTTCCCAATAATCCCTGGGAGCAGGGTACAGGCAGTGTGGCCTCGGGAGCCCCCAATTAAAAGGTGTTTCAGAGACATCTGTGCTGTACAAGGTTAACCATTTACTGCTCAATAATCCCTGGGAGCAGGGGACAGGCAGTGTGGCCTCGGGAGCCCCCAGTTAAAAAGGTGTTTCAGATACTCTGTGCTGTATATAGTTAACCATTTACTGCTCAATAATCGATGGGAGCAGGGGACAGGCAGTGTGGGCTCGGGAGCCCCCAATTAAAAAGCTGTTTCAGAGACTTCTGTGCCTGAATATAGTTAACCATTTACTGCTCAATAATACCTAGGAGCAGGGGACAGGCAGTGTGGCCTCGGGAGCCCACAATTAAAAAGCTGTTTCAGAGACCTCTGTGCTGTATATAATTAACTATTTACTTCTCAATAATCCCTGGGAGCAGGGGACAGGCAGTGTGTCTCCGGGAGCCCCCAATTAAAAAGCTGTTTCAGAGACCTCTGAGCAGTATATAGCTAACCATTTGCTTCTCAATAATCCCTGGGAGCAGGGGACAGGCAGTGTAGTCCGGGAGCCCCCAATTAAAACGCTGTTTCAGAGACCTCTGTGCTGTATATAGTTAATCATTTACTGCTCAATAATCCCTGGGAGCAGGGGACAGACAGTGTGGCCTCCGGAGCCCCCAATTAAAAAGCTGTTTCCGAGATCTCTGTGCTGTATACAGTTAACCATTTACTGCTCAATAATCCCTGGGAGCAGGGGACAGGCAGTGTGGCCTTGGGAGCCCCCAATTAAAAAGTTGTTTCAGAGTCCTCTGTGCTGTACATAGTTACCCATTTACTGCCCAATAATCCGTGGGAGCAGGGGTCAGGCAGTGTGGTCTCGAGAGCCCCCAATTAAAAAGCTCTTTTAGAGACCTATGTGCTGTATATAGTTAACCATTTACTGCTCAATAATCCCTGGGAGCAGGGGATAGGCAGTGTGGCCTCGGGAGCCCCCAGTTAAAAAGGTGTTTCAGATACCTCTGTGCTGTATATAGTTAACCATTTACTGCTCAATAATCCCTGGGAGCAGGGGACAGGCAGTGTGGCCTCGGGAGCCCCCAATTAAAAAGCTGTTTCAGAGGCCTCTGTGCTGTATATAGTTAACCATTTACTGCTCAATAATCCCTGGGAGCAGGGGTCAGGCAGTGTGGCCTCGGGAGCCCCCAGTAAAAAAGTTGTTTCAGAGACCTCTGTGCTGTACGTAGTTAACCATTTACTGCTCAATAATCCCTGGAAGCAGGGGGAAGGCAGTTTCGCCTCGGAAGCCCCCAATTAAAAAGCTGTTTCAGAGACCTCTGTGCCATTATATAGTTAGCCATTTACTGCTCAATAATCCCTGGGAGCAGGGGACAGGCAGTGTGGCCTCGGGAGCCCCCAATTAAAAAGCTGTTTCAGATACTCTGTGCAGTATATATTTAACCATTTACTGCTTAATAATCCCTGGGAGCAGGGGACAGGCAGTGTGGTCCGGGAGCCCCCAATTAAAATGCTGTGTCAGAGAACACTGCGCGTGTATATAGTTAACCATTTACTGCTCAATAATCCCTTGGAGGAGGGGACAGGCAGTGTGGCCTCGCAGCACCCAATGAAAAAGCTGTTTGGGAGACCTCTGTGCTGTATACAGTTAACCATTTACTTCCCAATAATCCCTGGCAGCAGGGGAAAGGCAGTGTGGTTTCAGGAGCCCCCAATTAAATGGCTGTGTCAGAGACCTCTATGCTGTACGTATTTAACCATTTACTGCTCAATACTCCCTGGGAGCAGGGGACAGACAGTGTGGCCTCGGGAGCCGCCAATTAAAAAAGCTGTTTCAGTGGCCTCTGTGCTGTATATAGTTAACCAATTACTGTTCAATAATCCCTGGGAGCAGGGGACAGGCAGCGTGGCCTCGGGAGCCCCAATTAAAAAGCTGTTTCAGTGATCTCTGCGCCTGTATATAGTTAACCATTTACTGCTCAATAATCCCTGGGAGCAGGGGACAGGCAGTGTGGCCTTGGGAGTCCCCAATTAAAAAGCTGTTTCAGATGCTCTGTGCTGTATATAGTTAACCATTTACTGCTCAATAATCCCTGGGAGCAGGGAACAGGCAGTGTGGCCTCGGGAACCCCAATTAAAAGGCTGTTTCAGAGACTTCTGTGCTGTATATAGTTAACCATTTACTGCTCAATAATCCCTGGGAGCAGGGAACAGGCAGTGTGGTTACGGGAGCCCCCAATTAAAAAGCTGTTTCAGAGACCTCTGTGCCTGTATATAGTTAACCATTTACTGCTCAATAATCCCTGAGAGCAAGGGTCAGGCAGCGTGGCCCCGGGAGCCTCCAATTAAAAAGCTGTTTCAGTGACCTCTGCGCCTGTATATAGTTAACCATTTATTTCCCAATAATCCCTGGGAGCAGGGTACAGGCAGTGTGGGCTCGGAAGCCCCCAATTAAAAAGCTGTTTCAGAGACTTCTGTGCCTGAATATAGTTAACCATTTACTGCTCAATAATACCTAGGAGCAGGGGACAGGCAGTGTGGCCTCGGGAGCCCCCAATTAAAAAGCTGTTTCAGAGACCTCTGTGCTGTATATAATTAACTATTTACTTCTCAATAATCCCTGGGAGCAGGAGACAGGCAGTGTGTCTCCGGGAGCCCCCAATTAAAAAGCTGTTTCAGAGACCTCTGAGCAGTATATAGCTAACCATTTGCTTCTCAATAATCCCTGGGAGCAGGGGACAGGCAGTGTGGCTTCGGGAGTCCCCAATTAAAAAGCTGTTTCAGAGACCTCTGTGCCTGTACATAGTTAACCATTTACTGCTCAATAATCCCTGGAAGCAGGGGGAAGGCAGTTTGGCCTCGGAAGCCCCCAATTAAAAAGCTGTTTCAGAGACCTCTGTGCCATTATATAGTTAACCATTTACTGCTCAATAATCCCTGGGAGCAGGGGGCAGGCAGTGTGGCCTCGGGAGCCCCCAATTAAAAAGCTGTTTCAGATACTCTGTGCAGTATATATTTAACCATTTACTGCTCAATAATCCCTGGGAGCAGGGGACAGGCAGTGTGGTCCGGGAGCCCCCAATTAAAATGCTGTGTCAGAGAACACTGCGCCTGTATATAGTTAACCATTTACTGCTCAATAATCCCTTGGAGGAGGGGACAGGCAGTGTGGCCTCGCAGCACCCAATGAAAAAGCTGTTTGGGAGACCTCTGTGCTGTATACAGTTAACCATTTACTTCCCAATAATCCCTGGCAGCAGGGGAAAGGCAGTGTGGTTTCAGGAGCCCCCAATAAAATGGCTGTGTCAGAGACCTCTATGCTGTACGTATTTAACCATTTACTGCTCAATAATCCCTGGGAGCAGGGGACAGACAGTGTGGCCTCGGGAGCCGCCAATTAAAAAAGCTGTTTCAGTGGCCTCTGTGCTGTATATAGTTAACCAATTACTGCTCAATAATCCCTGGGAGCAGGGGACAGGCAGCGTGGCCTCGGGAGCCCCAATTAAAAAGCTGTTTCAGATCCTCTGTGCTGTATCTAGTTAACCATTTACTGCTCAATAATCCCTGGGAGCAGGGGTAGGCTGTTTGGCCTTGGGAGTCCCCAATTAAAAAGCTGTTTCAGAGACATTTGTGCCTGTATATAGTTAACCAATTACTGCTCAATAATCCCTGGGAGCAGGGGACAGGCAGCGTGGCCTCGGGAGCCCCCAATTAAAAAGCTGTTTCAGTGACCTCTGCGCCTGTATATAGTTAACCATTTACTGTTCAATAATCCCTGGTAGCAAGGGGCAGGCAGTGTGGTCCGGGAGCACCCATTTATAAAGCTGTTTCAGAGACCTCTTTGCTGTATATAGTTAACCATTTACTGCTCAATAATCCTTCGGAGCAGGGGACAGGCAGTGTAGCCTCGGGTGCCCCCAATTAAAAAGCTGTTTCAGAGACCTCTGTGCTGTATATAGTTAACCATTTACTGCTCAATAATCCCTGGGAGCAGGGGACAGGCAGGTTGGCCTCGGGAGACCCCAATTAAAAAGCTGTTTCAGAGACCTCTGTGCTGTACAGAGTTATCCATTTACTTCTCAATAATCCCTGCGAGCAGGGGACAGGCAGGTTGGCCTCGGGAGACCCCAATTAAAAAGCTGTTTCCGAGATCTCTGTGCTGTATACAGTTAACCATTTACTGCTCAATAATCCCTGGGAGCAGGGGACAGGCAGTGTGGCCTCGGGAGCCCCCAATTAAAAGGCTGTTTCAGAGACCTCTGTGCTGTACATAGTTACCCATTTACTGCTCAATAATCCCTGGGAGCAGGGGACAGGCAGTGTGGCCTCGGGAGCCCCCAATTAAAATGCTGTTTCAGAGACCTCTGTGCCTGTATATAGTTAACCATTTACTGCTCAATAATCCCTGGGAGCAGGGGACAGGCAGCGTGGTCTCGGGAGCACACAGTTAAAAAGGAGTTTCAGAGACCTCTGTGCTGTATATAGTTAACCATTTACTGCTCAATAATCCCTGGGAGCAGGGGACAGGCAGTGTGGCCTCGGGAGCCCCCAATTAAAAAGCTGTTTCAGAGGCCTCTATGCTGTATATAGTTAACCGTGTACTTCCCAATAATCCCTGGGAGCAGGGGACAGGCAGTGTGGCCTCGGGAGCCGCCAATTAAAAAAACTGTTTCTGTGGCCTCTGTGCTGTATATAGTTAACCAATTACTGCTCAATAATCCCTGGGAGCAGGGGTAGGCTGTTTGGCCTTGGGAGTCCCCAATTAAAAAGCTGTTTGAGAGACCTCTGTGCTGTATATAGTTAACCAATTACTGCTCAATAATCCGTGGAAGCAGCGGACAGGCAGCGTGGCCTCGGGAGCCCCCAATTAAAAAGCTGTTTCAGTGACCTCTGCGCCTGTATATAGTTAACCATTTACTGCTCAATAATCCCTGGGAGCAAGGGACAGGCAGTGTGGTCCGGGAGCACGCATTTAAAAAGCTGTTTCAGAGACCTCTGTGCTGTACAGAGTTATCCATTTACTTCTCAATAATCCCTGCGAGCAGGGGACAGGCAGGTTGGCCTCGGGAGCACACAGTTAAAAAGGGGTTTCAGAGACCTCTGTGCTGTATATCGTTAACCATTTTCTGCTCAATAATCCCTGGGAGCAGGGGACAGGCAGGGTGGCCTCGGGAGCCCCCAATTAAAAAGCTGTTTCAGAGGCCTCTATGCTGTATATAGTTAACCGTGTACTTCCCAATAATCCCTGGGAGCAGGGGACAGCCAGTGAGGCCTTGGGAGCCCCCAATTAAAAAGCTGTTTCAGAGACCTCTGTGCTGTATATAGTTAACCATTTACTGCTCAATAATCCCTCGGAGCAGGGGACAGGCAGTGTGGTCTGGGAGACCCCAATTAAAAAGCTGTTTCAGAGACCTCTGTGCTGTATCTAGTTAAGCATTTACTGCTCAATAATCCCTGGGAGCAGGGGACAGGCAGTTTGGCCTTGGGTGTCACCAATTAAAAAGCTGTTTCAGAGACCTTTGTGCCTGTATATAGTTAACCATTTACTGCTCAATAATCCCTGGGAGCAGGGGACAGGCAGTGTGGCCTCGGGGGCCCCCAATTAAAAAGCTGCTTCAGAGAACTCTGTGCTGTATGTAATTAACCATTTACTTCTCAATAATCCCTCGGAGCAGGGGACAGGCAGTGTGGCCTCGGGAGCCCCCAATTAAAAAGCTGTTTCAGAGACCTCTGTGCTTATATAGTTAACCATTTACTGCTCAATAATCCCTGGGAGCAGGGGACAGGCAGTGTGGTCCGGGAGCCCCCAATTAAAATGCTGTGTCAAAGAACACTGCGCGTGTATATAGTTAACCATTTACTGCTCAATAATCCCTTGGAGCATGGGACAGGCAGTGTGGCCTCGCAGCACCCAATGAAAAAGCTGTTTGGGAGACCTCTGTGCTGTATACAGTTAACCATTTACTTCCCAATAATCCCTGGCAGCAGGGGAAAGGAAGTGTGACTTCAAGAGCCCTCAAATAAATGGCTGTTTCAGAGACCTCTGTGCCTGTATATAGTGAACCATTTACTGCTCAATAATCCCTGAGAGCAAGGGTCAGGCAGCGTGGCCTCGGGAGCACCCAATTAAAAAGCTGTTTCAGTGACCTCTGCGCCTGTATATAGTTAACCATTTACTGCTCAATAATCCCTGGGAGCAAGGGACAGGCAGTGTGGTCCGGGAGCACCCATTTAAAAAGGTGTTTCAGAGGCCACTTTGCTGTATATAGTTAACCATTTACTGCTCAATAATCCTTCGGAGCAGGGGACAGGCAGTGTAGCCTCGGGTGCCCCCAATTAAAAAGCGGTTTCAGAGACCTCTGTGCTGTCCAGAGTTATCCATTTACTTCTCAATAATCCCTGGGAGAAGGGGACAGGCAGGTTGGCCTCGGGAGCCCAAAATTAAAAAGCTGTTTCCGAGATCTCTGTGCCTGTATACAGTTAACCATTTACTGCTCAATAATCCCTGGGAGCAGGGGACAGGCAGTGTGGCCTCGGGAGCCCCCAATTAAAAGGCTGTTTCAGAGACCTCTGTGCTGTACATAGTTACCCATTTACTGCTCAATAATCCGTGGGAGCAGGGCTCAGGCAGTGTGGTCTCGAGAGCCCCCAATTAAAAAGCTGTTTCAGAGACCTATGTGCTGTATATAGTTAACCATTTACTGGTCAATAATCCCTGGGAGCAGGGGACAGGCAGCGTGGCCTCGGGAGCAAACAGTTAAAAAGGGGTTTCTGAGACCTCTGTGCTGTATATAGTTAACCATTTACTGCTCAATAATCCCTGGGAGCAGGGGACAGCCAGTGAGGCCTTGGGAGCCCCCAATTAAAAAGCTGTTTCAGAGACTTCTGTGCTGTATTTAATTAACCATTTACTTCTCACTAATCCCTGGGAGCAGGGGACAGGCAGTGTGGCCTCGGGAGCCCCCAATTAAAAAGCTGTTTCAGAGACCTCTGTGCTGTATATGGTTAACCATTTACTGCTCAATAATCCCTCGGAGCAGGGGACAGGCAGTGTGGTCTGGGAGACCCCAATTAAAAAGCTGTTTCAGAGACGTCTGTGCTGTACAGAGTTATCCATTTCCTTCTCAATAATCCCTGGGAGCAGGGGACAGGCAGGTTGGCCTCGGGAGCCCCCAATTAAAAAGCTGTTTCCGAGATCTCTGTGCTGTATACAGTTAACCATTTACTGCTCAATAATCCCTGGGAGCAGGGGACAGGCAGTGTGGCCTCGGGAGCCCCCAATTAAAAGGCTGTTTCAGAGTCCTCTGTGCTGTACATAGTTACCCATTTACTGCTCAATAATCCGTGGGAGCAGGGGTCAGGCAGTGTGGTCTCGAGAGCCCCCAATTAAAAAGCTGTTTAGGAGACCTATGTGCTGTATATAGTTAACCATTTACTGCTCAATAATCCCTGGGAGCAGGGGACAGGCAGTGTGGCCTCGGGAGCCCCCAGTTAAAAAGGTGTTTCAGATACCTCTGTGCTGTATATAGTTAACCATTTACTGCTCAATAATCCCTGGGAGCAGGGGACAGGCAGTGTGGCTCCGGGAGCACCCAATTAAAATGTTGTTTCAGAGACCTCTGTGCCTGTATATAGTTAACCATTTACTGCTCAATAATCCCTCGGAGCAGGGCACAGGCAGTGTGGTCTGGGAGACACCAATTAAAAAGCTGTTTCAGAGACCTCTGTGCTGTATATAGTTAAGCATTTACTGCTCAATAATCCCTGGGAGCAGGGGACAGGCAGTTTGGCCTTGGGTGCCACCAATTAAAAAGCTGTTTCAGAGACCTTTGTGCCTGTATATAGTTAACCATATACTGCTCAATAATCACTGGGAGCAGGGGACAGGCAGTGTGGCCTCGGGGGCCCCCAATTAAAAAGCTGTTTCAGAGAACTCTGTGCTGTATGTAATTAACCATTTACTTCTCAATAATCCCTGGGAGCAGGGGACAGGCAGTGAGGCCTCGGGAGCCCCCAATTAAAATGCTGTGTCAGAGAACACTGCGCGTGTATATAGTTAACCATTTACTGCTCAATAATCCCTTGGAGCAGGGGACAGGCAGTGTGTCCTCGCAGCACCCAATGAAAAAGCTGTTTGGGAGACCATGTGCTGTATACAGTTAACCATTTACTTCCCAATAATCCCTGGCAGCAGGGGAAAGGCAGTGTGGCTTCAAGAGCCCTCAATTAAATGGCTGTTTCAGAGACCTCTGTGCTGTACAGAGTTAACCATTTACTTCTCAATAATCCCTGGGAGCAGGGGACAGGCAGTGTGGCCTCGGGAGCCCCCAATTAAAAAGCTGTTTCCGAGATCTCTGTGCTGTTTCCAGTTAACCATTTACCGCTCAATAATCCCTGGGAGCAGGGAACAGGCAGTGTGGCCTTGGGAGCCCCCAATTAAAAGGCTGTTTCAGAGACCTCTGTGCTGAACATAGTTACCCATTTACTGCTCAATAATCCGTGGGAGCAGGGGTCAGGCAGTGTGGTCTCGAGAGCCCCCAATTAAAAAGCTGTTTCAGAGACCTATGTGCTGTATATAGTTAACCATTTACTGGTCAAAATCCCTGGGAGCAGGGGACAGGCAGCGTGGCCTCGGGAGCACACAGTTAAAAAGGGGTTTCTGAGACCTCTGTGCTGTATATAGTTAACCATTTACTGCTCAATAATCCCTGGGAGCAGGGGACAGGCAGTGAGGCCTCGGGAGCCCCCAATTAAAAAGCTGTTTCAGAGGCCTCTGTGCTGTATATAGTTAACTGTGTACTTCCCAATAATCCCTGGGAGCAGTGGACAGCCAGTGAGGCCTTGGGAGCCCCCAATTAAAAAGCTGTTTCAGAGACCTCTGTGCTGTATATAATTAACCATTTACTTCTCACTACTCCCTCGGAGCAGGGGACAGGCAGTGTGGCCTCTGGAGCCCCCAATTAAAAAGCTGTTTCAGAGACCTCTGTGCTGTATATAATTAACCATTTACTTCTCAATAATCCCTGGGAGCAGGGTACAGGCAGTGTGGCCTCGGGAGCCCCCAATTAAAAAGCTGTTTCAGAGACCTCTGTGCTGTATATTGTTACCCATTTACTGGTCAAAATCCAGTGTGGCCTCGGGAGCCCCCAATTAAAAAGCTGTTTCAGAGACTTCTGTGCCTGTATATAGTTAACCATTTACTGCTCAATAATCCCGAGGAGCAGGGGACAGGCAGTGTGGCCTCGTCAGCCCCCAATTAAAAAGCTGTTTCAGAGACCTCTGTGCTGTACATAATTAACCATTTACTTCTCAATAATCCCTGGGAGCAGGGGACAGGCAGTGTGGCCTCGGGAGCCCCCAATTAAAAAGCTGTTTCAGAAACCTCTGTGCTGTATATACTTAACCATTTACTGCTCAATAATCCCTCGGAGCAGGGGACAGGCAGTGTGGTCTGGGAGACCCCAATTAAAAAGCTGTTTCAGAGACCTCTGTGCTGTATATAGTTAAGCATTTACTGCTCAATAATCCCTGGGAGCAGGGGACAGGCAGTTTGGCCTTGGGAGTCATCAATTAAAAAGATGTTTCAGAGAACTCTGTGCTGTATGTAGTTAACCAATTACTGCTCAATAATCCCTGGGAGCAGGGGTAGGCTGTTTGGCCTTGGGAGTCCCCAATTAAAATGCTGTTTCAGAGACCTTTGTGCTGTATATAGTTAACCAATTACTGCTCAATAATCCCTGGAAGCAGGGGGAAGGCAGTTTGGCCTCGGGAGCCCCCAATTAAATAGCTGTTTCAGAGACCTCTATGCTCTATATAGTTAACCGTGTACTTCCCAATAATCCCTGGGAGCAGGAGACAGGTAGTTTGGCCTCGGGTGCCCCCAATTAAAAAGCTGTTTCAGAGACCTCTATGCTGTACGTAGTTAACCAATTACTTCCCAATAATCCCTGGGAGCAGGGGACAGGCAGTGTGGCCTCGGGAGCCCCCAGTTAAAAAGGTGTTTCAGATACTCTGTGCTGTATATAGTTAACCATCTACTGCTCAATAATCGATGGGAGCAGGGGACAGGCAGTGTGGCCTCGGGAGCCCCAATTAAAAAGCTGTTTCAGAGACTTCTGTATGAATATAGTTAACCATTTACTGCTCAATAATCCCTAGGAGCAGGGGACAGGCAGTGTGGCCTCGGGAGCCCCCAATTAAAAAGCTGTTTCAGAGACCTCTGTGCTGTATATAATTAACCATTTACTTCTCAATAATCCCTGGGAGCAGGGGACAGGCAGTGAGGCCTCGGGAGCCCCCAATTAAAAAGCTGTTTCAGAGGCCTCTGTGCTGTATATAGTTAACTGTGTACTTCCCAATAATCCCTGGGAGCAGTGGACAGCCAGTGAGGCCTTGGGAGCCCCCAATTAAAAAGCTGTTTCAGAGACCTCTGTGCTGTATATAATTAACCATTTACTTCTCACTACTCCCTCGGAGCAGGGGACAGGCAGTGTGGCCTCTGGAGCCCCCAATTAAAAAGCTGTTTCAGAGACCTCTGTGCTGTATATAATTAACCATTTACTTCTCAATAATCCCTGGGAGCAGGGTACAGGCAGTGTGGCCTCGGGAGCCCCCAATTAAAAAGCTGTTTCAGAGACCTCTGTGCTGTATATTGTTACCCATTTACTGGTCAAAATCCAGTGTGGCCTCGGGAGCCCCCAATTAAAAAGCTGTTTCAGAGACTTCTGTGCCTGAATATAGTTAACCATTTACTGCTCAATAATCCCGAGGAGCAGGGGACAGGCAGTGTGGCCTCGTGAGCCCCCAATTAAAAAGCTGTTTCAGAGACCTCTGTGCTGTACATAATTAACCATTTACTTCTCAATAATCCCTGGGAGCAGGGGACAGGCAGTGTGGCCTCGGGAGCCCCCAATTAAAAAGCTGTTTCAGAAACCTCTGTGCTGTATATACTTAACCATTTACTGCTCAATAATCCCTCGGAGCAGGGGACAGGCAGTGTGGTCTGGGAGACCCCAATTAAAAAGCTGTTTCAGAGACCTCTGTGCTGTATATAGTTAAGCATTTACTGCTCAATAATCCCTGGGAGCAGGGGACAGGCAGTTTGGCCTTGGGAGTCATCAATTAAAAAGATGTTTCAGAGAACTCTGTGCTGTATGTAATTAACCATTTACTTCTCAATAATCCCTGGGAGCAGGGGACAGGCAGTGTGGCCTCGGGAGCACCCAATTAAAAAGCTGTTTCAGATACTCTGTGCTGTATATAGTTAACCATTTACTGCTCAATAATTCCTGGGAGCAGGGGACAGGCAGTGTGGTCCGGGAGCCCCCAATTAAAAAGCTGTTTCAGAGACCTCTGTGCTGTATATAGTTAACCATTTACTGCTCAATAAACCCTGGGAGCAGGGGACAGGCAGTGTGGTCCGGGAACCTACAATTAAAAAGCTGCTTCAGAGTCCTCTGTGCAGTATATAATTAATCATTTACTTCTCAATAATCCCTGGGAGCAGGGAGCAGACAGTGTGGCCTCGGGAGCCCCCAATTAAAAAGCTGTTTCAGAGACCTCTGTGCTGTATGTAGTTAACCAATTACTGCTCAATAATCCCTGGGAGCAGGGGTAGGCTGTTTGGCCTTGGGAGTCCCCAATTAAAATGCTGTTTCAGAGACCTTTGTGCTGTATATAGTTAACCAATTACTGCTCAATAATCCCTGGAAGCAGGGGGAAGGCAGTTTGGCCTCGGGAGCCCCCAATTAAATAGCTGTTTCAGAGACCTCTATGCTCTATATAGTTAACCGTGTACTTCCCAATAATCCCTGGGAGCAGGAGACAGGTAGTTTGGCCTCGGGTGCCCCCAATTAAAAAGCTATTTCAGAGACCTCTATGCTGTACGTAGTTAACCAATTACTTCCCAATAATCCCTGGGAGCAGGGGACAGGCAGTGTGGCCTCGGGAGCCCCCAGTTAAAAAGGTGTTTCAGATACTCTGTGCTGTATATAGTTAACCATCTACTGCTCAATAATCGATGGGAGCAGGGGACAGGCAGTGTGGCCTCGGGAGCCCCAATTAAAAAGCTGTTTCAGAGACTTCTGTGCCTGAATATAGTTAACCATTTACTGCTCAATAATCCCTAGGAGCAGGGGACAGGCAGTGTGGCCTCGGGAGCCCCCAATTAAAAAGCTGTTTCAGAGACCTCTGTGCTGTATATAATTAACCATTTACTTCTCAATAATCCCTGGGAGCAGGGGACAGGCAGTGTGGCTCCGGGAGCCCCCAATTAAAATGCTGTTTCAGAGACCTCTGTGCCTGTATATAGTTAACCATTTACTGCTCAATAATCCCTGGGAGAAGGGGACAGGCAGTGTGGCTCCGGGAGCCCCCAATTAAAAAGCTGTTTCAGAGACCTCTGTGCTGTATATAGTGAACCATTTACTGCTCAATAATCCCTGGGAGCAGGGGACAGGCAGTGTGGCCTCGGGAGCCCCCAATTAAAAAGCTGTTTCAGAGACCTCTGTGCTGTATATAATTAACCATTTACTGCTCAATTATCCCTGGGCGCAGGGGACAGGCAATGTGGCCTCGGGAGCCCCCAATTAAAAAGCTGTTTCAGAAACCTCTGTGCTGTATGTAATTAACCATTTACTTCTTGTAGCGCACAATGACTTACGAGAGAGACGAGTAGAGATGAAGTCGATGAGGCTTTATTAAGCGAGACTTGTCCCCAGCAGTTCAGCAACTAATGGAGCGGCGGGGAGAAGCTCGTGTCCTTATACTCCCCCTTCAGGGCGGAGCCAGGAGTCAACAGCCAACCAGGACCCGGGATCTGTCAGCCAATAGCATCACGGCTTCACCGTCCCACATGACCCCTAATACATACTACCACATTCACCCCTTGTTAAAAATGAACCCGGCGGGGTGGTGGTTCGCATGGTGGTAGGGGTTTACAAGGCTGGTCCTGGGAGGAAAATTTTGGGCATATCATTACAGTTTAAGCCCTACACTGGGCTATGTACAAGGTTTGTGAAACTATTTCCAATATTAGTAAGTGAAAATGTTTTTGTTACAGTCCAACAACATTCTTGGTGTCACGCCGATGCCACGAGTCGAGCGGGCGGTCTGGTCTTCCTTGTCGATCGCCTCAGCCCCGGTGGTGGTGCAGGTGCTTGTTCCAGCGTTGTCATCTCCGGGAGCTTTACGGTGTCTGCTTCTGCTTCACTCCTGGTCGGACATGGAAGGAGGACCTATCCTCCCGGGAAGGGGGCGGTTGCGGGGTGCGCCGGTGGCAGGGAGGGGGTGATCGGTGTCGGGGGGGTGTGTGTGTTGCCGGCGGGCACCAGGTCTCGCAGGGAGACCGTGTCCTGTCGGCCGTCGGGGTACTCCACGTCGGCGTACTGCGGGTTCGCGTGGAGGAGGTGAACCCTCTCGACCAACGGGTCCGATTTGTGCGTCCGCACATGTTTCCGGAGCAAGATGGGTCCTGGGGCCGCCAGCCAGGTCGGCAGCGACGTTCCAGAGGAGGACCTCCTAGGGAAGACAAGGAGGCGCTCATGGGGCGTTTGGTTAGTGGTGGTACACAGCAGCGACCGGATGGAGTGGAGAGCGTCCGGGAGGACCTCCTGCCACCGGGAAACGGGGAGATCCTTGGACCGTAGGGCCAGTAGGACGGTCTTCCAGACCGTGCCGTTCTCCCTCTCTACTTGCCCGTTCCCCCGGGAGTTGTAGCTGGTCGTCCTGCTCGAGGCTATGCCCTTGCTGAGCAGGAACTGGCGCAGCTCGTCACTCATGAAGGAGGACCCCCTGTCGCTATGGATATATGCGGGGCAACCGAACAGTGTGAATATGGAGCCAAGGGCTTTAATGACTGTGGCCGCTGTCATGTCGGGGCAGGGGATGGCGAAGGGGAAACGGGAGTACTCGTCCACCACGTTCAGGAAGTATGCGTTGCGGTCGGTGGAGGGGAGGGGCCCTTTGAAATCCAGACTGAGGCGTTCAAAGGGACGGGAAGCCTTGATCAGGTGCGCTCTATCCGGCCTGAAAAAGTGCGGTTTGCACTCTGCGCAGATGTGGCAGTTCCTGGTGACTGTACGGACCTCCTGCACAGAGTAGGGGAGGTTGCGGGACTTGATGAAATGGAAGAACCGAGTGACCCCCGGGTGGCAGTGGTCCTCATGGAGGGCTTGGAGACGGTCTATTTGTGCGTTGGCACATGTGCCGCGGGATAGGGCGTCGGACGGCTCGTTCAGCTTTCCGGGACGGTACAAGATCTCGTAGTTGAAGGTGGAGAGCTCGATCCTCCACCTTAAGATCTTGTCATTTTTAATTTTGCCCCGCTGTGCACTATCGAACATGAAAGCTACCGACCGTTGGTCAGTGAGGAGAGTGAATCTCCTGCCGGCCAGGTAATGCCTCCAATGTCGCACAGCTTCCACTGTGGCCTGGGCCTCCTTTTCCACTGAGGAGTGGCGGATTTCTGAGGCGTGGAGGGTTCGGGAGAAAAAGGCCACGGGTCTGCCCGCTTGGTTAAGGGTGGCCGCCAGAGCTACATCAGAGGCGTCGCTCTCGACCTGGAAGGGGAGGGACTCGTCGATGGCGTGCATCGTGGCCTTTGCGATATCCGCTTTGATGCGGCTGAAGGCCTGGCGAGCCTCTGTCGACAGAGGGAAGGTAGTGGCCTGTATTAGGGGGCGGGCCTTGTCTGCATACTGGGGGACCCACTGGGCGTAATATGAAAAGAACCCCAGGCAACGTTTCAGGGCTTTGGAGCAGTGGGGAAGGGGAAATTCCATGAGGGGGCGCATGGGGTCGGGGCCTATTATCCCATTGCGCACTACGTATCCCAGGATGGCTAGCCGGTTTGTGCTAAAAACGTACTTTTCCTCGTTGTATGTGCGGTTCAAGGCTTTAGCGGTCTGGAGGAATTTTGGAGGTTGGCGTCGTGGTCCTGCTGATCGTGGCCGCAGATGGTTACGTTGTTGAGATACGGGAACGTGGCCTGCAACCCGTGTTGATCAACCATTCGGTCCATCTCCCGTTGGAAGACCGAGACCCCGTTCGTGACACTAAATGGGACCCTTAGGAAGTGGTATAGACGCCCGTCTGCCTCGAAGGCTGTGTACTTGCGGTCACCTGGGCGGATGGGGAGCTGGTGGTAGGCGGACTTGAGGTCCACGGTGGAGAAAACCTTATACTGGGCAATCCGATTTACCATGTCGGATATGCGGGGGAGAGGGTACGCATCTAGCTGTGTGTACCTGTTGATAGTCTATGACCATCCTTTGCTTTTCACCGGTCTTTACTACTACCACCTGTGCTCTCCAGGGACTATTGCTGGCCTGGATTATGCCTTCCTTCAGCAACCGCTGGACTTCAGACCGAATAAATATCCGGTCCTGGGCGCTGCACCGTCTGCTCCTAGTGGCGACGGGTTTGCAATCCGGGGTGAGGTTTGCAAACAAGGACGGCGGTTCAACCTTGAGGGTCGCGAGGCTGCAGATAGTGAGTGGGGGTATGGGGCCGCCGAATTGGAATGTTAGGCTCTGCTGGTTACACTGGAAATCTAATCCCAGTAATGTGGGCGCACAGAGTTGGGGAAGGACGTAGAGCCTGTAGTTTTTAAACTCCCTCCCTTGCACCGTTAGGTTCGCGATGCAGAACCCTTTGATCTCTACGGAGTGGGATCCTGCAACTAGGGAAATCTTTTGCGTACTTGGATGGATGGTCAGAAAACAGCGTCTTACCGTGTCGGGGTGAATGAAACTTTCGGTGCTCGTGGAGTCGATCAGGCATGGTGTCTCGTGTCCGTTGATCAGCACCATTGTTGTCGTCGTCTGGAGCGTCCGGGGCCGTGATTGATCCAGTGTCACCGAAGCCAGTCGTGGTCGAAGTGTCTCAGCGTCTTCTTCGGACCCCGTGGAGCCGTCGATGCTGGGGTCCTTTGTTGTCATCCAAGATGGCGGCGTCCATGAATCGCATGTGGCCGGGGGTGGACAAAATGGCCGCCCCCATGGATCGCACGTGGTCAGGGGTGGACAAAATGGCCGCCCCCATGAATCGCACGTGGCTGGGGAGTCACAAGATGGCAGCGCCCATCCTCCCCTCGTGGTGCCCGGGACCCAAAATGGCGGCGCCCGCGGGTCGCACATGGGGTGCTGGGGGGGGGGGGGGTTGGGGAGCGTTTGGGATGCGCTGGGCTCGTTCTTCTCCGGGGATTGCGGCGACCCCCCGGGACCGGCACACAGCCGCGTAATGGCCCTTCTTGCCGCAGCTTTTGCAAATAGCTGCACGGGCCGGGCAGCGCTGCCGGGGGTGTTTTGCTTGCCCGCAGAAATAGCAGCGGGCCCCCCGGGATGATCTGGCGCTTTAACCGCGCAAGCCTGTGAGGGAGGGGGGTGGTTTATTGCGACGGGGGTCCACGGAGCCCAAGGGGCTGCCGCGCGGTCGGGGCCGTAGGCGCGGGCGTTTTGTGAGGCCACATCTAGGGAAGCTGCAATGGCCCGTGTCTCTGAGAGTCCTAGCGACTCTCTTTCTAAAAGTCTTTGGCGGATTTGGGGAGAGTTCATACCTGCCACAAACGCATCGCAAATTAACATGTCCTAGTGTTCGATCGCGTTCACCAGCGGGCAGCTGCAGCCCCATCCCAGAATTAGCAGCGCGGCGTAGATTTCCTCTAACAATTCTCCGGGACTTTGCCGTCTCGTTGCGAGTTGGTAGCGCGCGTAGACCTGGTTCACGGGGCGAACGTAGATGCTCTTCAGTGCTGCGAGCGCCGTCTGGAAATCCTCTGCGTCTTCTATGAGAGGGTAAATCTCCGTGCTTACCCTCGAGTGCAGGACCTGCAGTTTCTGGTCTTCTGTGATCCGGCCGGGGGCCGTTCGGAGGTAGGCTTCGAAAAAAGTCTGCCAATGTTTAAATACTGCTGCCGAGTTCGCTGCGTGGGGGCTGATCCGCAGGCATTCCGGGGCGATCCGGAGCTCCATAGTCCTTTAAGCTCGCTTAATAAATTGTCGCGCACAATGACTTACGAGAGAGACGAGTAGTGATGAAGTCGATTCAGGTTTTATTAAGCGAGACTTGTCCCCAGCAGTTCAGCAACAGAATGAAGCGGCGGGGACAAGCTCGGGTTCTTATACTCTGCCTTCAGGGCGGAGCTAGGGGTCAACAGCCAACCAGGACCCGGGATCTGTCAGCCAACAGCATCACGGCTTCACAGTCCCACATGACCCCTAATACATACTACCACACTTCTCAATAATCCCTGGGAGCAGGGGACAGACAGTGTGGCCTCGGGAGCCCCAATTAAAAAGCTGTTTCAGAGACCTCTGTGCTGTATATAGTTAACCATTTACTGCTCAATAATCCCTGGGAGCAGGGCACAGGCAGTGTGGCCTCGGGAGCCCCAATTAAAAAGCTGTTTCAGAGACCTCTGTGCTGTATATAGTTAACCATTTACTGCTCAATAATCACTGGGAGCAGGGGACAGGCAGTGTGGCTCCGGGAGCCCCCAATTAAAAAGCTGTTTCAGAGACCTCTGTGCTGTATTTAGTTAACCATTTACTTCTCAATAATCCCTGGGAGCAGGGGACAGACAGTGTGGCCTCGGGAGCCCCAATTAAAAAGCTGTTTCAGAGTCCTCTATGCTGTATACAGTTAACCAATTACTGCTCAATAATCCCTGGGTGCAGGGGACTGGCAGTGTGGCCTTGGGAGTCCCCAATTAAAAAGCTGTTTCAGTGACCTCTGCGCCTGCATATAGCTAACCATTTACTGCTCAATAATCCCTGGGAGCAGGGGACAGGCAGCGTGGCCTTGGGAGTCCCCAATTAAAAAGCTGTTTCAGTGACCTCTGTGCTGTATGCAGTTAACCAATTACTGCTCAATAATCCCTGGGAGCAGGGGACTGGCAGTGTGGCCTTGGGAGTCCCCAATTAAAAAGCTGTTTCAGTGACCTCTGCGCCTGCATATAGCTAACCATTTACTGCTCAATAATCCCTGGGAGCAGGGGACAGGCAGTGTGGCCTTGGGAGCCCCCAATTAAAAGGCTGTTTGTGACCTTTGTGCTGTATATAGTTAACCATTTACTGCTCAATAATCCCTGGGTGGAGGGGACTGGCAGTGTGGCCTTGGGAGTCCCCAATTAAAAAGCTGTTTCAGTGACCTCTGCGCCTGCATATAGCTAACCATTTACTGCTCAATAATCCCTGGGAGCAGGGGACAGGCAGTGTGGTCCGGGAGCCCCCAATTAAAAAGCTGTTTCAGTGACCTCTGCGCCTGCATATAGCTAACCATTTACTGCTCAATAATCCCTGGGAGCAGGGGACAGGCAGCGTGGCCTTGGGAGTCCCCAATTAAAAAGCTGTTTCAGTGACCTCTGTGCTGTATGCAGTTAACCAATTACTGCTCAATAATCCCTGGGAGCAGGGGACTGGCAGTGTGGCCTTGGGAGTCCCCAATTAAAAAGCTGTGTCAGAGACCTCTGTGCTGTATATAGTTGACCATTTACTTCTCAATAATCCGTGGGAGCAGGGGACAGGCAGTGTGGCCGCAGGAGCCCCAATTAAAAAGCTGTTTCAGTGACCTCTGTGCTGTATATAGTTAACCATTTACTGCTCAATAATCCCTGGGAGCAGGGGACAGGCAGTGTGGCCTTGGGAGCCCCCAATTAAAAGGCTGTTTGTGACCTCTGTGCTGTATATAGTTAACCATTTACTGCTCAATAATCCCTGGGAGCAGGGGACAGGCAGTGTGGCCTCGTGCGACCCCAATTAAAAAGCTGTTTCAGAGACCTCTGTGCTGTATATAGTTAACCATTTACTTCTCAATAATCCCTGGGAGGAGCGGCCGGATTGCAGAAGATCCTCTGGAGCAGCGGCAAGGAAGGGAAGCTCGAAGCAAGATGGCGTCGGAAGGTGGCCGCTTGTTATGGGGCCCGGAGCAACAAGAGTTCCTACGGCGCTGTGTGGAAGAGCTGAAGAAGGAGCTGAAGAAGGAGCTGTTGGCCCCGATATTACAGGCGATTGAAGGGCTAAAGGAGGAGCAGAGGACCCAGGAGCTGGAGCTTCGGGTCGTGAAGGCAAAGACTGCTGAGAATGAAGATGAAATACAGGGCCTGGTGGTGAAGACAGAGACGCACGAGGCACAGCACAAAATGTGTGTGGAGAGGTTGCAAGCACTGGAGAATAATTCGAGGAGGAAGAATTTAAGAGTCCTGGGTCTTCCCGAAGGCGCAGAGGGGGCGGACGTCGGGGCATATGTAAGCACGATGCTTCACTCGCTAATGGGATCGGAGGCCCCGACGGGCCCCTTGGAGGTGGAGGGAGCTTATCGAGTTCTGGCGCGAAGACCAAAGGCTGGAGAAATACCTCGAGCTATAGTGGTGAGGTTTCACCGCTACAACGACAGAGAGACGGTCCTAAGATGGGTCAAGAAAACTCGGAGCTGTAGGTGGGAGAATGCGGTGATCCGCGTATACCAGGATTGGAGTGCGGAGGTGGCGAGAAGGAGGGCAAGTTTCAATCGGGCTAAGGCGGTGCTTCACAAAAAGGTTCAATTTGGAATGTTGCAACCGGCGAGACTGTGGGTCACATACCAAGGGAAGCACCACTCCTTTGAGACGGCAGAAGAGGCGTGGACATTCATTGTGGACGAGAAGCTGGAATAGTCTGGCGAGAGAAAGAGCTTCTGGGATAAAGTGGTGGGGTGACTATGTGGGACAAGGAGGGGGAAGGGGGGGGGATGATTTTTCAATTTGTTAATTCTTCGACCCTGTAACTTTTCTCTCTTCCCCTCGTTGGGGGGGGGGGGGTGGAGTATGAGGAACTGTGGGCGCCATGGGAAGGAAAGGGGAAGGAGAAGGGAAATGCGCCAGTAGGGGCGGGGCCGAGTGTGAAACGCGGGCTTTGTTCCCGCGCTATGGTAATTGTGGCGGGAACGGGGACGCAGGAAGGAGGGGGCCTCGCACAGTGAGGGGCCGAGGACAAGGGGGGAAGCCGAGGTCAGCCAGAGTTCGCTGACTTCTGGGAGCAACATGGGGGGTGCAACTGCGCTAGAGGGGGATCTGGCGGAGGGGGGGGGGTCAACTGGGTTGCTGCTGCTAAGGGGAAGGGGGAGCTGTTATGGGATGGGGTGGTCGAGGTGGGGGGGGGCACCGTCGGGGGGATATACGGGTACGTGGGAACCGGGTGAGGAGCTGGGTTAAAAAAGGGGATGGCTAGTCGACAAGGGGGGGGGTAAAGAGCCCCCCAACCCGGCTGATCACGTGGAACGTGAGAGGGCTGAACGGGCCGATTAAAAGGGCACGGGTACTCGCACACCTAAAGAAATTAAAGGCAGATGTGGTTATGTTGCAGGAGACGCATCTGAAACTGATAGACCAGGTCAGACTTCGTAAAGGATGGGTGGGACAGGTCTTTCATTCGGGTTTAGATGCGAAGAACAGGGGGGTGGCTATCTTAGTGGGGAAACGGGTAATGTTTGAGGCAAAGACCATAGTGGCGGATAGTGATGGTGAGTGGCAGATTGCAAGGGGAGGCGGTGGTTCTGGTGAACGTATGCGTCCCGAACTGGGATGATGCAAACTTTATGAGCCGTATGTTGGGACGTATCCCGGACCTGGAGGCGGGAAAGTTGGTAATGGGGGGAGATTTCAATACGGTGCTTGATCCAGGGCTGGACCGATCGAGGTCCAGGACCGGAAGGAGGCCGGCAGCGGCCAGGGTGCTCAAGGACTTCATGGAGCAGATGGGAGGGGTAGACCCCTGGAGATTTAGTAGGCCTAGGAGTAAGGAGTTCTCATTTTTCTCCCATGTTCACAAGGTATACTCACGGATAGACTTTTTTGTCTTGGGAAGGGCACTGATTCCGAAGGTGACAGGGATGGAGTATACGGCCATAGCCATTTCGGACCACGCTCCACATTGGGTACACCTGGAGGTAGGAGAGGAAAAAGAACAGCACCCACTCTGGAGAATGGATATGGGCTTATTGGCGGATGAGGGGGTATGTCTAAGGGTGAGGGGGTGCATCGAAAGGTACTTAGAGCTTAACGACAATGGAGAGGTTCAGGTGGGAGTGGTCTGGGAGGCGTTGAAGGCGGTGGTCAGAGGGGAACTGATATCCATAAGGGCACATAAAGGGAAGCAAGAGGGTAAAGAAAGGGAGCGATTGCTGAAAGAACTTCTGAGGGTGGACAGGCAATATGCAGAGGCACCGGAGGAGGGACTGTACAGGGAAAGACAAAGGTTACATGTGGAATTTGACCTGCTGACCACGGGTAAGGCAGAGGCACAGTGGAGGAGGGCACAGGGTGTACAGTATGAGTATGGAGAGAAGGCGAGTCGGCTACTGGCCCACCAATTGAGGAAGAGGGGAGCGGCGAGGGAGATAGGTGGGGTGAGAGATGAGGAGGGAGAGATGGAACGGGGAGCGGAGAGAGTGAACGGGGTGTTCAAGGCATTCTATGAGAGGTTATATAAGGCTCAGCCCCCGGAAGGGAAGGAGGGAATGATGTGTTTCCTGGATCAGCTGGAATTCACGAAGGTGGTGGAGCAGGAGAGGGCGGGACTGGGAGCACAGATTGAGATGGAGGAGGTGGTAAAGGGGATTGGGAGCATGCAGGCGGGGAAGGCCCCGGGACCGGATGTGTTCCCGGTGGAATTTTATAGGAAATATATGGACCTACTGGCCCCGCTTTTGACGAGAACCTTTAATGAGGCCAGGGAAAGGGGGAAGTTGCCCCCGACTATGTCGGAGGCGACGATATCGCTCCTTTTGAAGAAGGAAAAAGACCCGCTGCAGTGTGGGTCCTACAGGCCCATTTCCCTTTTGAACGTAGATGCTAAGCTCCTGGCCAAGGTGATGGCGACGAGGATAGAGGATTGTGTCCCGGGGGTGGTCCACGAGGATCAAACTGGGTTCGTTAAGGGGAGACAGCTGAACACGAACATACGGAGGCTGCTAGGGGTGATGATGATGCCCCCACCAGAGGGGGAGGCGGAGATAGTGGTGGCAATGGACGCCGAGAAAGCATTCGACAGAGTGAAGTGGGACTGTCTGTGGGAAGTGTTGAGGAGATTTGGCTTTGGAGAAGGGTTTATTGGATGGGTACAGCTGCTCTCTAGGGCCCCGGTGGCAAGTTTGGTCACGAACAGGCAGAGATCTGACTACGTCCGTCTTTATAGAGGGACGAGGCAGGGGTGTCCCCTGTCTCCGTTACTGTTTGCATTGGCGATTGAGCCCCTGGCCATAGCACTGAGGGGCTCCAGGAAGTGGAGGGGAGCACTCGGGGGAGGGGAAGAACACCGGGTATCATTGTATGCAGATGATTTATTGCTGTATGTTGCGGACCCGGTGGAGGGGATGCCTGAGATAATGCAGACGCTCGGGGAGTTTGGGGAATTCTCAGGGTACAAATTGAATACGGGGAAGAGTGAGTTGTTTGTGGTGCATCCGGGGGAGCAGAGCGGGGGAATAGATGCTTTACCGCTGAGGAAGGTAACAAGAGATTTCCGGTACTTAGGGATTCAGATAGCCAGGAGTTGGGGAACCTTACATAGGCTTAATCTAACACGATTGGTGGAACAGATGGAGGAGGATTTTAAGCGATGGGACATGGTGCCCCTGTCACTGGTGGGTAGGGTGCAGGCGGTTAAAATGGTAGCCATCCCGAGATTTCTTTTTGTGTTTCAGTGCCTTCCGGTGATGGTCACGAAGGCCTTTTTCAAGAAAATCGAGAAAAGTGTCATGAGTTTTGTGTGGGCTGGGAAGACGCTGAGAGTGAGGAGGGGGTTTTTGGAGCGTAGCAGGGATAGGGGGGGGGGGGTGGCACTACCGAGCCTAAGTGAATACTACTGGGCCGCCAATATCTCAATGGTGTGTAAGTGGATGGGAGAAGGGGAGGGAGCGGCGTGGAAGAGATTGGAGATGGCGTCCAGCAAAGGAACCAGCCTACAAGCACTGGCGACGGCGCCGTTGCCGTTCTCCCCGAAGAAATACACCACAAGTCCAGTGGTGGTGGCAACACTGAAAATTTGGTGCCAGTGGAGACGGCATAGGGGAAGGACGGGAGCCTCGGTGCGGTCCCCGATAAGAAATAACCATAGGTTTGTCCCGGGGAGAATAGACGGGGGATTTGGAGCATGGCAGAGAGCTGGGATTGTACAACTGAGGGATCTGTTCCTGGACGGGACGTTTGCGAGTCTGGGAGCACTGACGGAAAAATATGGGTTGCCCCAAGGGAATGAATTTCGATACATGCAACTGAGGGCTTTTGCGAGGCAACAGGGGAGGGAATTTCTGCAGCTCCCGACGCAGGAGATTCAGGATAGAGTGATCTCAGAGACATGGGTGGGGGATGGTAGGGTGTCAGTTATATACAGGGAAATGAGAGATGAGGGGGAGATAATGGTGGATGAGCTGAAGGGGAAATGGGAAGAAGAGCTGGGGGAAGAGATTGAAGAGGGGCTGTGGGCAGATGCCCTACGTAGGGTAAACTCATCGTCCTCGTGCGCCAGGCTAAGCCTGATACAATTCAAGGTTTTGCACAGGGCGCATATGACCGGAGCAAGGCTCAGTAAATTTTTCGGGATAGAGGATAGGTGTGGGAGATGCTCGAGAAGCCCAGCGAACCACACCCACATGTTCTGGTTATGTCCGGCACTGCAGGGGTTCTGGGTGGGGGTGGCGAATGTGCTTTCGAAGGTGGTGGGGGTCCGGGTCGAGCCAAGCTGGGGGTTGGCTATATTTGGGGTTGCAGAAGAGCCGGGAGTGCAGGAGGCGAGAGAGGCTGATGTTTTGGCCTTTGCGTCCCTAGTAGCCCGGCGCAGGATACTGTTAATGTGGAAGGAAGCCAAGCCCCCGGGGGTGGAGACCTGGATAAATGACATGGCAGGGTTTATAAAGCTGGAACGGATAAAGTTTGCACTAAGTGGTTCGGCTCAAGGGTTCACCAGGCGGTGGCAACCGTTCATTGACTACCTCGCAGAACGATAAAGGAAATGGGAAGGTAGCAGCAGCAATCCAGGGGGGAGGGGGGGGGGGGCTCGGGCGGGACCTCAGGGGTGTTTATGTTTAGATATTTGTACTTGGTTATGTAAATTGGATTGTTTGATTTTATTATTTGGGAGAGTTATTATTTTTATTATGGCAGTTGCCATTTAGTATATATCATATCTACTGATTTGTTAAAAAACGGTCGCTGTTATTTACATTGTTTTGTTGCTGTAAAAAGGGAAAAACCTTTGTACTGTTTTTGGCCGGAAAATTTGAATAAGATATATATATTTTTTTTAAATACCTGGGAGCAGGGGACAGGCAGCGTGGCCTCAGGCGCCCCCATTTAAAAAGCAATTTCAGTGACCTCTGTGCTGTATATAGTTAACCATTTACTTCTCAATAATCCCTGGGAGCAGGGGACAGTCAGTGTGGTCCGGGAGCCCCCAATTAAAAAGCTGTTTCAGAGACCTCTGTGCTGTATATAGTTAACCATTTACTGCTCAATAATCCCTGGGAGCAGGGGACAGGCAGTGTGGCCTCGGGAGCCCCCAATTAAAAAGCAGTTTCAGAGACCTCTGTGCCTGTATATAGTTAACCATTTACTGCTCAATAATCCCTGGGAGCAGGGAACAGGCAGCGTGGCCTCAGGCGCCCCCAATTAAAAAGCAGTTTCAGTGAAATCTGTGTTGTATATAGTTAACCATTTACTTCTCAATAATCCCTGGGAGCAGGGGACAGTCAGTGTGGCTCCGGGAGCCCCCAATTAAAAAGCTGTTTCAGAGACCTCTGTGCTGTATATAGTTAACCATTTACTGCTCAATAATCCCTGGGAGCAGGGTACAGACAGTGTGGCATCAGGCGCCCCCAATTAAAAAGCTGTTTCAGAGACCTCTGTGCCTGAATATAGTTAACCATTTACTGCTCAATAATCCCTGGGAGCAGGGGACATGCAGTGCAGCCTCGGGAGCCCCCAATTAAAAAGCTGTTTCAGAGACCTCTGTGCTGTATATAGTTAACCATTTACTGCTCAATAATCCCTGGGAGCAGGAAACAGGCAGTGTGTCCTCGGGAGCCGCCAATTAAAAAGCTGTTTCAGTGACCTCTGTGCTGTATATAGTGAACCATTTACTGCTCAATAATCCCTGGGAGCAGGGGACAGGCAGTGTGGCCTCGTGAGCCCCCAATTAAAATGCTGTGTCAGAGACCTCTGTGCTGTATACAGTTAACCATTTACTGCTCAATAATCCCAGGGAGCAGGGGACAGGCAGTGTGGTCCGGGAGCCCCCAATTAAAAAGCTGTTTCAGAGGCCTCTGTGCTGTATGTAGTTAACCATTTACTGCTCAATAATCCCTGGGAGCAGGGGACAGGCAGTGTGGCCTCGGGAGCCCCCAATTAAAAAGCTGTTTCAGAGACCTCTGTGCTGTATATAGTTAACCATTAACTGCTCAATAATCCCTGGGAGCAGGGTACAGGCAGTGTGGCTCCGGGAGCCCCCAATTAAAAAGCTGTTTCAGAGGCCTCTGTGCTGTATGTAGTTAACCATTTACTGCTCAATAATCCCTGGGAGCAGGGGACAGGCAGTGTGGCTCCGGGAGCCCACAATTAAAAAGCTGTTTCAGAGACATCTGTGCCTGTATATAGTTAACCATTTACTGCTCAATAATCCCTGGGAGCAGGGGACAGGCATTGTGTTCAGGGAGCCCCAATTAAAAAGCTGTTTCGGAGACCTCTGTGCTGTATATAGTTAACCATTTACTGCTCAATAATCCCTGGGAGCAGGGGACAGGCAGTTGGTCAGGGAGCCCCAATTAAAAAGCTGTTTCAGACACCTCTGTGTGGTGGTATGTATTAGGGGTATTGCGGTACCCTGTGATGTCGAGTGGCTATTGGTGGATAGACACTGTGTCCCGAGTGGATAAGCTGCCTACTGGCTCCACCCAGTAAGGCGGAGTATAAGAGCCCGGGTTCTCCCAGCAGCCGCATTCTGTAACTGTGCTGCTGGGGAACAAGTCTGCGTAATAAAGCCATCGATCGACTCCTTCTCTTCTCGTCTTGTGAGTGATTGATAGTGCTGCAATGTATTACGCAGACTGAAAGGACATGGAGCTCTGACTCACTCCGGAGTTTCTGCGAATCAGCCCCCACGCGGCAGACTCAGCGGGCACTTTTAAACACTGGCTAGCGTGGTTCGAAGGATACCTCCGAACGGCCCCTGGCATAGTTACAGAACCAGAAACTGCAGGTCCTGCCAGGGTGAGCCCGGAAATCTACACTCTCATAGAGGTCGCGGACGATTTCCCGACGGCGATCGCCATGCTGAGAGGAATCTACGTCAGCCCCGTCAACCAGGTCGACACACGCCACCAGCTCGCGGCGAGACAACAAATCCCCGGGGAATCGCTGGACGAATTCTACAGTGCGCTGTTAATACTGGGGAGAAACTGCAACTGCCCATCGGTTTCGGCTAACGAACACACAGAGCTGCTGGTCTGAGATGCGTTCGTGGCAGGTATGCTTTCGTCCCAAATTCGCCAGCGCTTGCTGGAAAAAGACACACTAGGCCTCAAAGAGCACGGGCCCTCGCGGCCTTGTTCGATGTGGCATCGCAGAACTCCCGTGCCTACGCCGCCGACCGCGCGGCAGCCCCCCCCCCCCCCCCCACAGGCCTGCGCTGCCAGAGCAGCAGATCACCCAGGGGGGCCCCGCTGCTACTTTTTGGGCAAGGGAAACACCCCCGAATGTGCTGCCCGGCCCGCTCGGCCCCCTGTAAAGGGTGCGGCAAATAGGGGCACTTTTTAGCAGTGTTCCAGGCCCGGGAGGTAGCCGCTATCTCCGGGGGAGAACCCCAAACTCAACCCCCCCCCACCTCCCAGCAATCCATGTGCGGCCAACCGGCGCCGCCATCTTGGGTCCCGGACTCCATGCGGGAGGGATGGGCGCCGCCATTTTGTGCTCCTCTGGCAACGTGCGATCCATGGGCGGTGCCACCTTGTCCACCCCCGACCGTGTGCGACCCGTGGAAGCCGCCATCTTGGCTGTTGGCTAAGGACCCCGGGATGGACGGCCCCACGGGGCCTGAAGAAAACGCCCCAATGCAGCAACTACGACTGGCTTCTGTGACCCTGGACCAGTCGCGGCCCCGAAGGCTCCAAACAGCAACAACAACAGTATTTATAAACGGGTACGAGACCTGCCTGATCGACTCTGGGAGCACGGAGAGTTTTATACATCCCGATACGGTAAGACGCTGTTTCGATCCACCGAGTAATCAAAAAAATGTTCTGGCGGCAGGGTCCCATTCCATAGAGATCAAAGGGTTCTGCATCGCAAACCTCACGGTGCAGGGGTGGGAGTTCAAGAACTACCAGCTTTACGTCCTTCCCCACCTCTGCGCTGCCTCACTCCTGGGGTTGGATTTTCAGTGTAACCTCCAGAGTTTAACGTTTAAATTCGGCGGCCCTATACCCCCACTCACTATCTGCGGCCTCGCGACCCTCAAGGTCGACCCACCGTCCCTGTTTGCGAACCTCACCCCGGATTGCAAACCAGTCGCCACTAGGAGCAGACGGTACAGCGCCCAGGACAGGACATTTATCCGGTCAGAGGCCCAGCGGCTGCTGAGGGAAGGCATAACCCAGGCCAGCAATAGTCCCTGGAGAGCCCAGGTGGTAGTTGTAAAGATCAGGAAGAAGCAGAGGATGGTCATAGACTATAGTCAAACCATCAATAGGTACACGCAGCTAGATACATACCCTCTCCCCCGCATATCCGACATGGTCAATCGGATTGCACAGTACAAGGTCTTTTCCACGGTGGACCTTAAGTCCGCCTACCACCAGCTCCCCATCGGCTCGAGCGACCGCAAATACACTGCTTTTGAAGCGGATGGGCGGCTCTATCACATTTTAAGGGCTCTATTCGGAGTCACTAACAGGGTCGCGTTCTTCCAACGGGAGATGGACCGAATGGTTGACCGGGACGGTTTGCGGGCCACGTTCCCGTACCTCGACAACATCATCATCTGCGGCCACGACCAGCAGGACTACGACGCCAAACTCCGCAAATTCCTCCAGACCGCAAACGCCCTGAATCTCACATACAACAGGGACAAACACCAGGTGTTAGATTTGGAGGTAGTTGAGCACTTTGGGGACAGTGACCATAATTCGGTGACGTTTACGTTAGTGATGGAAAGGGATAAGAATACCCCGCAGGGCAAGGGTTATAGCTGGGGGAAGCGCAATTATGATGCCATTAGACATGACTTGGCGGGGATAGGTTGGAGAAGTAGGCTGCAAGTGTTGGGCACACTGGATATGTGGAGCTTGTTCAAGGAACAGCTACTGCGTGTTCTTGATAAGTACGTACAGGTCAGGCAGGGAGGAAGGCGTCGAGCAAGGGAACCGTGGTTTACCAAAGAAGTAGAATCTCTTGTTAAGAGGAAGAAGGAGGCCTATGTGAAGATGAGGTGTGAAGTTTCAGTTGGGGCGATGGATAGTTACAAGGTAGCGAGGAAGGATCTAAAGAGAGAGCTAAGACGAGCAAGGAGGGGACATGAGAAGTATTTGGCGTGGTAGGATCAAGGGAAACCCAAAAGCTTTCTATAGGTATGTCAGGAATAAAAGAATGACTAGGGTAAGAGTAGGGCCAGTCAAGGACAGGGATGGGAAGTTGTGTGTGGAATCTGAAGAGATAGGAGCGATACTAAATGAATATTTTTCGTCAGTATTCACTCAGGAAAAAGATAATGTTGTGGAGGAGAATGCTGAGACCCAGGCTATTAGAATAGATGGCATTGAGGTACGTAGGGAAGAGGTGTTGGCAATTATGGACAGGCTGAAAATAGATAAGTCACCGGGGCCTGATGAGATTTATCCTAGGATTGTCTGGGAGGCCAGGGAAGAGATTGCTGAGCCTTTGGCTTTGATTTTTATGTCATCATTGGCTACAGGAATAGTGCCAGAGGACTGGAGGATAGCAAAAGTGGTCCCTTTGTTCAAGAAGGGGAGTAGAGACAACCCCGGCAACTATAGACCGGTGAGCCTCACGTCTGTTGTGGGTAAAGTCTTGGAGGGGATTATAAGAGACAAGATTTATAATCATCTAGATAGGAATAATATGATTAGGGATAGTCAGCATGGCTTTGTGAAGGGTAGGTCATGCCTACCATGTCGGTGCAACATCGTGGGCCGAAGGGCCTGTACTGCGCTGTATCGTTCTATGTTCTATGTTCTAAATACGTGTTTAGCCCCGACCGTCTAGCCATCCTCGGCTACGTAGTGCGAAATGGAGTGATAGGCCCAGACCCCGAACGCATGCGCCCCCTCATGGAGATCCCCCTCCCTCACTGCTCCAAGGCCCTGAAACGCTGCCTGGGCTTTTTCTCTTGTTACTCCCAGTGGGTCCCCAACTACGCGGACAAGGCCCGTCCGCTAATCCAGTCCACGGTCTTTCCCCTGTCGACAGAGGCCCGCCAGGCCTTCAGCCGCATCAAAGCGGATATCGCAAAGGCCACGATGCACGCCATCGACGAGTCCCTCCTCTTCCAGGTCGAGAGCGACGCGTCCGACGTAGCTCTGGAGTCAACACTCAACAAGCGGGCAGACCCGTGGCCTTCTTTTCACGCACCCTCCACGCTTCAGAAATCCGCCACTCCTCAGTGGAAAAGGAGGCCCAGGCCATAGTGGAAGCTGTGCGGCATTGGAGACATTACCTGGCCGGGAGGAGATTCACTCTCCTCACTGACCAACGGTCGGTGGCCTTCATGTTCGATAATGCACAGCGGGGCAAGATCAAGAACGACAAGATCTTGCCGTGGAGGGTCGAACTCTCCACCTATAACTATGAGATCTTGTATCGTCCCGGAAAGCTGAACGAGCCGTCCGATGCCCTGTCCCGCGGCACATGTGCCAACGTACAAGTGAACCGTCTCTGAACCCTCCACGAGGACCTCTGCCACCCGGGGGTCACTCGGTTCTATCACTTCGTAAAGACCCGCAACCTACCCTACCCCATCGAGGAGGTCAGGACAGCCACCAGGAACTGCCAAATCTGCGCAGAGCGCAAATCGCACTTCTCCAGGCCAGAGAAAGCACATGTGATAAAGGCTTCCCGTCCCTTTGAGCGCCTCAGTCTGGACTTCAAAGGCCCCCTCCCCTCTACCCACCGCAACACGTACTTCCTGAACGTGATTGACAAGTACTTCCTGTTACCATTAGCTATTCCCTGTCCCGACATTACCGTGGCCACGGTCATTAGAGCCCTCACCACCACCTTTACACTATTCGGTTTCCCCGCGGACAGACATAGCGATAGGGGCCCTCCTTCATGAGCAATGAACTGCGTCAATTCCTGCTCAGCAAGGGCATCGCCTCGAGCAGGACGACCAGTTACAACCCCCGGGGGAAGGGTCAGGTAGAGAGGGAGAACGGAACCGTCTGGAAGACCGTCCTGCTGGCCCTACGGTCCAGGAATCTCCCAGTCTCCCGCTGCAGGAAGTCCTCCCGGACGCCCTCCACTCCATCCGGTCGCTGCTTTGTACAACAACAAATCAAACATCTCAGGGACTCCTCCTTGTCTTCCCGAGGAAGTCTTCCTCCGGAATGTCACTTCCAACCTGGCTGGCAGCCCCGGGACCCATCCTGCTCCGAAAACATGTGCGGACGCACAAATCGGACCCGTTGGTCGAGAGGGTTCATCTCCTCAACGCGAATCCTCAATACGCCTGCGTGGCGTACCCCGACGGCGACAGGACACAGTCTCCCTGCGGGACCCGGCACCCGCCGGAGCTCCACACACACCCTCCCTCGCACCGGCGCACCCCACAGCCGACCCCTCCGGAGCTGCACCCCCCCCAACACCAGTCACCCCCTCTGGAGCTCCACCCCACCCCAACACCAATCACCCCTCCCTCGCACCGGCGCACCCCACAGCTGACCCCTCCGGAGCTGCACCCCCCCCCCAACACCAGTCACCCCCTCTGGAGCTGCACCCCCCCCCCAACACCAGTCACCCCCTCTGGAGCTCCACCCCCCCCCAACACCAATCACCCCTCCCTCGCACCGGCGCACCCCACAGCCGCCCCCCTCTGGAGATGCACACAACCCCCCCAACACCAGTCACCCCCTCTGGAGCTCCACCCCACCCCCCCAACACCAGTCACCCGTCCCTCGCACCGGCGCACCCCACAGCCGACCCCTCCGGAGCTGCACCCCCCCCCCCCCAACACCAGTCACCCCCTCTGGAGCTCCACCCCCCCCCCCACAACACCAATCACCCCTCCCTACCACCGGCGCACCCCACAGCCGCCCCCTTCCCGGGTGGATCGGTCCTTCCCCCGGTCCGAATAAGGATATTGGAGCGGGGAGAGGCATTGCGACGTTCCCAGAGACGACGGGGCCCGAACCAGCGTCTGCATCACCACCGGGGCTAAGCCGATCGGTTAGGACGACCAGGGAACCCATTCGACTCATCGAAACAGTAAAGCAAGAAATCGGAGCATAACCGCCATGTTAGCGGCATCCTAGGTACCGACTCTGTAAACACCGACCACCATACGGCCCACGACCCCGCCGGGTTCTTTTTCAACAAGGGGTGAATGTGGTGGTATGTATTAGGGGTATTAAGGTGCCCTGTGAGGCCGAAAGGCTATTGGTGGATAGACACTGGGTCCCGAGTGGATCAGCCGCCTGCAGGCTCCACCCAGTAATGTGGAGTATAAGAGCCCGGGTTCTCCCAGCAGCCGCATTCTGGACCTGTGCTGCGGGTGGAACAAGTCAGCGTAATAAAGCCATCGTTCGACTCCTCATCTCCTCTCGTCTCGTGAGCGATTGATTGTGCTGCACTCTGTGATTGTATACAGTTAACCATTTACTGCTCAATAATCCCTGGGAGCAGGGGACAGGCAGTGTGGTCCGGGAGCCCCCAATTAAAAAGCTGTGTCAGAGACCTCTGTGCTGTATACAGTTAACCATTTACTGCTCAATAATCCCTGGGAGCAGGGGACAGGCAGTGTGGTCCGGGAGCCCCCAATTAAAAACCTGTTTCAGAGACTTCTGTGCCTGTATATAGTTAACCATTTACTTTTTCTCAATAATCCCCTTTCTTGTGATACAAGGAGCCCCTGCAGTGTTGCCTCAAACCCCCGCAGTGTAACGGTCACCATTACTGAGACGGGTTTTTAAATTACGGATGCAGAAACGGACAATAGAACTGTGACGTTAACAGCCCCTTACAGGACCACCCACAGCCTGGTGTCAGGCTCCAGGCCGTGCTGAAGGAGGTGACACCGTTCTGTAACCAGCACCTTGTTATATCAGATTTGACAGGACCATCCACAGCCTGGTGTCAGGCTCCAGGCCGTGCTGAAGGAGGCCACACCGTTCTGTAACCAGCTCCTTGTTATATCAGATTTGACAGGACCATCCACAGCCTGGTGTCAGGCTCCAGGCCGTGCTGAAGGGGGCGACACCGTTCTGCAAACAGCTCCTTGTATCAGATTTGACAGGACCATCCACAGCCTGGTGTCAGTCTCCAGGCCGTGCTGAAGGAGGCGACACCGTTCTGTAACCAGCTCCTTGTTATATCAGATTTGACAGGACCATCCACAGCCTGGTGTCAGGCTCCAGGACGTGCTGAAGGAGGTGACACCGTTCTGTAACCAGCACCTTGTTATATCCGATTTGACAGGACCATCCACAGCCTGGTGTCAGGCTCCAGGCCGTGCTGAAGGAGGCGACACCGTTCTGTAACCAGCTCCTTGTTATATCAGATTTGACAGGACCATCCACAGCCTGGTGTCAGGCTCCAGGCCGTGCTGAAGGAGGCGACACCGTTCTGTAACCAGCTCCTTGTTATATCAGATTTGACAGGACCATCCACTGCCTGGTGTCAGGCTCCAGGCCGTGCTGAAGGAGGCGACACCGTTCTGTAACAAGCTCCTTGTTATATCAGATTTGACAGGACCATCCACAGCCTGGTGTCAGGCTCCAGGCCGTGCTGAAGGTGGCGACACCGTTCTGTAACCAGCTCCTTGTTATATCAGATTTGACAGGACCACCCACAGCCTGGTGTCAGGCTCCAGGCCGTGCTGAAGGAGGCGACACCGTTCTGTAACCAGCACCTTGTTATATCAGATTTGACAGGACCATCCACAGCCTGGTGTCAGGCTCCAGGCCGTGCTGAAGGAGGTGACACCGTTCTGTAACCAGCACCTTGTTGTATCAGATTTGACAGGACCATCCACAGCCTGGTGTCAGGCTCCAGGCCGTGCTGAAGGAGGCGACACCGTTCTGTAACCAGCACCTTGTTGTATCAGATTTGACAGGACCATCCACAGCCTGGTGTCAGGCTCCAGGCCGTGCTGAAGGAGGTGACACCGTTCTGTAACTAGCTCCTTGTTATATCAGATTTGACAGGACCATCCACAGCCTGGTGTCAGGCTCCAGGCCGTGCTGAAGGAGGCGACACCGTTCTGTAACCAGCTCCTTGTTCTATCAGATTTGACAGGACCATCCACAGCCTGGTGTCAGGCTCCAGGCCGTGCTGAAGGAGGTGACACCGTTCTGTAACCAGCTCCTTGTTGTATCAGATTTGACAGGACCATCCACAGCCTGGTGTCAGGCTCCAGGCCGTGCTGAAGGAGGCGACACCGTTCTGTAACCAGCACCTTGTTATATCAGATTTGACAGGACCATCCACAGCCTGGTGTCAGGCTCCAGGCCGTGCTGAAGGAGGCGACACCGTTCTGTAACCAGCACCTTGTTATATCAGATTTGACAGGACCATCCACAGCCTGGTGTCAGGCTCCAGGCCGTGCTGAAGGTGGCGACACCGTTCTGTAACCAGCTCCTTGTTATATCAGATTTGACAGGACCACCCACAGCCTGGTGTCAGGCTCCAGGCCGTGCTGAAGGAGGCGACACCGTTCTGTAACCAGCACCTTGTTATATCAGATTTGACAGGACCATCCACAGCCTGGTGTCAGGCTCCAGGCCGTGCTGAAGGAGGTGACACCGTTCTGTAACCAGCACCTTGTTGTATCAGATTTGACAGGACCATCCACAGCCTGGTGTCAGGCTCCAGGCCGTGCTGAAGGAGGCGACACCGTTCTGTAACCAGCACCTTGTTGTATCAGATTTGACAGGACCATCCACAGCCTGGTGTCAAGCTCCAGGCCGTGCTGAAGGAGGTGACACCGTTCTGTAACCAGCTCCTTGTTGTATCAGATTTGACAGGACCATCCACAGCCTGGTGTCAGGCTCCAGTCCGTGCTGAAGGAGGCGACACCGTTCTGTAACCAGCACCTTGTTATATCAGATTTGACAGGACCATCCACAGCCTGGTGTCAGGCTCCAGGCCGTGCTGAAGGAGGCGACACCGTTCTGTAACCAGCACCTTGTTATATCAGATTTGACAGACCCATCCACAGCCTGGAGTCAGGCTCCAGGCCGTGCTGAAGGAGGCAACACCGTTCTGTAACCACCTCCTTGTTATATCAGATTTGACAGGACCATCCACAGCCTGGTGTCAGGCTCCAGGCCGTGCTGAAGGAGGTGACACCGTTCTGTAACCAGCTCCTTGTTGTATCAGATTTGACAGGACCATCCACAGCCTGGTGTCAGGCTCCAGGCCGTGCTGAAGGAGGCGACTCCGTTCTGTAACCAGCTCCTTGTTATATCAGATTTGACAGGACCATCCACAGCCTGGTGTCAGGCTCCAGGCCGTGCTGAAGGAGGTGACACCGTTCTGTAACCAGCAACTTGTTATAACAGATTTGACAGGACCATCCACAGCCTGGTGTCAGACTCCAGGCCGTGCTGAAGGAGGCGACACCGTTCTGTAACCAGCACCTTGTTATAACAGATTTGACAGGACCATCCACAGCCTGGTGTCAGACTCCAGGCCGTGCTGAAGGAGGCGACACCGTTCTGTAACCAGCTCCTTGTTGTATCAGATTTGACAGGACCATCCACAGCCTGGTGTCAGGCTCCAGGCCGTGCTGAAGGAGGTGACACCGTTCTGTAACCAGCTCCTTGTTGTATCAGATTTGACAGGACCATCCACAGCCTGGTGTCAGGCTCCAGGCCGTGCTGAAGGAGGTGACACCGTTCTGTAACCAGCTCCTTGTTATATCAGATTTGACAGGACCATCCACAGCCGGGTGTCAGGCTCCAGGCCGTGCTGAAGGAGGCGACACCGTTCTATAACCAGCTCCTTGTTATATCAGATTTGACAGGCCCATCCACAGCCTGGTGTCAGGCTCCAGGCCGTGCTGAAGGAGGTGACACCGTTCTATAACCAGCTCCTTGTTATATCAGATTTGACAGGACCACTCACAGCCTGGTGTCAGGCTCCAGGCCGTGCTGAAGGAGGCGACACCGTTCTGTAACCAGCACCTTGTTATATCAGATTTGACAGGACCAACCACAGCCTGGTGTCAGGCTCCAGGCCGTGCTGAAGGAGGTGACATCGTTCTGTAACCAGCACCTTGTTCTATCAGATTTGACAGGACCATCCACAGCCTGGTGTCAGGCTCCAGGCCGTGCTGAAGGAGGGGACACCGTTCTGTAACCAGCTCCTTGTTATATCAGGTTTGACAGGACCATCCACAGCCTGGTGTCAGGCTCCAGGCCGTGCTGAAGGAGGCGACACCGTTCTGGAACCAGCTCCTTGTTATATCAGATTTGACAGGACCATCCACAGACTGCTGTCAGGCTCCAGGCCGTGCTGAAGGAGGTGACACCGTTCTGTAACCAGCTCCTTGTTATATCAGATTTGACAGGACCAACCACAGCCTGGTGTCAGGCTCCAGGCCGTGCTGAAGGAGGTGACACCGTTCTGTAACCAGCTCCGTGTTATATCAGATTTGACAGGACCATCCACAGACTGCTGTCAGGCTCCAGACCGTGCTGAAGGAGGCGACACCGTTCTGTAAACCAGCTCCTTGTTGTAGCAGATTTGACAGGACCATCCACAGCCTGGTGTCAGGCTCCAGGCCGTGCTGAAGGAGGCGACACCGTTCTGTAACCAGCACCTTGTTATATCAGATTTGACAGGACCATCCACAGCCTGGTGTCAGGCTCCAGGCCGTGCTGAAGGAGGCGACACCGTTCTGTAACCAGCACCTTGTTATATCAGATTTGACAGGACCATCCACAGCCTGGTGTCAGGCTCCAGGTCTGCTGAAGGAGGCGACACCGTTCTGTAACCAGCCTCTTGTTGTATCAGATTTGACAGGACCATCCACAGCCTGGTGTCAGGCTCCAGGCCGTGCTGAAGGAGGTGACACCGTTCTGTAACCAGCTCCTTGTTATATCAGATTTGACAGGACCATCCACAGTCTGGCGTCAGGCTCCAGGCCGTGCTGAAGGAGGCGACACCGTTCTGTAACCAGCTCCTTGTTATATCAGATTTGACAGGACCATCCACAGCCTGGTGTCAGGCTCCAGGCCGTGCTGAAGGAGGTGACACCGTTCTGTAACCAGCTCCTTGTTATATCAGATTTGACAGGACCATCCACAGCCTGGTGTCAGGCTCCAGGCCGTGCTGAAGGAGGCGACACCGTTCTGTAACCAGCACCTTGTTATATCAGATTTGACAGGACCATCCACAGCCTGGTGTCAGGCTCCAGGCCGTGCTGAAGGAGGCGACACCGTTCAGTAACCAGCTCCTTGTTATGTCAGATTTGACAGGACCATCCACAGCCAGGTGTCAGGCTCCAGGCCGTGCTGAAGGAGGCGACACCGTTCTGTAACCAGAACCGTGTTATATCAGATTTGACAGGACCATCCACAGCCAGGTGTCAGGCTCCAGGCCGTGCTGAAGGAGGCGACACCGTTCTGTAACCAGAACCGTGTTATATCAGATTTGACAGGACAGTCCACAGCCTGGTGTCAGGCTCCAGGCCGTGCTGAAGGAGGCGACACCGTTCTGTAACCAGCTCCTTGTTGTATCAGATTTGACAGGAACATCCACAGCCTGCTGTCAGGCTCCAGGCCGTGCTGAAGGAGGCGACACCGTTCTGTAACCAGCACCTTGTTATATCAGATTTGACAGGACCATCCACAGCCTGGTGTCAGGCTCCAGGCCGTGCTGAAGGAGGCGACACTGTTCTGTAACCAGAACCGTGTTATATCAGATTTGACAGGACCATCCACAGCCTGGTGTCAGGCTCCAGGCCGTGCTGAAGGAGGCGACACCGTTCTGTAACCAGCTCCTTGTTATATCAGATTTGACAGGACCATCCACAGCCTGGTGTCAGGCTCCAGGCCGTGCTGAAGGAGGCGACACCGTTCTGTAACCAGCTCCTTGTTGTATCAGATTTGACAGGACCATCCACAGCCTGGTGTCAGGCTCCAGGCCGTGCTGAAGGAGGCGACAACGTTCTGTAACCAGCTCCTTGTTATATCAGATTTGACAGGACCATCCACAGCCTGCTGTCAGGCTCCAGGCCGCGCTGAAGGAGGCGACACCGTTCTGTAACCAGCTCCTTGTCATATCAGATTTGACAGGACCATCCACAGCCTGGTGTCAGGCTCCAGGCCGTGCTGAAGGAGGTGACACCGTTCTGTAACCAGCACCTTGTTATATCGGATTTGACAGGACCATCCACAGCCTGGTGTCAGGCTCCAGGCCGTGCTGAAGGAGGCGACACCGTTCTGTAACCAGCTCCTTGTTATATCAGATTTGACAGGACCATCCACAGCCTGGTGTCAGGCTCCAGGCCGTGCTGAAGGAGGCGACACCGTTCTGTAACCAGCTCCTTGTTATATCAGATTTGACAGGACCATCCACAGCCTGGTGTCAGGCTCCAGGCCGTGCTGAAGGAGGTGACACCGTTCTGTAACCAGCTCCGTGTTATATCAGATTTGACAGGACCATCCACAGCCTGGTGTCAGGCTCCAGGCCGTGCTGAAGGAGGCGACACCGTTCTGTAACTAGAACCGTGGTATATCAGATTTGACAGGACCATCCACAGCCTGATGTCAGGCTCCAGGCCGTGCTGAAGGAGGCGACACCGTTCTGTAACCAGCTTCTTGTTATATCAGATTTGACAGGACCATCCACAGCCTGGTGTCAGGCTCCAGGCCGTGCTGAAGGAGGCAACACCGTTCTGTAACCAGCTCCTTGTTATATCAGATTTGACAGGACCATCCAGAGCCTGGTGTCAGGCTCCAGGCCGTGCTGACGGAGGCGACACCGTTCTGTAACCAGCTCCTTGTTATATCAGATTTGACAGGACCATCTACAGCCTGGTGTCAGGCTCCAGGCCGTGCTGAAGGAGGTGACACCGTTCTGGAACCAGCTCCTTGTTATATCAGATTTGACAGGACCATCCACAGCCTGGTGTCAGGCTCCAGGCCGTGCTGAAGGAGGCGACACCGTTCAGTAACCAGCTCCTTGTTATATCAGATTTGACAGGACCATCCCCAGCCTGGTGTCAGGCTCCAGGCCGTGCTGAAGGAGGCGACACCGTTCTGTAACCAGCTCCTTGTTGTATCAGATTTGACAGGACAATCCACAGCCTGGTGTCAGGCTCCAGGCCGTGCTTAAGGAGGCGACACCGTTCTGTAACCAGCACCTTGTTATATCAGATTTGACAGGACCAACCACAGCCTGGTGTCAGGCTCCAGGCCGTGCTGAAGGAGGCGACACTGTTCTGTAACCAGCTCCTTGTTATATCAGATTTGACAGGACCATCCACAGCCTGGTGTCAGGCTCCAGGCCGTGCTGAAGGAGGCGACACCGTTCAGTAACCAGCTCTTGTTATATCAGATTGGACAGGAACCACAGCCTGGTGTCATGCTCCAGGCCGTGCTGAAGAAGGTGACACCGTTCAGTAACCAGCTCCTTGTTGTTCAGATTTGACAGGACCATCCACAGCCTGGTGTCAGGCTCCAGGCCGTGCTGAAGGGCGCGACACCGTTCTGTAACCAGCTCCTTGTTATATCAGATTTGACAGGACCATCCACAGCCTGGTGTTAGGCTCCAGGCCGTGCTGAAGGAGGCGACACCGTTCTGTAACCAGCTCCTTGTTATATCAGATTTGACAGGACCATCCACAGCCTGGTGTCAGGCTCCAGGCCGTGCTGAAGGAGGCGACACCGTTCTGTAACCAGCTCCTTGTTATATCAGATTTGACAGGACCATCCACAGCCTGGTGTCAGGCTCCAGGCCGTGCTGAAGGAGGCGACACCGTTCTGTAACCAGCTCCTTGTTATATCAGATTTGACAGGACCATCCACAGCCTGGTGTCAGGCTCCAGGCCGTGCTGAAGGATGCGACACCATTCTGTAACCAGCTCCTTGTTATATCAGATTTGACAGGACCATCCACAGCCTGGTGTCATGCTCCAGGCCGCGCTGAAGGAGGTGACACCGTTCTGTAACCAGCTCCTTGTTATATCAGATTTGACAGGACCATCCACAGCCTGATGTCAGGCTCCAGGCCGTGCTGAAGGAGGTGACACCTTTCTGTAACCAGCACCTTGTTATATCAGATTTGACAGGACCATCCACAGCCTGGTGTCAGGCTCCAGGCCGTGCTGAAGGAGGCGACACCGTTCTGTAACCAGCTCCTTGTTGTATCAGATTTGACAGGACCATCCACAGCCTGGTGTCAGGCTCCAGGCCGCGCTGAAGGAGGCGACACCGTTCTGTAACCAGCTCCTTGTTATATCAGATTTGACAGGACCATCCACAGCCTGGTGTCAGGCTCCAGACCGTGCTGACGGAGGCGACACCGTTCTGTAACCAGCTCCTTGTTATATCAGATTTGACAGGACCATCCACAGCCTGGTGTCAGGCTCCAGGCCGTGCTGAAGGAGGCGACACCGTTCTGAAACCAGCTCCTTGTTATATCAGATTTGGCAGGACCATCCACAGCCTGGTGTCAGACTCCAGGCCGTGCTGAAGGAGGTGACACCGTTCTGTAACCAGCTCCTTGTTATATCAGATTTGACAGGACCATCCACAGCCTGGTGTCAGGCTCCAGGCCGTGCTTAAGGAGGCGACACCGTTCTGTAACCAGCTCCTTGTTGTATCAGATTTGACAGGACCATCCACAGTCTGGTGTCAGGCTCCAGGCCGTGCTGAAGGAGGTGACACCGTTCTGTAACCAGCTCCTTGTTGTATCAGATTTGACAGGACCATACACAGCCTGGTGTCAGGGCCCAGGCCGTGCTGAAGGAGGCGACACCGTTCTGTAACCAGCACATTGTTATAGCAGATTTGACAGGAACATCCACAGCCTGGTGTCAGGCTCTAGGCCGTTCTCAAGGAGGCGACACCGTTCTGTCACCAGCACCTTGTTATATCAGATTTGACAGGACCATCCACAGCCTGGTGTCAGGCTCCAGGCCGTGCTGAAGGAGGCGACACCGTTCTGTAACCAGCTCCTTGTTATATCAGATTTGACAGGACCATCCACAGCCTGGTGTCAGGCTCCAGGCCGCGCTGAAGGAGGTGACACCGTTCTGTAACCAGCTCCTTGTTATATCAGATTTGACAGGACCATGCACAGCCTGGTGTGAGGCTCCAGGCCGCGCTGAAGGGCGCGACACCGTTCTGTAACCAGCTCCTTGTTGTATCAGATTTGACAGGACCATCCACAGCCTGGTGTCAGGTTCCAGGCCGTGCTGAAGGTGGCGACACCGTTCTGTAACCAGCACCTTGTTATATCAGATTTGACAGGACCATCCACAGCCTGGTGTCAGGCTCCAGGCCGTGCTGAAGGAGGCGACACCGTTCTGTAACCAGCTCCTTGTTATATCAGATTTGACAGGACCATCCACAGCCTGGTGTCAGGCTCCAGGCCGCGCTGAAGGAGGTGACACCGTTCTGTAACCAGCTCCTTGTTATATCAGATTTGACAGGACCATCCACAGCCTGGTGTCAGGCTCCAGGCCGTGCTGAAGGAGGCGACACCGTTCTGTAACCAGCTCCTTGTTATATCAGATTTGACAGGACCATCCACAGCCTGGTGTCAGGCTCCAGGCCGTGCTGAAGGAGGCGACACCGTTCTGTAACCAGCTCCTTGTTATATCAGATTTGACAGGACCATCCACAGCCTGGTGTCAGGCTCCAGGCCGTGCTGAAGGATGCGACACCATTCTGTAACCAGCTCCTTGTTATATCAGATTTGACAGGACCATCCACAGCCTGGTGTCAGGCTCCAGGCCGCGCTGAAGGAGGTGACACCGTTCTGTAACCAGCTTCTTGTTATATCAGATTTGACAGGACCATCCACAGCCTGATGTCAGGCTCCAGGCCGTGCTGAAGGAGGTGACACCTTTCTGTAACCAGCACCTTGTTATATCAGATTTGACAGGACCATCCACAGCCTGGTGTCAGGCTCCAGGCCGTGCTGAAGGAGGCGACACCGTTCTGTAACCAGCTCCTTGTTGTATCAGATTTGACAGGACCATCCACAGCCTGGTGTCAGGCTCCAGGCCGCGCTGAAGGAGGCGACACCGTTCTGTAACCAGCTCCTTGTTATATCAGATTTGACAGGACCATCCACAGCCTGGTGTCAGGCTCCAGACCGTGCTGACGGAGGCGACACCGTTCTGTAACCAGCTCCTTGTTATATCAGATTTGACAGGACCATCCACAGCCTGGTGTCAGGCTCCAGGCCGTGCTGAAGGAGGCGACACCGTTCTGAAACCAGCTCCTTGTTATATCAGATTTGGCAGGACCATCCACAGCCTGGTGTCAGACTCCAGGCCGTGCTGAAGGAGGTGACAGCGTTCTGTAACCAGCTCCTTGTTATATCAGATTTGACAGGACCATCCACAGCCTGGTGTCAGGCTCCAGGCCGTGCTTAAGGAGGCGACACCGTTCTGTAACTAGCTCCTTGTTATATCAGGTTTGACAGGACCATCCACTGCCTTGTGTCATTCTCCAGGCCGTGCTGAAGGAGGCGACACCGTTCTGTAACCAGCTCCTTGTTGTATCAGATTTGACAGGACCATCCACAGTCTGGTGTCAGGCTCCAGGCCGTGCTGAAGGAGGTGACACCGTTCTGTAACCAGCTCCTTGTTGTATCAGATTTGACAGGACCATACACAGCCTGGTGTCAGGCTCCAGGCCGTGCTGAAGGAGGTGACACCGTTCTGTAACAAGCTCCTTGTTATAGCAGATTTGACAGGAACATCCACAGCCTGGTGTCAGGCTCTAGGCCGTTCTCAAGGAGGCGACACCGTTCTGTCACCAGCACCTTGTTATATCAGATTTGACAGGACCATCCACAGCCTGGTGTCAGGCTCCAGGCCGTGCTGAAGGAGGCGACACCGTTCTGTAACCAGCTCCTTGTTATATCAGATTTGACAGGACCATCCACAGCCTGGTGTCAGGCTCCAGGCCGCGCTGAAGGAGGTGACACCGTTCTGTAACCAGCTCCTTGTTATCTCAGATTTGACAGGACCATGCACAGCCTGGTGTGAGGCTCCAGGCCGCGCTGAAGGAGGTGACACCTTTCTGTAACCAGCTCCTTGTTATATCAGATTTGACAGGACCATCCGCAGCCTGGTGTCAGGCTCCAGGCCGTGCTGAAGGAGGCGACACCGTTCTGTAACCAGCTCCTTGTTGTATCAGATTTGACAGGACCATCCACAGACTGGTGTCAGGCTCCAGGCCGTGCTGAAGGAGGTGACACCGTTCTGTAACCAGCTCCTTGTTGTACCAGATTTGACAGGACCATCCACAGCCTGGTGTCAGGCTCCAGGCCGTGCTGAAGGAGGCGACACCGTTCAGTAACCAGCTCCTTGTTATATCAGATTTGACAGGACCATCCACAGCCTGGTGTCAGGCTCCAGGCCGTGCTGAAGGAGGCGACACCGTTCAGTAACCAGCTCCTTGTTATATCAGATTTGACAGGACCATCCACAGCCTGGTGTCAGGCTCCAGGCCGTGCTGAAGGAGGCGACACCGTTCTGTAACCAGCTCCTTGTTATATCAGATTTGACAGGACCATCCACAGGCTGGTGTCAGGCTCCAGGCCGTGCTGAAGGAGGCGACACCGTTCTGTAACTAGCTCCTTGTTATATCAGGTTTGACAGGACCATCCACTGCCTTGTGTCATTCTCCAGGCCGTGCTGAAGGAGGCGACACCGTTCTGTAACCAGCTCCTTGTTGTATCAGATTTGACAGGACCATCCACAGTCTGGTGTCAGGCTCCAGGCCGTGCTGAAGGAGGTGACACCGTTCTGTAACCAGCTCCTTGTTGTATCAGATTTGACAGGACCATACACAGCCTGGTGTCAGGCCCCAGGCCGTGCTGAAGGAGGCGACACCGTTCTGTAACCAGCTCCTTGTTATATCAGATTTGACAGGACCATCCACAGCCTGGTGTCAGGCTCCAGGCCGTGCTGAAGGAGGTGACACCGTTCTGTAACCAGCTCCTTGTTGTACCAGATTTGACAGGACCATCCACAGCCTGGTGTCAGGCTCCAGGCCGTGCTGAAGGAGGCGACACCGTTCAGTAACCAGCTCCTTGTTATATCAGATTTGACAGGACCATCCACAGCCTGGTGTCAGGCTCCAGGCCGTGCTGAAGGAGGCGACACCGTTCAGTAACCAGCTCCTTGTTATATCAGATTTGACAGGACCATCCACAGCCTGGTGTCAGGCTCCAGGCCGTGCTGAAGGAGGCGACACCGTTCTGTAACTAGCTCCTTGTTATATCAGGTTTGACAGGACCATCCACTGCCTTGTGTCATTCTCCAGGCCGTGCTGAAGGAGGCGACACCGTTCTGTATCCAGCTCCTTGTTGTATCAGATTTGACAGGACCATCCACAGTCTGGTGTCAGGCTCCAGGCCGTGCTGAAGGAGGTGACACCGTTCTGTAACCAGCTCCTTGTTGTATCAGATTTGACAGGACCATACACAGCCTGGTGTCAGGCTCCAGGCCGTGCTGAAGGAGGTGACACCGTTCTGTAACAAGCTCCTTGTTATAGCAGATTTGACAGGAACATCCACAGCCTGGTGTCAGGCTCTTGGCCGTTCTCAAGGAGGCGACACCGTTCTGTCACCAGCACCTTGTTATATCAGATTTGACAGGACCATCCACAGCCTGGTGTCAGGCTCCAGGCCGTGCTGAAGGAGGCGACACCGTTCTGTAACCAGCTCCTTGTTTTATCAGATTTGACAGGACCATCCACAGCCTGGTGTCAGGCTCCAGGCCGCGCTGAAGGAGGTGACACCGTTCTGTAACCAGCTCCTTGTTATATCAGATTTGACAGGACCATGCACAGCCTGGTGTCAGGCTCCAGGCCGTGCTGAAGGAGGCGACACCGTTCTGTAACCAGCTCCTTGTTGTATCAGATTTGACAGGACCATCCACAGACTGGTGTCAGGCTCCAGGCCGTGCTGAAGGAGGTGACACCGTTCTGTAACCAGCTCCTTGTTGTACCAGATTTGACAGGACCATCCACAGCCTGGTGTCAGGCTCCAGGCCGTGCTGAAGGAGGCGACACCGTTCAGTAACCAGCTCCTTGTTATATCAGATTTGACAGGACCATCCACAGCCTGGTGTCAGGCTCCAGGCCGTGCTGAAGGAGGCGACACCGTTCAGTAACCAGCTCCTTGTTATATCAGATTTGACAGGACCATCCACAGGCTGGTGTCAGGCTCCAGGCCGTGCTGAAGGAGGCGACACCGTTCTGTAAATAGCTCCTTGTTATATCAGGTTTGACAGGACCATCCACTGCCTTGTGTCATTCTCCAGGCCGTGCTGAAGGAGGCGACACCGTTCTGTAACCAGCTCCTTGTTGTATCAGATTTGACAGGACCATCCACAGTCTGGTGTCAGGCTCCAGGCCGTGCTGAAGGAGGTGACACCGTTCTGTAACCAGCTCCTTGTTGTATCAGATTTGACAGGACCATACACAGCCTGGTGTCAGTCCCCAGGCCGTGCTGAAGGAGGCGACACCGTTCTGTAACCAGCACCTTGTTATAGCAGATTTGACAGGAACATCCACAGCCTGGTGTCAGGCTCTAGGCCGTTCTCAAGGAGGCGACACCGTTCTGTCACCAGCACCTTGTTATATCAGATTTGACAGGACCATCCACAGCCTGGTGTCAGGCTCCAGGCCGTGCTGAAGGAGGCGACACCGTTCTGTAACCAGCTCCTTGTTATATCAGATTTGACAGGACCATCCACAGCCTGGTGTCAGGCGCCAGGCCGCGCTGAAGGAGGTGACACCGTTCTGTAACCAGCTCCTTGTTATATCAGATTTGACAGGACCATGCACAGCCTGGTGTGAGGCTCCAGGCCGCGCTGAAGGAGGTGACACCTTTCTGTAACCAGCTCCTTGTTATATCAGATTTGACAGGACCATCCACAGCCTGGTGTCAGGCTCCAGGCCGTGCTGAAGGAGGCGACACCGTTCTGTAACCAGCTCCTTGTTGTATCAGATTTGACAGGACCATCCACAGACTGGTGTCAGGCTCCAGGCCGTGCTGAAGGAGGTGACACCGTTCTGTAACCAGCTCCTTGTTATATCGGATTTGACAGTACCATCCACAGCCTGGTGTCAGGCTCCAGGCCGTGCTGAAGGAGGCGACACCGTTCTGTAACCAGCTCCTTGTTATATCAGATTTGACAGGACCATCCACAGCCTGGTGTCAGGCTCCAGGCCGTGCTGAAGGAGGTGACACCGTTCTGTAACCAGCTCCTTGTTATATCAGATTTGACAGGACCATCCACAGCCTGGTGTCAGGCTCCAGGCCGTGCTGAAGGAGGCGACACCGTTCTGTAACCAGCTCCTTGTTATATCAGATTTGACAGGACCATCCACAGCCTGGTGTCAGGCTCCAGGCCGTGCTGAAGGAGGTGACACCGTTCTGTAACCAGCTCCTTGTTGTATCAGATTTGACAGGACCATCCACAGCCTGGTGTCAGGCCCCAGGCCGTGCTGAAGGAGGCGACACCGTTCTGTAACCAGCACCTTGTTATAGCAGATTTGACAGGAACATCCACAGCCTGGTGTCAGGCTCTAGGCCGTTCTCAAGGAGGCGACACCGTTCTGTCACCAGCACCTTGTTATATCAGATTTGACAGGACCATCCACAGCCTGGTGTCAGGCTCCAGGCCGTGCTGAAGGAGGCGACACCGTTCTGTAACCAGCTCCTTGTTATATCAGATTTGACAGGACCATCCACAGCCTGGTGTCAGGCTCCAGGCCGTGCTGAAGGAGGTGACACCGTTCTGTAACCAGCTCCTTGTTGTATCAGATTTGACAGGACCATCCACAGCCTGGTGTCAGGCCCCAGGCCGTGCTGAAGGAGGCGACACCGTTCTGTAACCAGCACCTTGTTATAGCAGATTTGACAGGAACATCCACAGCCTGGTGTCAGGCTCTAGGCCGTTCTCAAGGAGGCGACACCGTTCTGTCACCAGCACCTTGTTATATCAGATTTGACAGGACCATCCACAGCCTGGTGTCAGGCTCCAGGCCGTGCTGAAGGAGGCGACACCGTTCTGTAACCAGCTCCTTGTTATATCAGATTTGACAGGACCATGCACAGCCTGGTGTGAGGCTCCAGGCCGCGCTGAAGGAGGTGACACCTTTCTGTAACCAGCTCCTTGTTATATCAGATTTGACAGGACCATCCACAGCCTGGTGTCAGGCTCCAGGCCGTGCTGAAGGAGGCGACACCGTTCTGTAACCAGCTCCTTGTTGTATCAGATTTGACAGGACCATCCACAGACTGGTGTCAGGCTCCAGGCCGTGCTGAAGGAGGTGACACCGTTCTGTAACCAGCTCCTTGTTATATCGGATTTGACAGTACCATCCACAGCCTGGTGTCAGGCTCCAGGCCGTGCTGAAGGAGGCGACACCGTTCTGTAACCAGCTCCTTGTTATATCAGATTTGACAGGACCATCCACAGCCTGGTGTCAGGCTCCAGGCCGTGCTGAAGGAGGTGACACCGTTCTGTAACCAGCTCCTTGTTATATCAGATTTGACAGGACCATCCACAGCCTGGTGTCAGGCTCCAGGCCGTGCTGAAGGAGGTGACACCGTTCTGTAACCAGCTCCTTGTTATATCAGATTTGACAGGACCATCCACAGCCTGGTGTCAGGCTCCAGGCCGTGCTTAAGGAGGCGACACCGTTCTGTAACCAGCACCTTGTTATATCAGATTTGACAGGACCATCCACAGCCTGGTGTCAGGCTCCAGGCCGTGCTGAAGGAGGTGACACCGTTCTGTAACCAGCTCCTTGTTATATCAGATTTGACAGGACCATCCACAGCCTGGTGTCAGGCTCCAGGCCGTGCTGAAGGAGGCGACACCGTTCTGTAACTAGCTCCCTGTTATATCAGATTTGACAGGACCATCCACTGCCTTGTGTCATTCTCCAGGCCGTGCTGAAGGAGGCGACACCGTTCTGTAACCAGCTCCTTGTTGTATCAGATTTGACAGGACCATCCACAGTCTGGTGTCAGGCTCCAGGCCGTGCTGAAGGAGGTGACACCGTTCTGTAACCAGCTCCTTGTTGTATCAGATTTGACAGGACCATACACAGCCTGGTGTCAGGCCCCAGGCCGTGCTGAAGGAGGCGACACCGTTCTGTAACCAGCACCTTGTTATATCTGATTTGACAGGACCATCCACAGCCTCGTGTCAGGCTCCAGGCCGTGCTGAAGGAGGCGACACCGTTCTGTAACCAGCTCCTTGTTATATCAGATTTGACAGGACCATCCACAGCCTGGTGTCAGGCTCCAGGCCGTGCTGAAGGAGGTGACACCGTTCTGTAACCAGCTCCTTGTTATATCAGATTTGACAGGACCATCCACAGCCTGGTGTCAGGCTCCAGGCCGGGCTGAAGGAGGCGACACCGTTCTGTAACCAGCTCCTTGTTATATCAGATTTGACAGGACCATCCACAGCCTGGTGTCAGGCTCCAGGCCGTGCTGAAGGAGGCGACACCGTTCTGTAACCAGCTCCTTGTTATATCAGATTTGACAGGACCAACCACGGACTGGTGTCAGGCTCCAGGCCGTGCTGAAGGAGGCGACACCGTTCTGTAACCAGCTCCTTGTTATATCAGATTTGACAGGACCATCCACAGCCTGGTGTCAGGCTCCAGGCCGTGCTGAAGGAGGCGACACCGTTCTGTAACCCGCTCCTTGTTATATCAGATTTGACAGGACCATCCACAGCCTGGTGTCAGGCTCCAGGCCGTGCTGAAGGAGGCGACACCGTTCTGTAACCAGCTCCTTGTTATATCAGATTTGACAGGACCATCCACAGCCTGGTGTCAGGCTCCAGGCCGTGCTGAAGGAGGCGACACCGTTCTGTAACCAGCACCTTGTTATATCAGATTTGACAGGACCATCCACAGCCTGGTGTCAGGCTCCAGGCCGTGCTGAAGGAGGCGACACCGTTCAGTAACCAGCTCCTTGTTATATCAGATTTGACAGGACCATCCACAGCCTGGTGTCAGGCTCCAGGCCGTGCTGAAGGAGGCGACACCGTTCTGTAACTAGCTCCTTGTTATATCAGGTTTGACAGGACCATCCACTGCCTTGTGTCATTCTCCAGGCCGTGCTGAAGGAGGCGACACCGTTCTGTAACCAGCTCCTTGTTGTATCAGATTTGACAGGACCATACACAGCCTGGTGTCAGGCTCCAGGCCGTGCTGAAGGAGGCGACACCGTTCTGTAACCAGCACCTTGTTATAGCAGATTTGACAGGAACATCCACAGCCTGGTGTCAGGCTCTAGGCCGTTCTCAAGGAGGCGACACCGTTCAGTAACCAGCTCCTTGTTATATCAGATTTAACAGGACCATCCACAGGCTGGTGTCAGGCTCCAGGCCGTGCTGAAGGAGGCGACACCGTTCTGTAACTAGCTCCTTGTTATATCAGATTTGACAGGACCATCCACTGCCTTGTGTCATTCTCCAGGCCGTGCTGAAGGAGGTGACACCGTTCTGTAACCAGCTCCTTGTTGTATCAGATTTGACAGGACCATCCACAGTCTGGTGTCAGGCTCCAGGCCGTGCTGAAGGAGGTGACACCGTTCTGTAACCAGCTCCTTGTTGTATCAGATTTGACAGGACCATACACAGCCTGGTGTCAGGCCCCAGGCCGTGCTGAAGGAGGCGACACCGTTCTGTAACCAGCACCTTGTTATATCTGATTTGACAGGACCATCCACAGCCTGGTGTCAGGCTCCAGGCCGTGCTGAAGGAGGCGACACCGTTCTGTAACCAGCTCCTTGTTATATCAGATTTGACAGGACCATCCACAGCCTGGTGTCAGGCTCCAGGCCGTGCTGAAGGAGGCAACATCGTTCTGTAACCAGCTCCTTGTTATATCAGATTTGACAGGACCATCCACAGCCTGGTGTCAGGCTCCAGGCCGTGCTGAAGGAGGCAACACCGTTCTGTAACCAGCTCCTTGTTATATCAGATTTGACAGGACCATCCACAGCCTGGTGTCAGGCTCCAGGCCGTGCTGAAGGAGGCGACACCGTTCTGTAACCAGCTCCTTGTTATATCAGATTTGACAGGACCACACACAGCCTGGTGTCAGGCTCCAGGCCGTGCTGAAGGAGGTGACACCGTTCTGTAACCAGCTCCGAGTTATATCAGATTTGACAGGACCATCCACAGCCTGGTGTCAGGCTCCAGGCCGTGCTGAAGGAGGCGACACCGTTCTGTAACCAGCTCCTTGTTATATCAGATTTGACAGGACCATCCACAGCCTGGAGTCAGGCTCCAGGCCGTGCTGAAGGAGGCGACACCGTTCTGTAACCAGCTCCTTGTTATATCAGATTTGACAGGACCATCCACAGCCTGGTGTCAGGCCCCAGGCCGTGCTGAAGGAGGTGACACCGTTCAGTAACCAGCTCCTTGTTATATCAGATTTGACAGGACCATCCACAGCCTGGTGTCAGGCTCCAGGCCGTGCTGAAGGAGGCGACACCGTTCTGTAACCAGCTCCTTGTTGTATCAGATTTGACAGGACCATCCACAGCCTGGTGTCAGGCTCCAGGACGTGCTGAAGGAGGTGACACCGTTCTGTAACCAGCACCTTGTTATATCTGATTTGACAGGACCATCCACAGCCTGGTGTCAGGCTCCAGGCCGTGCTGAAGGAGGCGACACCGTTCTGTAACCAGCTCCTTGTTATATCAGATTTGACAGGACCATCCACAGCCTGGTGTCAGGCTCCAGGCCGTGCTGAAGGAGGCGACACCGTTCTGTAACCAGCACCGTGTTATATCAGATTTGACAGGACCATCCACAGCCTGGTGTCAGGCTCCAGGCCGTGCTGAAGGAGGTGACACCGTTCTGTAACCAGCTCCTTGTTATATCAGATTTGACAGGACCATCCACAGCCTGGTGTCAGGCTCCAGGCCGTGCTGAAGGAGGTGACACCGTTCTGTAACCAGCTCCTTGTTATATCAGATTTGACAGGACCATCCACAGCCTGGTGTCAGGCTCCAGGCCGTGCTTAAGGAGGCGACACCGTTCTGTAACCAGCACCTTGTTATATCAGATTTGACAGGACCATCCACAGCCTGGTGTCAGGCTCCAGGCCGTGCTGAAGGAGGTGACACCGTTCTGTAACCAGCTCCTTGTTATATCAGATTTGACAGGACCATCCACAGCCTGGTGTCAGGCTCCAGGCCGTGCTGAAGGAGGCGACACCGTTCTGTAACTAGCTCCCTGTTATATCAGATTTGACAGGACCATCCACTGCCTTGTGTCATTCTCCAGGCCGTGCTGAAGGAGGCGACACCGTTCTGTAACCAGCTCCTTGTTGTATCAGATTTGACAGGACCATCCACAGTCTGGTGTCAGGCTCCAGGCCGTGCTGAAGGAGGTGACACCGTTCTGTAACCAGCTCCTTGTTGTATCAGATTTGACAGGACCATACACAGCCTGGTGTCAGGCCCCAGGCCGTGCTGAAGGAGGCGACACCGTTCTGTAACCAGCACCTTGTTATATCTGATTTGACAGGACCATCCACAGCCTCGTGTCAGGCTCCAGGCCGTGCTGAAGGAGGCGACACCGTTCTGTAACCAGCTCCTTGTTATATCAGATTTGACAGGACCATCCACAGCCTGGTGTCAGGCTCCAGGCCGTGCTGAAGGAGGTGACACCGTTCTGTAACCAGCTCCTTGTTATATCAGATTTGACAGGACCATCCACAGCCTGGTGTCAGGCTCCAGGCCGGGCTGAAGGAGGCGACACCGTTCTGTAACCAGCTCCTTGTTATATCAGATTTGACAGGACCATCCACAGCCTGGTGTCAGGCTCCAGGCCGTGCTGAAGGAGGCGACACCGTTCTGTAACCAGCTCCTTGTTATATCAGATTTGACAGGACCAACCACGGACTGGTGTCAGGCTCCAGGCCGTGCTGAAGGAGGCGACACCGTTCTGTAACCAGCTCCTTGTTATATCAGATTTGACAGGACCATCCACAGCCTGGTGTCAGGCTCCAGGCCGTGCTGAAGGAGGCGACACCGTTCTGTAACCCGCTCCTTGTTATATCAGATTTGACAGGACCATCCACAGCCTGGTGTCAGGCTCCAGGCCGTGCTGAAGGAGGCGACACCGTTCTGTAACCAGCTCCTTGTTATATCAGATTTGACAGGACCATCCACAGCCTGGTGTCAGGCTCCAGGCCGTGCTGAAGGAGGCGACACCGTTCTGTAACCAGCACCTTGTTATATCAGATTTGACAGGACCATCCACAGCCTGGTGTCAGGCTCCAGGCCGTGCTGAAGGAGGCGACACCGTTCAGTAACCAGCTCCTTGTTATATCAGATTTGACAGGACCATCCACAGCCTGGTGTCAGGCTCCAGGCCGTGCTGAAGGAGGCGACACCGTTCTGTAACTAGCTCCTTGTTATATCAGGTTTGACAGGACCATCCACTGCCTTGTGTCATTCTCCAGGCCGTGCTGAAGGAGGCGACACCGTTCTGTAACCAGCTCCTTGTTGTATCAGATTTGACAGGACCATACACAGCCTGGTGTCAGGCTCCAGGCCGTGCTGAAGGAGGCGACACCGTTCTGTAACCAGCACCTTGTTATAGCAGATTTGACAGGAACATCCACAGCCTGGTGTCAGGCTCTAGGCCGTTCTCAAGGAGGCGACACCGTTCAGTAACCAGCTCCTTGTTATATCAGATTTAACAGGACCATCCACAGGCTGGTGTCAGGCTCCAGGCCGTGCTGAAGGAGGCGACACCGTTCTGTAACTAGCTCCTTGTTATATCAGATTTGACAGGACCATCCACTGCCTTGTGTCATTCTCCAGGCCGTGCTGAAGGAGGTGACACCGTTCTGTAACCAGCTCCTTGTTGTATCAGATTTGACAGGACCATCCACAGTCTGGTGTCAGGCTCCAGGCCGTGCTGAAGGAGGTGACACCGTTCTGTAACCAGCTCCTTGTTGTATCAGATTTGACAGGACCATACACAGCCTGGTGTCAGGCCCCAGGCCGTGCTGAAGGAGGCGACACCGTTCTGTAACCAGCACCTTGTTATATCTGATTTGACAGGACCATCCACAGCCTGGTGTCAGGCTCCAGGCCGTGCTGAAGGAGGCGACACCGTTCTGTAACCAGCTCCTTGTTATATCAGATTTGACAGGACCATCCACAGCCTGGTGTCAGGCTCCAGGCCGTGCTGAAGGAGGCAACATCGTTCTGTAACCAGCTCCTTGTTATATCAGATTTGACAGGACCATCCACAGCCTGGTGTCAGGCTCCAGGCCGTGCTGAAGGAGGCAACACCGTTCTGTAACCAGCTCCTTGTTATATCAGATTTGACAGGACCATCCACAGCCTGGTGTCAGGCTCCAGGCCGTGCTGAAGGAGGCGACACCGTTCTGTAACCAGCTCCTTGTTATATCAGATTTGACAGGACCACACACAGCCTGGTGTCAGGCTCCAGGCCGTGCTGAAGGAGGTGACACCGTTCTGTAACCAGCTCCGAGTTATATCAGATTTGACAGGACCATCCACAGCCTGGTGTCAGGCTCCAGGCCGTGCTGAAGGAGGCGACACCGTTCTGTAACCAGCTCCTTGTTATATCAGATTTGACAGGACCATCCACAGCCTGGAGTCAGGCTCCAGGCCGTGCTGAAGGAGGTGACACCGTTCTGTAACCAGCTCCTTGTTATATCAGATTTGACAGGACCATCCACAGCCTGGTGTCAGGCCCCAGGCCGTGCTGAAGGAGGTGACACCGTTCAGTAACCAGCTCCTTGTTATATCAGATTTGACAGGACCATCCACAGCCTGGTGTCAGGCTCCAGGCCGTGCTGAAGGAGGCGACACCGTTCTGTAACCAGCTCCTTGTTGTATCAGATTTGACAGGACCATCCACAGCCTGGTGTCAGGCTCCAGGACGTGCTGAAGGAGGTGACACCGTTCTGTAACCAGCACCTTGTTATATCTGATTTGACAGGACCATCCACAGCCTGGTGTCAGGCTCCAGGCCGTGCTGAAGGAGGCGACACCGTTCTGTAACCAGCTCCTTGTTATATCAGATTTGACAGGACCATCCACAGCCTGGTGTCAGGCTCCAGGCCGTGCTGAAGGAGGCGACACCGTTCTGTAACCAGCACCGTGTTATATCAGATTTGACAGGACCATCCACAGCCTGGTGTCAGGCTCCAGGCCGTGCTGAAGGAGGTGACACCGTTCTGTAACCAGCTCCTTGTTATATCAGATTTGACAGGACCATCCACAGCCTGGTGTCAGGCTCCAGGCCGTGCTGAAGGAGGCGACACCGTTCTGTAACCAGCACCGTGTTATATCAGATTTGACAGGACCATCCACAGCCTGGTGTCAGGCTCCAGGCCGTGCTGAAGGAGGCGACACCGTTCTGTAACCAGCTTCTTGTTATATCAGATTTGACAGGACCATCCACAGCCTGGTGTCAGGCTCCAGGCCGTGCTGAAGGAGGCAACACCGTTCTGTAACCAGCTCCTTGTTATATCAGATTTGACAGGACCATCCACAGCCTGGTGTCAGGCTCCAGGCCGTGCTGAAGGAGGTGACACCGTTCTGTAACCAGCTCCTTGTTATATCAGATTTGACAGGACCATCCACAGCCTGGTGTCAGGCTCCAGGCCGTGCTGAAGGAGGTGACACCGTTCTGTAACCAGCTCCTTGTTATATCAGATTTGACAGGACCATCCACAGCCTGGTGTCAGGCTCCAGGCCGTGCTTAAGGAGGCGACACCGTTCTGTAACCAGCACCTTGTTATATCAGATTTGACAGGACCATCCACAGCCTGGTGTCAGGCTCCAGGCCGTGCTGAAGGAGGCGACACCGTTCAGTAACCAGATCCTTGTTATCTCAGATTTGACAGGACCATCCACAGCCTGGTGTCAGGCTCCAGGCCGTGCTGAAGGAGGCCACACCGTTCTGTAACCAGCTTCTTGTTATATCAGATTTGACAGGACCATCCACAGCCTGGTGTCAGGCTCCAGGCCGTGCTGAAGGAGGCGACACCGTTCTGTCACCAGCTCTTTGTTATATCAGATGTGACAGGACCATCCACAGCCTGGTGTCAGGCTCCAGGCCGTGCTGAAGGAGGCGACACCGTTCTGTAACCAGCTCCTTGTTATATCAGATTTGACAGGACCATCCACAGCCTGGTGTCAGGCTCCAGGCCGTGCTGAAGGAGGCGACACCGTTCTGTAACCAGCACCGTGTTATATCAGATTTGACAGGACCATCCACAGCCTGGTGTCAGGCTCCAGGCCGTGCTGAAGGAGGCGACACCGTTCTGTAACCAGCTCATTGTTATATCAGGTTTGACAGGACCATCCACTGCCTTGTGTCATTCTCCAGGCCGTGCTGAAGGAGGCGACACCGTTCTGTAACCAGCTCCTTGTTATATCAGATTTGACAGGACCATCCACAGCCTGGTGTCAGGCTCCAGGACGTGCTGAAGGAGTTGACACCGTTCTGTAACCAGCTCCGTGTTATATCAGATTTGACAGGACCATCCACAGCCTGGTGTCAGGCTCCAGGCCGTGCTGAAGGATGCGACACCGTTCTGTAACCAGCACCTTGTTATATCAGATTTGACAGGACCATCCACAGCCTGGTGTCAGGCTCCAGGCCGTGCTGAAGGAGGCGACACCGTTCTGTAACCAGCTCCTTGGTATATCAGATTTGACAGGACCATCCACAGCCTGGTGTCAGGCTCCAGGCCGTGCTGAAGGAGGCGACACCGTTCTGTAACCAGCACCTTGTTATATCAGATTTGACAGGACAATCCACAGCCTGGTGTCAGGCTCCAGGCCGTGCTGAAGGAGGCGACACCGTTCTGTAACCAGCTCCTTGTTATATCAGATTTGACGGGACCATCCACAGCCTGGTGTCAGGCTCCAGGCCTTTCTGAAGGAGGCGACACCGTTCTGTAACCAGCTCCTTGTTGTAGCAGATTTGACAGGACCATCCACAGCCTGGTGTCAGGCTCCAGGCCGCGCTGAAGGAGGCGACACCGTTCGGTAACGAGCTCCTTGTTGTATCAGATTTGACTGCCCATCCACAGCCTGGTGTCAGGCTCCAGGCCGTGCTGAAGGAGGCGACACCGTTCTGTAACCAGCACCTTGTTATATCAGATTTGACAGGACCATCCACAGCCTGGTGTCACGCTCCAGGCCGTGCTGAAGGAGGCGACACCGTTCTGTAACCAGCACCTTGTTATATCAGATTTGACAGGACCATCCACAGCCTGGTGTCAGGCTCCAGGCCTTGCTGAAGGAGGCGACACCGTTCTGTAACCAGCACCTTGTTATATCAGATTTGACAGGACCATCCACAGCCTGGTGTCAGGCTCCAGGCCGTGCTGAAGGAGGCGACACCGTTCTGTAACCAGCTCCTTGTTATATCAGAATTGACAGGACCATCCACAGCCTGGTGTCAGACTCCAGGCCCTACTGAAGGAGGTGACACCGTTCTGTAAACCAGCACCTTGTTGTATCAGATTTGACAGGACCATCCACAGCCTGGTGTCAGGCTCCAGGCCGTGCTGAAGGAGGCGACACCGTTCTGTAACCAGCTCCTTGTTATATCAGATTTGACAGGACCATCCACAGACTGGTGTCAGGCTCCAGGCCGTGCTGAAGGAGGCGACACCGTTCTGTAACCAGCACCTTGTTATATCAGATTTGACAGGACCATCCACAGCCTGGTGTCAGGCTCCAGGCCGTGCTGAAGGAGGCGACACCGTTCTGTAACCAGCTCCTTGTTATATCAGATTTGACAGGACCATCCACAGCCTGGTGTCAGGCTCCAGGCCATGCTGAAGGAGGCGACACCGTTCTGTAACCAGCTCCTTGTTGTATCAGATTAGACAGGACCATCCACAGCCTGGTGTCAGGCTCCAGGCCGTGCTGAAGGAGGCGACACCGTTCTGTAACCAGCACCTTGTCATATCAGATTTGACAGGACCATCCACAGCCTGGTGTCAGGCTCCAGGCCGTGCTGAAGGAGGCGACACCGTTCTGTAACCAGCTCCTTGTTGTATCAGATTAGACAGGACCATCCACAGCCTGGTGTCAGGCTCCAGGCCGTGCTGAAGGAGGCGACACCGTTCTGTAACCAGCTCCTTGTTATATCAGATTTGACAGGACCACCGACAGCCTGGTGTCAGGCTCCAGGCCGTGCTGAAGGAGGCGACACTGTTCTGTAAACAGCTCCTTGTTATATCAGATTTGACAGGACCATCCGCAGCCTGGTTTCAGGCTCCAGGCCGTGCTGAAGGAGGCGACACCGTTCTGTAGCCAGCTCCTTGTTATATCAGATTTGACAGGACCATTCACAGCCTGGTGTCAGGCTCCAGGCCGTGCTGAAGGAGGCGACACCGTTCTGTAACCAGCTCCTTGTTATATCAGATTTGACAGGACCATCCACAGCCTGGTGTCAGGCTCCAGGCCGTGCTGAAGGAGGCGACACCGTTCTGTAACCAGCTCCTTGTTATATCAGATTTGACAGGACCATCCACAGCCTGGTGTCAGGCTCCAGGCCATGCTGAAGGAGGCGACACCGTTCTGTAACCAGCTCCTTGTTGTATCAGATTAGACAGGACCATCCACAGCCTGGTGTCAGGCTCCAGGCCGTGCTGAAGGAGGCGACACCGTTCTGTAACCAGCACCTTGTTATATCAGATTTGACAGGACCATCCACAGCCTGGTGTCAGGCTCCAGGCCGTGCTGAAGGAGGCGACACCGTTCTGTAACCAGCTCCTTGTTGTATCAGATTAGACAGGACCATCCACAGCCTGGTGTCAGGCTCCAGGCCGTGCTGAAGGAGGCGACACCGTTCTGTAACCAGCTCCTTGTTATATCAGATTTGACAGGACCACCGACAGCCTGGTGTCAGGCTCCAGGCCGTGCTGAAGGAGGCGACACTGTTCTGTAACCAGCTCCTTGTTATATCAGATTTGACAGGACCATCCGCAGCCTGGTTTCAGGCTCCAGGCCGTGCTGAAGGAGGCGACACCGTTCTGTAGCCAGCTCCTTGTTATATCAGATTTGACAGGACCATCCACAGCCTGGTGTCAGGCTCCAGGCCGTGCTGAAGGAGGCGACACCGTTCTGTAACCAGCTCCTTGTTATATCAGATTTGACAGGACCATCCAAAGCCTGGTGTCAGGCTCCAGGCCGTGCTGAAGGAGGCGACTCCGTTCTGTAACCAGCTCCTTGTTATATCAGATTTGACAGGACCATCAACAGCCTGGTGTCAGGCTCCAGGCCGTGCTGAAGGAGGCGACACCGTTCTATAACCAGCACCTTGTTATATCAGATTTGACAGGACCATCCACAGCCTGGTGTCAGGCTCCAGGCCGTGCTGAAGGAGGCGACACCGTTCTGTAACCAGCTCCTTGTTATATCAGATTTGACAGGACCATCCACAGCCTGGTGTCAGGCTCCAGGCCGTGCTGAAGGAGGTGACACCGTTCTGTAACCAGCACCTTGTTATATCAGATTTGACAGGACCATCCACAGCCTGGTGTCAGGCTCCAGGCCGTGCTGAAGGAGGCGACACCGTTCTGTAACCAGCTCCTTGTTATATCAGATTTGACAGGACCATCCACAGCCTGGTTTCAGGCTCCAGGCCGTGCTGAAGGAGGCGACACCGTTCTGTAACCAACCCCTTGTTATATCAGATTTGACAGGACCATCCACAGCTTGGTGTCAGGCTCCAGGCCGAGCTGAAGGAGGCGACACCGTTCTGTAACCAGCACCTTGTTATATCAGATTTGACAGGACCATCCACAGCCTGGTGTCAGGCTCCAGGCCGTGCTGAAGGAGGCAACACCGTTCTGTAACCAGCTCCTTGTTATATCAGATTTGACAGGACCATCCAGAGCCTGGTGTCAGGCTCCAGGCCGTGCTGAAGGAGGCGACACCGTTCTGTAACCAGCTCCTTGTTATATCAGATTTGACAGGACCATCTACAGCCTGGTGTCAGGCTCCAGGCCGTGCTGAAGGAGGCGACACCGTTCTGTAACCAGCTCCTTGTTATATCAGATTTGACAGGACCATCCACAGCCTGGTGTCAGGCTCCAGGCCGTGCTGAAGGAGGCGACACCGTTCTGTAACCAGCACCTTGTTATATCAGATTTGACAGGACCATCCACAGCCTGGTGTCAGGCTCCAGGCCGTGCTGAAGGAGGCGACACCGTTCTGTAACCAGCTCCTTGTTATATCAGATTTGACAGGACCATCCACAGCCTGGTGTCAGGCTCCAGGCCGTGCTGAAGGAGGTGACATGGTTCTGTAACCAGCTCCGTGTTATATCAGATTTGACAGGACCATCTACAGCCTGGTGTCAGGCTCCAGGCCGTGCTGAAGGAGGCGACACCGTTCTGTAACCAGCTCCTTGTTATATCAGATTTGACAGGACCATCCACAGCCTGGTGTCAGGCTCCAGGCCGTGCTGAAGGAGGCGACACCGTTCTGTAACTAGAACCGTGTTATATCAGATTTGACAGGACCATCCACAGCCTGATGTCAGGCTCCAGGCCGTGCTGAAGGAGGCGACACCGTTCTGTAACCAGCTTCTTGTTATATCAGATTTGACAGGACCATCCACAGCCTGGTGTCAGGCTCCAGGCCGTGCTGAAGGAGGCGACACCGTTCTGTAACCAGCTCCTTGTTATATCAGATTTGACAGGACCATCCACAGCCTGGTGTCAGGCTCCAGGCCGTGCTTAAGGAGGCGACACCGTTCTGTAACCAGCACCTTGTTATATCAGATTTGACAGGACCATCCACAGCCTGGTGTCAGGCTCCAAGCCGTGCTGAAGGAGGCGACACTGTTCTGTAACCAGCACCTTGTTATATCAGATTTGACAGGACCATCCACAGCCTGGTGTCAGGCTCCAGGCCGTGCTGAAGGAGGCGACACCGTTCTGTAACCAGCTCCTTGTTATATCAGATTTGACAGGACCATCCACAGCCTGGTGTCAGGCTCCAGGCCGTGCTGAAGGAGGCGACACCGTTCTGTAACTAGCTCCTTGTTATATCAGATTTGACAGGACCATCCACAGCCTGGTGTCAGGCTCCAGGCCGTGCTGAAGGAGGCGACACCGTTCTGTAACCAGCTCCTTGTTGTATCAGATTTGACAGGACCATCCACAGTCTGGTGTCAGGCTCCAGGCCGTGCTGAAGGAGGTGACACCGTTCTGTAACCAGCTCCTTGTTGTATCAGATTTGACAGGACCATCCACAGCCTGGTGTCAGGCTCCAGGCCGTGCTGAAGGAGGTGACACCGTTCTGTAACCAGCTCCTTGTTGTATAAGATTTGACAGGACCATACACAGCCTGGTGTCAGGCTCTTGGCCGTTCTCAAGGAGGCGACACCATTCTGTCACCAGCACCTTGTTATATCAGATTTGACAGGACCATCCACAGCCTGGTGTCAGGCTCCAGGCCGTGCTGAAGGAGGTAACACCATTCTGTAACCAGCTCCTTGTTATATCAGATTTCACAGGACCATCCACAGCCTGGTGTCAGGCTCCAGGCCGTGCTGAAGGAGGCGACACCGTTCTGTAACCAGCTCCTTGTTATATCAGATTTGACAGGAACATCCACAGCCTAGTGTCAGGCTCCAGTCCGTGCTGAAGGAGGCAACACCGTTCTGTAACCAGCTCCTTGTTATATCAGATTTGACAGGACCATGCACAGCCTGGTGTGAGGCTCCAGGCCGCGCTGAAGGAGGTGACACCGTTCTGTAACCAGCTCCTTGTTATATCAGATTTGACAGGACCATCCACAGCCTGGTGTCAGGCTCCAGGCCGTGCTGAAGGAGGTGACACCTTTCTGTAACCAGCTCCTTGTTATATCAGATTTGACAGGACCATCCACAGCCTGGTGTCAGGCTCCAGGCCGTGCTTAAGGAGGCGACACCGTTCTGTAACCAGCACCTTGTTATATCAGATTTGACAGGACCATCCACAGCCTGGTGTCAGGCTCCAGGCCGTGCTGAAGGAGGCGACACTGTTCTGTAACCAGCACCTTGTTATATCAGATTTGACAGGACCATCCACAGCCTGGTGTCAGGCTCCAGGCCGTGCTGAAGGAGGCGACACCGTTCTGTAACCAGCTCCTTGTTATATCAGATTTGACAGGACCATCCACAGCCTGGTGTCAGGCTCCAGGCCGTGCTGAAGGAGGCGACACCGTTCTGTAACTAGCTCCTTGTTATATCAGATTTGACAGGACCATCCACAGCCTGGTGTCAGGCTCCAGGCCGTGCTGAAGGAGGCGACACCGTTCTGTAACCAGCTCCTTGTTGTATCAGATTTGACAGGACCATCCACAGTCTGGTGTCAGGCTCCAGGCCGTGCTGAAGGAGGTGACACCGTTCTGTAACCAGCTCCTTGTTGTATCAGATTTGACAGGACCATCCACAGCCTGGTGTCAGGCTCCAGGCCGTGCTGAAGGAGGTGACACCGTTCTGTAACCAGCTCCTTGTTGTATAAGATTTGACAGGACCATACACAGCCTGGTGTCAGGCTCTTGGCCGTTCTCAAGGAGGCGACACCATTCTGTCACCAGCACCTTGTTATATCAGATTTGACAGGACCATCCACAGCCTGGTGTCAGGCTCCAGGCCGTGCTGAAGGAGGTAACACCATTCTGTAACCAGCTCCTTGTTATATCAGATTTCACAGGACCATCCACAGCCTGGTGTCAGGCTCCAGGCCGTGCTGAAGGAGGCGACACCGTTCTGTAACCAGCTCCTTGTTATATCAGATTTGACAGGAACATCCACAGCCTAGTGTCAGGCTCCAGTCCGTGCTGAAGGAGGCAACACCGTTCTGTAACCAGCTCCTTGTTATATCAGATTTGACAGGACCATGCACAGCCTGGTGTGAGGCTCCAGGCCGCGCTGAAGGAGGTGACACCGTTCTGTAACCAGCTCCTTGTTATATCAGATTTGACAGGACCATCCACAGCCTGGTGTCAGGCTCCAGGCCGTGCTGAAGGAGGTGACACCTTTCTGTAACCAGCTCCTTGTTATATCAGATTTGACAGGACCATCCACAGCCTGGTGTCAGGCTCCAGGCCGCGCTGAAGGAGGCGACACCGTTCTGTAACCAGCTCCTTGTTATATCAGATTTGACAGGACCATCCACAGCCTGGTGTCAGGCTCCAGGCCGTGCTGAAGGAGGTGACACCGTTCTGTAACCAGCTCCTTGTTATATCAGATTTGACAGGACCATCCACAGCCTGGTGTCAGGCTCCAGGCCGTGCTTAAGGAGGCGACACCGTTCTGTAACCAGCACCTTGTTATATCAGATTTGACAGGACCATCCACAGCCTGTTGTCAGGCTCCAGGCCGTGCTGAAGGAGGCGACACCGTTCAGTAACCAGCTCCTTGTTATATCAGATTAGACAGGACCATCCACAGCCTGGTGTCAGGCTCCAGGCCGTGCTGAAGGAGGTGACACCGTTCAGTAACCAGCTCCTTGTTATATCAGATTTGACAGGACCATCCACAGCCTGGTGTCAGGCTCCAGGCCGTGCTGAAGGAGGCGACACCGTTCTGTAACTAGCTCCTTGTTATATCAGATTTGACAGGACCATCCACTGCCTTGTGTCATTCTCCAGGCCGTGCTGAAGGAGGCGACACCGTTCTGTAACCAGCTCCTTGTTATATCAGATTTGACAGGACCATCCACAGCCTGGTGTCAGGCTCCAGGCCGTGCTGAAGGAGGCAACATCGTTCTGTAACCAGCTCCTTGTTATATCAGATTTGACAGGACCATCCACAGCCTGGTGTCAGGCTCCAGGCCGTGCTGAAGGAGGCGACACCGTTCTGTAACCAGCTCCTTGTTATATCAGATTTGACAGGACCATCCACAGCCTGGTGTCAGGCTCCAGGCCGTGCTGAAGGAGGCGACACCGTTCTGTTACCAGCTCCTTGTTATATCAGATTTGACAGGACCATCCACAGCCTGGTGTCAGGCTCCAGGCCGTGCTGAAGGAGGCGACACCGTTCTGTAACCAGCTCCTTGTTATATCAGATTTGACAGGACCATACACAGCCTGGTGTCAGGCTCCAGGCCATGCTGAAGGAGGTGACACCGTTCTGTAACCAGCTCCTTGTTATATCAGATTTGACAGGACCAATCACAGCCTGGTGTCAGGCTCCAGGCCGTGCTGAAGGAGGTGACACCGTTCTGTAACCAGCTCCGAGTTATATCAGATTTGACAGGACCATCCACAGCCTGGTGTCAGGCTCCAGGCCGTGCTGAAGGAGGCGACACCGTTCTGTAACCAGCTCCTTGTTATATCAGATTTGACAGGACCATCCACAGCCTGGTGTCAGGCTCCAGGCCGTGCTGAAGGAGGCGACACCGTTCTGTAACCAGCACCGTGTTGTATCAGATTTGTCAGGACCATCCACAGCCTGGTGTCAGGCTCCAGGCCGTGCTTAAGGAGGCGACACCGTTCTGTAACCAGCACCTTGTTATATCAGATTTGACAGGACCATCCACAGCCTGGTGTCAGGCTCCAGGCCGTGCTGAAGGAGGCGACACCGTTCTGTAACCAGCTCCTTGTTATATCAGATTTGACAGGACTATCCACAGCCTGGTGTCAGGCTCCAGTCCGTGCTGAAGGAGGTGACACCGTTCTGTAACCAGCTCCTTGTTATATCAGATTTGACAGGACCATCCACAGCCTGGTGTCAGGCTCCAGGCCGTGCTGAAGGAGGTGACACCGTTCTGTAACCAGCTCCTTGTTGTATCAGGTTTGACAGGACCATCCACAGTCTGGTGTCAGGCTCCAGGCCGTGCTGAAGGAGGTGACACCGTTCTGTAACCAGCACCTTGTTATATCAGATTAGACAGGACCATCCACAGCCTGGTGTCAGGCTCCAGGCAGTGCTGAAGGAGGCGACACCGTTCTGTAACCAGCACCTTGTTATATCAGATTAGACAGGACCATCCACAGCCTGGTGTCAGGCTCCAGGCCGTGCTGAAGGAGGTGACACCGTTCTGTAACCAGCTCCTTGTTATATCAGATTTGACAGGACCATCCACAGCCTGGTGTCAGGCTCCAGGCCGTGCTGAAGGAGGCGACACCGTTCTGTAACCAGCTCCTTGTTATATCAGATTTGACAGGACCTCCACAGCCTGGTGTCAGGCTCCAGGCCATGCTGAAGGAGGCGACACCGTTCTGTAACCAGCTCCTTGTTATATCAGATTTGACAGGACCATCCACAGCCTGGTGTCAGGCTCCAGGCCGTGCTGAAGGAGGTGACACCGTTCTGTAACCAGCTCCTTGTTATATCAGGTTTGACAGGACCATCCACAGCCTGGTGTCAGGCTCCAGGCCGTGCTGAAGGAGGCGACACCGTTCTGTAACCAGCTCCTTGTTATATCAGATTTGACAGGACCATCCACAGCCTGGTGTCAGGCTCCAGGCCGTGCTGAAGGAGGCGACACCGTTCTGTAACCAGCACCTTGTTATATCAGATTTGACAGGACCATCCACAGCCTGGTGTCAGGCTCCAGGCCGTGCTGAAGGAGGCGACACCGTTCTGTAACCAGCTTCTTGTTATATCAGATTTGACAGGACCATCCACAGACTGGTGTCAGGCTCCAGGCCGTGCTGAAGGAGGCGACACCGTTCTGTAACCAGCTCCTTGTTATATCAGATTTGACAGGACCATCCACAGCCTGGTGTCAGGCTCCAGGCCGTGCTGAAGGAGGCGACACCGTTCTGTAACCAGCACCGTGTTATATCAGATTTGACAGGACCATCCACAGCCTGGTGTCAGGCTCCATGCCGTGCTGAAGGAGGCGACACCGTTCTGTAACCAGCTCCTTGTTATATCAGATTTGACAGGACCATCCACAGCCTGGTGTCAGGCTCCAGGCCGTGCTGAAGGAGGTGACACCGTTCTGTAACCAACACCTTGTTATATCAGATTTGACAGGACCATCCACAGCCTGGTGTCAGGCTCCAGGCAGTGCTGAAGGAGGGGACACCGTTCTGTAACCAGCTCCTTGTTATATCAGATTTGACAGGGCCATCCACAGCCTGGTGTCAGGCTCCAGGCCGTGCTGAAGGAGGCGACACAGTTCTGTAACCAGCTCCTTGTTATATCAGATTTGACAGGACCATCCACAGCCTGGTGTCAGGCTCCAGGCCGTGCTGAAGGAGGCGAGACCGTTCTGTAACCAGCTCCTTGTTATATCAGATTTGACAGGACAATCCACAGCCTGGTGTCAGGCTCCAGGCCGTGCTGAAGGAGGCGACACCGTTCTGTAACCAGCACCTTGTCGTATCAGATTTGTCAGGACCATCCACAGCCTGGTGTCAGGCTCCAGGCCATGCTGAAGGAGGCGACACCGTTCTGTAACCAGGTCCTTGTTATATCAGATTTGACAGGACCATCCACAGCCTGGTGTCAGGCTCCAGGCCGTGCTGAAGGAGGCGACACCGTTCTGTAACCAGCACCTTGTTATATCAGATTTGACAGGACCATCCACAGCCTGGTGTCAGGCTCCAGGCCGTGCTGAAGGTGGCGACACAGTTCTGTAACCAGCACCTTGTTGTATCAGATCTGACAGGACCATCCACAGCATGGTGTCAGGCTCCAGGCCGTGCTGAAGGAGGCGACACCGTTCTGTAACCAGCTCCTTGTTATATCAGATTTGACAGGACCATCCACAGCCTGGTGTCAGGCTCCAGGCCGTGCTGAAGGAGGTGACACCGTTCTGTAACCAGCTCCTTGTTATATCAGATTTGACAGGCCCATCCACAGCCTGGTGTCAGGCCCCAGGCCGTGCTGAAGGAGGCGACACCGTTCTGTAACCAGCTCCTTGTTGTAGCAGATTTGACAGGACCATCCACAGCCTGGTGTCAGGCTCCAGGCCGTGCTGAAGGAGGCGACACCGTTCTGTAACCAGCTCCTTGTTGTAGCAGATTTGACAGGACCATCCACAGCCTGGTGTCAGGCTCCAGGCCGTACTGAAGGAGGCGACACCGTTCTGTAACCAGCTCCTTGTTATATCAGATTTGGCAGGACCATCCACAGCCTGGTGTCAGGCTCCAGGCCGTGCTGAAGGAGGCGACACCGTTCTGTAACCAGCTCCTTGTTATATCAGATTTGACAGGACCATCCACAGCCTGGTGTCAGGCTCCAGGCCATGCTGAAGGAGGCGACACCGTTCTGTAACCAGCACCTTGTTATATCAGATTTGTCAGGACCTTCCACAGCCTGGTGTCAAGCTCCAGGCCGTGCTGAAGGAGGCGACACCGTTCTGTAACCAGCTCCTTGTTATATCAGATTTGACAGGACCATCCACAGCCTGGTGTCAGGCTCCAGGCCATGCTGAAGGAGGCGACACCGTTCTGTAACCAGCACCTTGTTATATCAGATTTGACAGGACCATCCACAGCCTGGTGTCAGGCTCCAGGCCGTGCTGAAGGAGGCGACACCGTTCTGTAAGCAGCTCCTTGTTATATCAGATTTGACAGGACCATCCACAGCCTGGTGTCAGGCTCCAGGCCGTGCTGAATTGAGGCGACACCGTTCTGTAACCAGCACCTTGTTGTATCAGATATGACAGGACCATCCACACCCTCGTGTCTGGCTCCAGGCCGTGCTGAAGGAGGCGACATCGTTCTGTAACCAGCTCCTTGTTATGTCAGATTTGACAGGACCATCCACAGCCTGGTGTCAGGCTCCAGGCCGTGCTGAAGGAGGCGACACCGTTCTGTAACCAGCTCCTTGTTATATCAGATTTGACAGGACCATCCACAGCCTGGTGTCAGGCTCCAGGCCGTGCTGAAGGAGGCGACACCGTTCTGTAACCTGCTCCATGTTATATCAGATTTGACAGGACCATCCACAGACTGGTGTCAGGCTCCAGGCCGTGCTGAAGGAGGCGACACCGTTCTGTAACCAGGTCCTTGTTATATCAGATTTGACAGGACCATCCACAGCCTGGTGTCAGGCTCCAGGCCGTGCTGAAGGAGGCGACACCGTTCTGTAACCAGCTCCTTGTTATATCAGATTTGACAGGACCATCCACAGCCTGGTGTCAGGCTCCAAACCGTGCTGAAGGAGGCGACACCGTTCTGTAACCAGCTCCTTGTTATATCAGATTTGACAGGACCATCCACAGCCTGGTGTCAGGCTCCAGGCCGTGCTGAAGGAGGCGACACCGTTCTGTAACCAGCTCCTTGTTATATCAGATTTGACAGGACCATCCACAGCCTGGTGTCAGGCTCCAGGCCGTGCTGAAGGAGGTGACACCGTTCTGTAACCAGCTCCTTGTTATATCAGATTTGACAGGCCCATCCACAGCCTGGTGTCAGGCTCCAGGCCGTGCTGAAGGAGGCGACACCGTTCTGTAACCAGCACCTTGTTATATCAGATTTGACAGGACCATCCACAGCCTGGTGTCAGGCTCCAGGCCGTGCTGAAGGAGGCGACACCGTTCTGTAACCAGGACCTTGTATCAGATTTGTCAGGACCATCCACAGCCTGGTGTCAGGCTCCAGGCCGTGCTGAAGGAGGCAACACCGTTCTGTAACCAGCACCTTGTTGTATCAGATTTGTCAGGACCATCCACAGCCTGGTGTCAGGCTCCAGGCCGTGCTGAAGGAGGCGACACCGTTCTGTAACCAGCTCCTTGTTATATCAGATTTGACAGGACCATCCACTGCCAGGTGTCAGGCTCCAGGCCGTGCTGAAGGAGGCGACATCGTTCTGTAACCAGCTCCTTGTTATGTCAGATTTGACAGGACCATCCGCAGCCTGGTGTCAGGCTCCAGGCCGTGCTGAAGGAGGTGATACCGTTCTGTAACCAGCACCTTGTTGTATCAGATATGACAGCACCATCCACAGCCTCGTGTCAGGCTCCAGGCCGTGCTGAAGGAGGCGACATCGTTCTGTAACCAGCTCCTTGTTATGTCAGATTTGACAGGACCATCCACAGCCTGGTGTCAGGCTCCAGGCCGTGCTGAAGGAGGTGACACCGTTCTGTAACCAGCTCCTTGTTATATCAGTTTTGACAGGACCATCCACAGCCTGGTGTCAGGCTCCAGGCCGTGCTGAAGGAGGCGACACCGTTCTGTAACCAGTTCCTTGTTGTAGCAGATTTGACAGGACCATCCACAGCCTGGTGTCAGGCTCCAGGCCGTGCTGAAGGAGGCGACACCGTTCTGTAACCAGCTCCTTGTTGTAGCAGGTTTGACAGGACCATCCACATCCTGGTGTCAGGCTCCAGGCCGTGCTGAAGGAGGCGACACCGTTCTGTAACCAGCTCCTTGTTATATCAGATTTGACAGGACCATCCACAGCCTGGTGTCATGCTCCAGGCCGTGCTGAAGGAGGCGACATCGTTCTGTAACCAGCTCCTTGTTATGTCAGATTTGACAGGACCATCCACAGCCTGGTGTCAGGCTCCAGGCCGTGCTGAAGGAGGCGACACCGTTCTGTAACCAGCACCTTGTTGTATCAGATATGACAGGACCATCCACAGCCTGGTGTCAGGCTCCAGGCCGTGCTGAAGGAGGCGACACCGTTCTGTAACCTGCTCCTTGTTATATCAGATTTGACAGGACCATCCACAGACTGGTGTCAGGCTCCAGGCCGTGCTGAAGGAGGTGACACCGTTCTGTAACCAGCTCCTTGTTATATCAGATTTGACAGGCCCATCCACAGCCTGCTGTCAGGCTCCAGGCCGTGCTGAAGGAGGCAACACCGTTCTGTAACCAGCTACTTGTTGTAGCAGATTTGACAGGACAATCCACAGCCTGGTGTCAGGCTCCAGGCCGTGCTGAAGGAGGCGACACCGTTCTGTAACCAGCTCCTTGTTGTAGCAGATTTGACAGGACCATCCACAGCCTGGTGTCAGGCTCCAGGCCGTGCTGAAGGAGGTGACACCGTTCTGTAACAAGCTCCTTGTTATATCAGATTTGACAGGACCATCCACAGCCTGGTGTCAGGCTCCAGGCCGTGCTGAAGGAGGCGACACCGTTCTGTAACCAGCTCCTTGTTATATCAGATTTGACAGGACCATCCACAGCCTGGTGTCAGGCTCCAGGCCGTGCTGAAGGAGGTGACACCGTTCTGTAACCAGCTCCTTGATATATCAGATTTGACAGGACCATCCACAGCCTGGTGTCAGGCTCCAGGCCGTGCTGAAGGAGGCGACACCGTTCTGTAACCAGCTCCTTGTTATATCAGATTTGACAGGACCATCCACAGCCTGGTGTCAGGCACCAGGCCGTGCTGAAGGAGGCGACACCGTTCTGTAACCTGCTCCATGTTATATCAGATTTGACAGGACCATCCACAGACTGGTGTCAGGCTCCAGGCCGTGCTGAAGGAGGCGACACCGTTCTGTAACCAGCTCCTTGTTATATCAGATTTGACAGGACCATCCACAGCCTGGTGTCAGGCTCCAGACCGTGCTGAAGGAGGCGACACCGTTCTGTAACCAGCTCCTTGTTATATCAGATTTGACAGGATCATCCACAGCCTGGTGTCAGGCTCCAGGCCATGCTGAAGGAGGTGACACCGTTCTGTAACCAGCTCCTTGTTATATCAGATTTGACAGGACCATCCACAGCCTGGTGTCAGGCTCCAGGCCGTGCTGAAGGAGGCGACACCGTTCTGTAACCAGCTCCTTGTATATCAGATTTGACAGGACCATCCACAGCCTGGTGTCAGGCTCCAGGCCGTGCTGAAGGAGGCGACACCGTTCTGTAACCAGCTCCTTGTTATATCAGATTTGACAGGATCATCCACAGCCTGGTGTCAGGCTCCAGGCCATGCTGAAGGAGGTGACACCGTTCTGTAACCAGCTCCTTGTTATATCAGATTTGACAGGCCCATCCACAGCCTGGTGTCAGGCTCCAGGCCGTGCTGAAGGAGGCGACACCGTTCTGTAACCAGCTCCTTGTTGTAGCAGATTTGACAGGACCATCCACAGCCTGGTGTCAGGCTCCAGGCCGTGCTGAAGGAGGCGACACCGTTCTGTAACCAGCTCCTTGTTGTAGCAGGTTTGACAGGACCATCCACAGCCTGGTGTCAGGCTCCAGGCCGTGCTGAAGGAGGCGACACCGTTCTGTAACCAGCTCCTTGTTATATCAGATTTGACAGGACCATCCACAGCCTGGTGTCAGGCTCCAGGCCGTGCTGAAGGAGGCGACATCGTTCTGTAACCAGCTCCTTGTTATGTCAGATTTGACAGGACCATCCACAGTCTGGTGTCAGGCTCCAGGCCGTGCTGAAGGAGGTGACACCGTTCTGTAACCAGCTCCTTGTTATATCAGATTTGACAGGCCCATCCACAGCCTGCTGTCAGGCTCCAGGCCGTGCTGAAGGAGGCGACACCGTTCTGTAACCAGCTCCTTGTTATATCAGATTTGACAGGACCATCCACAGCCTGGTGTCAGGCTCCAGGCCGTGCTGAAGGAGGCGACACCGTTCTGTAACCAGCTCCTTGTTGTAGCAGGTTTGACAGGACCATCCACAGCCTGGTGTCAGGCTCCAGGCCGTGCTGAAGGAGGCGACACCGTTCTGTAACCAGCTCCTTGTTGTAGCAGATTTGACAGGACCATCCACAGCCTGGTGTCAGGCTCCAGGCCGTGCTGAAGGAGGTGACACCGTTCTGTAACCAGCTCCTTGTTATATCAGATTTGACAGGACCATCCACAGCCTGGTGTCGGGCTCCAGGCCGTGCTGAAGGAGGCGACACCGTCCTGTAACCAGCTCCTTGTTATATCAGATTTGACAGGACCATTCACAGCCTGGTGTCAGGCTCCAGGCCGTGCTGAAGGAGGCGACACCGTTCTGTAACCAGCTCCTTGTTATATCAGATTTGACAGGACCATCCACAGCCTGGTGTCAGGCACCAGGCCGTGCTGAAGGAGGCGACACCCTTCTGTAACCAGCTCCTTGTTATATCAGATTTGACAGGACCATCCACAGCCTGGTGTCAGGCTCCAGGCAGTGCTGAAGCAGGCGACACCGTTCTGCAACTAGCTCCTTGTTCTATCAGATTTGACAGGACCATCCACAGCCTGGTGTCTGGCTCCAGGCCGTGCTGAAGGAGGCAACACCGTTCTGTAACCAGCTCCTTGTTATATCAGATTTGACAGGGCCATCCACAGCCTGGTGTCAGGCTCCAGGCCGTGCTGAAGGAGGCGACACCGTTCTGTAACCAGCACCTTGTTATATCAGATTTGACAGGACCATCCACAGCCTGGTGTCAGGCTCCAGGCCGTGCTGAAGGAGGCGACACCGTTCTGTAACCAGCTCCTTGTTATTTCAGATTTGACAGGACCATCCACAGCCTGGTGTCAGGCTCCAGGCCGTGCTGAAGGAGGTGACACCGTTCTGTAACCAACACCTTGTTATATCAGATTTGACAGGACCATCCACAGCCTGGTGTCAGGCTCCAGGCCGTGCTGAAGGAGGCGACACCGTTCTGTAACCAGCTCCTTGTTATATCAGATTTGACAGGGCCATCCACAGCCTGGTGTCAGGCTCCAGGCCGTGCTGAAGGAGGCGACACAGTTCTGTAACCAGCTCCTTGTTATATCAGATTTGACAGGACAATCCACAGCCTGGTGTCAGGCTCCAGGCCGTGCTGAAGGAGGTGACACCGTTCTGTAACCAGCACCTTGTTATATCAGATTTGACAGGACCTTCCACAGCCTGGTGTCTGGCTCCACGCCGTGCTGAAGGAGGCGACACCGTTCTGTAACCAGCACCTTGTTATATCAGATTTGACAGGACCATCCACAGCCTGGTGTCAGGCTCCAGGCCGTGCTGAAGGAGGTGACACCGTTCTGTAACCAGCACCTTGTTATATCAGATTTGACAGGACCATCCACAGCCTGGTGTCAGGCTCCACGCCGTGCTGAAGGAGGCGACATCGTTCTGTAACCAGCTCCTTGTTATGTCAGATTTGGCAGGACCATCCACAGCCTGGTGTCAGGCTCCAGGCCGTGCTGAAGGAGGTGACACCGTTCTGTAACCAGCTCCTTGTTATATCAGATTTGACAGGACCATCCACAGCCTGGTGTCAGGCTCCAGGCCGTGCTGAAGGAGGCGACACCGTTCTGTAACCTGCTCCATGTTATATCAGATTTGACAGGACCATCCACAGACTGGTGTCAGGCTCCAGGCCGTGCTGAAGGAGGCGACACCGTTCTGTAACCAGGTCCTTGTTATATCAGATTTGACAGGACCATCCACAGCCTGGTGTCAGGCTCCAGACCGTGCTGAAGGAGGCGACACCGTTCTGTAACCAGCACCTTGTTATATCAGATTTGACAGGACCATCCTCAGCCTGGTGTCAGGCTCCAGACCGTGCTGAAGGAGGCGACACCGTTCTGTAACCAGCTCCTTGTTGTATCAGATTTGACAGGACCATCCACAGCCTGTTGTCAGGCTCCAGGCCGTGCTGAAGGAGGTGACACCGTTCTGTAACCAGCTCCTTGTTATATCAGATTTGACAGGACCATCCACAGCCTGGTGTCAGGCTCCAGGCCGTGCTGAAGGAGGCGACACCGTTCTGTAACCAGCTCCTTGTTATATCAGATTTGACAGGACCATCCACAGCCTGGTGTCAGGCTCCAGGCCGTGCTGAAGGAGGTGACACCGTTCTGTAACCAGCTCCTTGTTATATCAGATTTGACAGGCCCATCCACAGCCTGGTGTCAAGCTCCAGGCCGTGCTGAAGGAGGCGACACCGTTCTGTAACCAGCTCCTTGTTATATCAGATTTGACAGGCCCATCCACAGCCTGGTGTCAGGCTCCAGGCCGTGCTGAAGGAGGCGACACCGTTCTGTAACCAGCACCTTGTATCAGATTTGACAGGACCATCCACAGCCTGGTGTCAGGCTCCAGGCCGTGCTGAAGGAGGCGACACCGTTCTGTAACCAGCTCCTAGTTATATCAGATTTGACAGGACCATCCACAGCCTGGTGTCAGGCTCCAGGCCGTGCTGAAGGAGGTGACACCGTTCTGTAACCAGCTCCTTGTTATATCAGATTGGACAGGACCATCCACAGCCTGGTGTCAGGCTCCAGGCCGTGCTGACGGAGGTGACACCGTTCTGTAACTAGCTCCTTGTTATATCAGATTTGACAGGACCATCCACAGCCTGGTGTCAGGCTCCAGGCCGTGCTGAAGGAGGCGACACCGTTCTGTAACCAGCTCCTTGTTATATCAGATTTGACAGGACCATCCACAGCCTGGTGTCTGGCTCCACGCCGTGCTGAAGGAGGCGACACCGTTCTGTAACCAGCACCTTGTTATATCAGATTTGACAGGACCATCCACAGCCTGGTGTCAGGCTCCAGGCCGTGCTGAAGGAGGTGACACCGTTCTGTAACCAGCACCTTGTTATATCAGATTTGACAGGACCATCCACAGCCTGGTGTCAGGCTCCACGCCGTGCTGAAGGAGGCGACATCGTTCTGTAACCAGCTCCTTGTTATGTCAGATTTGGCAGGACCATCCACAGCCTGGTGTCAGGCTCCAGGCCGTGCTGAAGGAGGTGACACCGTTCTGTAACCAGCTCCTTGTTATATCAGATTTGACAGGACCATCCACAGCCTGGTGTCAGGCTCCAGGCCGTGCTGAAGGAGGCGACACCGTTCTGTAACCTGCTCCATGTTATATCAGATTTGACAGGACCATCCACAGACTGGTGTCAGGCTCCAGGCCGTGCTGAAGGAGGCGACACCGTTCTGTAACCAGGTCCTTGTTATATCAGATTTGACAGGACCATCCACAGCCTGGTGTCAGGCTCCAGACCGTGCTGAAGGAGGCGACACCGTTCTGTAACCAGCACCTTGTTATATCAGATTTGACAGGACCATCCTCAGCCTGGTGTCAGGCTCCAGACCGTGCTGAAGGAGGCGACACCGTTCTGTAACCAGCTCCTTGTTGTATCAGATTTGACAGGACCATCCACAGCCTGTTGTCAGGCTCCAGGCCGTGCTGAAGGAGGTGACACCGTTCTGTAACCAGCTCCTTGTTATATCAGATTTGACAGGACCATCCACAGCCTGGTGTCAGGCTCCAGGCCGTGCTGAAGGAGGCGACACCGTTCTGTAACCAGCTCCTTGTTATATCAGATTTGACAGGACCATCCACAGCCTGGTGTCAGGCTCCAGGCCGTGCTGAAGGAGGTGACACCGTTCTGTAACCAGCTCCTTGTTATATCAGATTTGACAGGCCCATCCACAGCCTGGTGTCAGGCTCCAGGCCGTGCTGAAGGAGGCGACACCGTTCTGTAACCAGCTCCTTGTTATATCAGATTTGACAGGCCCATCCACAGCCTGGTGTCAGGCTCCAGGCCGTGCTGAAGGAGGCGACACCGTTCTGTAACCAGCACCTTGTATCAGATTTGACAGGACCATCCACAGCCTGGTGTCAGGCTCCAGGCCGTGCTGAAGGAGGCGACACCGTTCTGTAACCAGCTCCTAGTTATATCAGATTTGACAGGACCATCCACAGCCTGGTGTCAGGCTCCAGGCCGTGCTGAAGGAGGTGACACCGTTCTGTAACCAGCTCCTTGTTATATCAGATTGGACAGGACCATCCACAGCCTGGTGTCAGGCTCCAGGCCGTGCTGAAGGAGGCGACACCGTTCTGTAACCAGCTCCTTGTTATATCAGATTTGACAGGACCATCCACAGCCTGGTGTCAGGCTCCAGGCCGTGCTGACGGAGGTGACACCGTTCTGTAACCAGCTCCTTGTGAGATCAGATTTGACAGGACCATCCACAGCCTGGTGTCAGGCTCCAGGCCGTGCTGAAGTAGGCGACACCGTTCTGTAACCAGCTCCTTGTTGTATCAGATTTGACAGGACCATCCACAGCCTGGTGTCAGGCTCCAGGCCGTGCTGAAGGAGGTGACACCGTTCTGTAACCAGCTCCTTGTTATATCAGATTTGACAGGACCATCCACAGCCTGGTGTCAGGCTCCAGGCCGTGCTGAAGGAGGCGACACCGTTCTGTAACCAGCTCCTTGTTGTAGCAGATTTGACAGGGCCATCCACAGCCTGGTGTCAGGCTCCAGGCCGTGCTGAAGGAGGCGACACCGTTCTGTAACCAGCTCCTTGTTGTAGCAGGTTTGACAGGACCATCCACAGCCTGGTGTCAGGCTCCAGGCCGTGCTGAAGGAGGCGACACCGTTCTGTAACCAGCACCTTGTTGTATCAGATATGACAGGACCATCCACAGCCTGGTGTCAGGCTCCAGGCCGTGCTGAAGGAGGCGACACCGTTCTGTAACCAGCTCCTTGTTATATCAGATTTGACAGGCCCATCCACAGCCTGGTGTCAGGCTCCAGGCCGTGCTGAAGGAGGCGACACCGTTCTGTAACCAGCACCTTGTATCAGATTTGACAGGACCATCCACAGCCTGGTGTCAGGCTCCAGGCCGTGCTGAAGGAGGCGACACCGTTCTGTAACCAGCTCCTAGTTATATCAGATTTGACAGGACCATCCACAGCCTGGTGTCAGGCTCCAGGCCGTGCTGAAGGAGGTGACACCGTTCTGTAACCAGCTCCTTGTTATATCAGATTGGACAGGACCATCCACAGCCTGGTGTCAGGCTCCAGGCCGTGCTGACGGAGGTGACACCGTTCTGTAACTAGCTCCTTGTTATATCAGATTTGACAGGACCATCCACAGCCTGGTGTCAGGCTCCAGGCCGTGCTGAAGGAGGCGACACCGTTCTGTAACCAGCTCCTTGTTATATCAGATTTGACAGGACCATCCACAGCCTGGTGTCAGGCTCCAGGCCGTGCTGAAGTAGGCGACACCGTTCTGTAACCAGCTCCTTGTTGTATCAGATTTGACAGGACCATCCACAGCCTGGTGTCAGGCTCCAGGCCGTGCTGAAGGAGGTGACACCGTTCTGTAACCAGCTCCTTGTTATATCAGATTTGACAGGACCATCCACAGCCTGGTGTCAGGCTCCAGGCCGTGCTGAAGGAGGCGACACCGTTCTGTAACCAGCTCCTTGTTGTAGCAGATTTGACAGGACCATCCACAGCCTGGTGTCAGGCTCCAGGCCGTGCTGAAGGAGGCGACACCGTTCTGTAACCAGCTCCTTGTTGTAGCAGGTTTGACAGGACCATCCACAGCCTGGTGTCAGGCTCCAGGCCGTGCTGAAGGAGGCGACACCGTTCTGTAACCAGCACCTTGTTGTATCAGATATGACAGGACCATCCACAGCCTGGTGTCAGGCTCCAGGCCGTGCTGAAGGAGGCGACACCGTTCTGTAACCTGCTCCTTGTTATATCAGATTTGACAGGACCATCCACAGCCTGGTGTCAGGCTCCAGGCCGCGCTGAAGGAGGCGACACCGTTCAGTAACCAGCTCCTTGTTGTAGCAGATTTGACAGGACCATCCACAGCCTGGTGTCAGGCTCCAGGCCGTGGTGAAGGAGGTGACACCGTTCTGTAACCAGCTCCTTGTTATATCAGATTTGACAGGACCATCCACAGCCTGGTGCCAGGCTCCAGGCCGTGCTGAAGGAGGCGACACCGTTCTGTAACCAGCTCCTTGTTATATCAGATTTGACAGGACCATCCACAGCCTGGTGTCAGACTCCAGGCCGTGCTGAAGGAGGCGACACCGTTCTGCAACTAGCTCCTTGTTGTATCAGATTTGACAGGACCATCCACAGCCTGGTGCCAGGCTCCAGGCCGTGCTGAAGGAGGCGACACCGTTCTGTAACCAGCTCCTTGTTATATCAGATTTGACAGGACCATCCACAGCCTGGTGTCAGGCTCCAGGCCGTGCTGAAGGAGGCGACACCGTTCTGTAACCAGCACCTTGTTATATCAGATTTGACAGGACCATCCACAGCCTGGTGTCAGGCTCCAGGCCGCGCTGAAGGAGGCGACACCGTTCTGTAACCAGTTCCTTGTTATATCAGATTTGACAGGACCATCCTCAGCCTGGTGTCAGGCTCCAGGCCGTGCTGAAGGAGGCGACACCGTTCTGTAACCAGCACCTTGTTATATCAGATTGGACAGGACCATCCACAGCCTGGTGTCAGGCTCCAGGCCGTGCTGAAGGAGGCGACACCGTTCTGTAACCAGCACCTTGTTATATCAGATTTGACAGGACCATCCACAGCCTGGTGTCAGGCTCCAGGCCGTGCTGAAGGAGGCGACACCGTTCTGTACCCAGCTCCTTGTTATATCAGATTTGACAGGGCCACCCACAGCCTGGTGTCAGGCTCCAGGCCGTGCTGAAGGAGGTGACACCGTTCTGTAACCAACACCTTGTTATATCAGATTTGACAGGACCATCCACAGCCTGGTGTCAGGCTCCAGGCCGTGCTGAAGGAGGCGACACCGTTCTGTAACCAGCTCCTTGTTATATCAGATTTGACAGGGCCATCCACAGCCTGGTGTCAGGCTCCAGGCCGTGCTGAAGGAGGCGACACCGTTCTGTAACCAGCTCCTTGTTGTATCAGATTTGACAGGACCATCCACAGCCTGGTGTCAGGCTCCAGGCCGTGTTGAAGGATGCGACACCGTTCTGTAACCAGCTCCTTGTTATATCAGATTTGACAGGACCATCCACAGCCTGGTGTCAGGCTCCAGGCCGTGCTGAAGGAGGCGACACCGTTCTGTAACCTGCTCCATGTTATATCAGATTTGACAGGGCCATCCACAGACTGGTGTCAGGCTCCAGGCCGTGCTGAAGGAGGCGACACCGTTCTGTAACCAGGTCCTTGTTATATCAGATTTGACAGGACCATCCACAGCCTGGTGTCAGGCTCCAGACCGTGCTGAAGGAGGCGACACCGTTCTGTAACCAGCTCCTTGTTGTATCAGATTTGACAGGACCATCCACAGCCTGGTGTCAGGCTCCAGGCCGTGCTGAAGGAGGTGACACCGTTCTGTAACCAGCTCCTTGTTATATCAGATTTGACAGGACCATCCACAGCCTGGTGTCAGGCTCCAGGCCGTGCTGAAGGAGGCGACACCGTTCTGTAACCAGCTCCTTGTTATATCAGATTTGACAGGACCATCCACAGCCTGGTGTCAGGCTCCAGGCCGTGCTGAAGGAGGTGACACCGTTCTGTAACCAGCTCCTTGTTATATCAGATTTGACAGGCCCATCCACAGCCTGGTGTCAGGCTCCAGGCCGTGCTGAAGGAGGCGACACCGTTCTGTAACCAGCACCTTGTTATATCAGATTTGACAGGACCATCCACAGCCTGGTGTCAGGCTCCAGGCCGTGCTGAAGGAGGTGACACCGTTCTGTAACCAGCTCCTTGTTATATCAGATTTGACAGGACCATCCACAGCCTGGTGTCAGGCTCCAGGCCGTGCTGAAGGAGGCGACACCGTTCTGTAACCAGCTCCTTGTTGTAGCAGATTTGACAGGACCATCCACAGCCTGGTGTCAGGCTCCAGGCCGTGCTGAAGGAGGCGACACCGTTCTGTAACCAGCTCCTTGTTGTAGCAGGTTTGACAGGACCATCCACAGCCTGGTGTCAGGCTCCAGGCCGTGCTGAAGGAGGCGACACCGTTCTGTAACCAGCACCTTGTTGTATCAGATATGACAGGACCATCCACAGCCTGGTGTCAGGCTCCAGGCCGTGCTGAAGGAGGCGACACCGTTCTGTAACCTGCTCCTTGTTATATCAGATTTGACAGGACCATCCACAGCCTGGTGTCAGGCTCCAGGCCGCGCTGAAGGAGGCGACACCGTTCAGTAACCAGCTCCTTGTTGTAGCAGATTTGACAGGACCATCCACAGCCTGGTGTCAGGCTCCAGGCCGTGGTGAAGGAGGTGACACCGTTCTGTAACCAGCTCCTTGTTATATCAGATTTGACAGGACCATCCACAGCCTGGTGCCAGGCTCCAGGCCGTTCTGAAGGAGGCGACACCGTTCTGTAACCAGCTCCTTGTTATATCAGATTTGACAGGACCATCCACAGCCTGGTGTCAGACTCCAGGCCGTGCTGAAGGAGGCGACACCGTTCTGCAACTAGCTCCTTGTTGTATCAGATTTGACAGGACCATCCACAGCCTGGTGCCAGGCTCCAGGCCGTGCTGAAGGAGGCGACACCGTTCTGTAACCAGCTCCTTGTTATATCAGATTTGACAGGACCATCCACAGCCTGGTGTCAGGCTCCAGGCCGTGCTGAAGGAGGCGACACCGTTCTGTAACCAGCACCTTGTTATATCAGATTTGACAGGACCATCCACAGCCTGGTGTCAGGCTCCAGGCCGCGCTGAAGGAGGCGACACCGTTCTGTAACCAGTTCCTTGTTATATCAGATTTGACAGGACCATCCTCAGCCTGGTGTCAGGCTCCAGGCCGTGCTGAAGGAGGCGACACCGTTCTGTAACCAGCACCTTGTTATGTCAGATTGGACAGGACCATCCACAGCCTGGTGTCAGGCTCCAGGCCGTGCTGAAGGAGGCGACACCGTTCTGTAACCAGCACCTTGTTATATCAGATTTGACAGGACCATCCACAGCCTGGTGTCAGGCTCCAGGCCGTGCTGAAGGAGGCAACACCGTTCTGTACCCAGCTCCTTGTTATATCAGATTTGACAGGGCCACCCACAGCCTGGTGTCAGGCTCCAGGCCGTGCTGAAGGAGGTGACACCGTTCTGTAACCAACACCTTGTTATATCAGATTTGACAGGACCATCCACAGCCTGGTGTCAGGCTCCAGGCCGTGCTGAAGGAGGCGACACCGTTCTGTAACCAGCTCCTTGTTATATCAGATTTGACAGGGCCATCCACAGCCTGGTGTCAGGCTCCAGGCCGTGCTGAAGGAGGCGACACCGTTCTGTAACCAGCTCCTTGTTGTATCAGATTTGACAGGACCATCCACAGCCTGGTGTCAGGCTCCAGGCCGTGTTGAAGGATGCGACACCGTTCTGTAACCAGCTCCTTGTTATATCAGATTTGACAGGACCATCCACAGCCTGGTGTCAGGCTCCAGGCCGTGCTGAAGGAGGCGACACCGTTCTGTAACCTGCTCCATGTTATATCAGATTTGACAGGACCATCCACAGACTGGTGTCAGGCTCCAGGCCGTGCTGAAGGAGGCGACACCGTTCTGTAACCAGGTCCTTGTTATATCAGATTTGACAGGACCATCCACAGCCTGGTGTCAGGCTCCAGACCGTGCTGAAGGAGGCGACACCGTTCTGTAACCAGCTCCTTGTTGTATCAGATTTGACAGGACCATCCACAGCCTGGTGTCAGGCTCCAGGCCGTGCTGAAGGAGGTGACACCGTTCTGTAACCAGCTCCTTGTTATATCAGATTTGACAGGACCATCCACAGCCTGGTGTCAGGCTCCAGGCCGTGCTGAAGGAGGCGACACCGTTCTGTAACCAGCTCCTTGTTATATCAGATTTGACAGGACCATCCACAGCCTGGTGTCAGGCTCCAGGCCGTGCTGAAGGAGGTGACACCGTTCTGTAACCAGCTCCTTGTTATATCAGATTTGACAGGCCCATCCACAGCCTGGTGTCAGGCTCCAGGCCGTGCTGAAGGAGGCGACACCGTTCTGTAACCAGCACCTTGTTATATCAGATTTGACAGGACCATCCACAGCCTGGTGTCAGCCTCCAGGCCGTGCTGAAGGAGGCGACACCGTTCTGTAACCAGCACCTTGTATCAGATTTGTCAGGACCATCCACAGCCTGGTGTCAGGCTCCAGGCCGTGCTGAAGGAGGCGACACCGTTCTGTAACCAGCTCCTAGTTATATCAGATTTGACAGGACCATCCACAGCCTGGTGTCAGGCTCCAGGCCGTGCTGAAGGAGGTGACACCGTTCTGTAACCAGCTCCTTGTTATATCAGATTGGACAGGACCATCCACAGCCTGGTGTCAGGCTCCAGGCCGTGCTGAAGGAGGCGACATCGTTCTGTAACCAGCTCCTTGTTATGTCAGATTTGACAGGACCCTCCGCAGCCTGGTGTCAGGCTCCAGGCCGTGCTGAAGGAGGCGACACCGTTCTGTAACCAGCTCCTTGTTGTATCAGATTTGACAGGACCATCCACAGCCTGGTGTCAGGCTCCAGGCCGTGCTGAAGGAGGTGACACCGTTCTGTAACTAGCTCCTTGTTATATCAGATTTGACAGGACCATCCACAGCCTGGTGTCAGGCTCCAGGCCGTGCTGAAGGAGGCGACACCGTTCTGTAACCAGGTCCTTGTTATATCAGATTTGACAGGACCATCCACAGCCTGGTGTCAGGCTCCAGACCGTGCTGAAGGAGGCGACACCGTTCTGTAACCAGCTCCTTGTTGTATCAGATTTGACAGGACCATCCACAGCCTGGTGTCAGGCTCCAGGCCGTGCTGAAGGAGGTGACACCGTTCTGTAACCAGCTCCTTGTTATATCAGATTTGACAGGACCATCCACAGCCTGGTGTCAGGCTCCAGGCCGTGCTGAAGGAGGCGACACCGTTCTGTAACCAGCTCCTTGTTATATCAGATTTGACAGGACCATCCACAGCCTGGTGTCAGGCTCCAGGCCGTGCTGAAGGAGGTAACACCGTTCTGTAACCAGCTCCTTGTTATATCAGATTTGACAGGCCCATCCACAGCCTGGTGTCAGGCTCCAGGCCGTGCTGAAGGAGGCGACACCGTTCTGTAACCAGCCCCTTGTTGTAGCAGATTTGACAGGACCATCCACAGCCTGGTGTCAGGCTCCAGGCCGTGCTGAAGGAGGCGACACCGTTCTGTAACCAGCTCCTTGTTGTAGCAGGTTTGACAGGACCATCCACAGCCTGGTGTCAGGCTCCAGGCCGTGCTGAAGGAGGCGACACCGTTCTGTAACCAGCACCTTGTTGTATCAGATATGACAGGACCATCCACAGCCTGGTGTCAGGCTCCAGGCCGTGCTGAAGGAGGCGACACCGTTCTGTAACCTGCTCCTTGTTATATCAGATTTGACAGGACCATCCACAGCCTGGTGTCAGGCTCCAGGCCGTGCTGAAGGAGGCGACACCGTTCAGTAACCAGCTCCTTGTTGTAGCAGATTTGACAGGACCATCCACAGCCTGGTGTCAGGCTACAGGCCGTGCTGAAGGAGGTGACACCGTTCTGTAACCAGCTCCTTGTTATATCAGATTTGACAGGACCATCCACAGCCTGGTGCCAGGCTCCAGGCCGTGCTGAAGGAGGCGACACCGTTCTGTAACCAGCTCCTTGTTATATCAGATTTGACAGGACCATCCACAGTCTGGTGTCAGGCTCCAGGCCGTGCTGAAGGAGGTGACACCGTTCTGTAACCAGCTCCTTGATATATCAGATTTGACAGGACCATCCACAGCCTGGTGTCAGGCTCCAGGCCGTGCTGAAGGAGGCGACACCGTTCTGTAACCAGCTCCTTGTTATATCAGATTTGACAGGACCATCCACAGCCTGGTGTCAGGCTCCAGGCCGTGCTGAAGGAGGCGACACCGTTCTGTAACCAGCTCCTTGTTATATCAGATTTGACAGGACCATCCACAGCCTGGTGTCAGGCTCCAGGCCGTGCTGAAGGAGGCGACACCGTTCTGTAACCAGCACCTTGTTATATCAGATTGGACAGGACCATCCACAGCCTGGTGTCAGGCTCCAGGCCGTGCTGAAGGAGGCGACACCGTTCTGTAACCAGCACCTTGTTATATCAGATTTGACAGGACCATCCACAGCCTGGTGTCAGGCTCCAGGCCGTGCTGAAGGAGGCGACACTGTTCTGTACCCAGCTCCTTGTTATATCAGATTTGACAGGGCCACCCACAGCCTGGTGTCAGGCTCCAGGCCGTGCTGAAGGAGGTGACACCGTTCTGTAACCAACACCTTGTTATATCAGATTTGACAGGACCATCCACAGCCTGGTGTCAGGCTCCAGGCCGTGCTGAAGGAGGCGACACCGTTCTGTAACCAGCTCCTTGTTATATCAGATTTGACAGGATCATCCACAGCCTGGTGTCAGGCTCCAGGCCGTGCTGAAGGAGGTGACACCGTTCTGTAACCAGCTCCTTGTTATATCAGATTTGACAGGACCATCCACAGCCTGGTGTCAGGCTCCAGGCCGTGCTGAAGGAGGTGACACCGTTCTGTAACGAGCTCCTTGTTATATCAGATTTGACAGGCCCATTCACAGCCTGGTGTCAGGCTCCAGGCCGTGCTGAAGGAGGCGACACCGTTCTGTAACCAGCTCCTTGTTGTAGCAGATTTGACAGGACCATCCACAGCCTGGTGTCAGGCTCCAGGCCGTGCTGAAGGAGGCGACACCGTTCTGTAACCAGCTCCTTTTTGTAGCAGGTTTGACAGGACCATCCACAGCCTGGTGTCAGGCTCCAGGCCGTGCTGAAGGAGGCGACACCGTTCTGTAACCAGCTCCTTGTTATATCAGATTTGACAGGACCATCCACAGCCTGGTGTCAGGCTCCAGGCCGTGCTGAAGGAGGCGACATCGTTCTGTAACCAGCTCCTTGTTATGTCAGATTTGACAGGACCATCCACAGTCTGGTGTCAGGCTCCAGGCCGTGCTGAAGGAGGTGACACCGTTCTGTAACCAGCTCCTTGTTATATCAGATTTGACAGGCCCATCCACAGCCTGCTGTCAGGCTCCAGGCCGAGCTGAAGGAGGCGACACCGTTCTGTAACCAGCTCCTTGTTGTAGCAGGTTTGACAGGACCATCCACAGCCTGGTGTCAGGCTCCAGGCCGTGCTGAAGGAGGCGACACCGTTCTGTAACCAGCTCCTTGTTGTAGCAGATTTGACAGGACCATCCACAGCCTGGTGTCAGGCTCCAGGCCGTGCTGAAGGAGGTGACACCGTTCTGTAACCAGCTCCTTGTTATAACAGATTTGACAGGACCATCCACAGCCTGGTGTCAGGCTCCAGGCCGTGCTGAAGGAGGCGACACCGTTCTGTAACCAGCTCCTTGTTATATCAGATTTGACAGGACCATTCACAGCCTGGTGTCAGGCTCCAGGCCGTGCTGAAGGAGGCGACACCGTTCTGTAACCAGCTCCTTGTTATATCAGATTTGACAGGACCATCCACAGCCTGGTGTCAGGCTCCAGGCCGTGCTGAAGGAGGCGACACCCTTCTGTAACCAGCTCCTTGTTATATCAGATTTGACAGGACCATCCACAGCCTGGTGTCAGGCTCCAGGCAGTGCTGAAGCAGGCGACACCGTTCTGCAACTAGCTCCTTGTTGTATCAGATTTGACAGGACCATCCACAGCCTGGTGTCAGGCTCCAGGCCGTGCTGAAGGAGGCAACACCGTTCTGTAACCAGCTCCTTGTTATATCAGATTTGACAGGGCCATCCACAGCCTGGTGTCAGGCTCCAGGCCGCGCTGAAGGAGGCGACACCGTTCTGTAACCAGTTCCTTGTTATATCAGATTTGACAGGACCATCCTCAGCCTGGTGTCAGGCTCCAGGCCGTGCTGAAGGAGGCGACACCGTTCTGTAACCAGCACCTTGTTATATCAGATTTGACAGGACCATCCACAGCCTGGTGTCAGGCTCCAGGCCGTGCTGAAGGAGGCGACACCGTTCTGTAACCAGCTCCTTGTTATTTCAGATTTGACAGGACCATCCACAGCCTGGTGTCAGGCTCCAGGCCGTGCTGAAGGAGGTGACACCGTTCTGTAACCAACACCTTGTTATATCAGATTTGACAGGACCATCCACAGCTTGGTGTCAGGCTCCAGGCCGTGCTGAAGGAGGCGACACAGTTCTGTAACCAGCTCCTTGTTATATCAGATTTGACAGGACCATCCACAGCCTGGTGTCAGGCTCCAGGCCGTGCTGAAGGAGGCGACACCGTTCTGTAACCAGCTCCTTGTTATATCAGATTTGACAGGACAATCCACAGCCTGGTGTCAGGCTCCAGGCCGTGCTGAAGGAGGTGACACCGTTCTGTAACCAGCTCCTTGTTATATCAGATTTGACAGGACAATCCACAGCCTGGTGTCAGGCTCCAGGCCGTGCTGAAGGAGGCGACACCGTTCTGTAACCAGCTCTTTGTTGTATCTGATTTGACCGGACCATCCACAGCCTGGTGTCAGGCTCCAGGCCGTGCTGAAGGAGGTGACACCGTTCTGTAACCAACACCTTGTTATATCAGATTTGACAGGACCATCCACAGCCTGGTGTCAGGCTCCAGGCCGTGCTGAAGGAGGCGACACAGTTCTGTAACCAGCTCCTTGTTATATCAGATTTGACAGGACCATCCACAGCCTGGTGTCAGGCTCCAGGCCGTGCTGAAGGAGGCGACACCGTTCTGTAACCAGCTCCTTGTTATATCAGATTTGACAGGACAATCCACAGCCTGGTGTCAGGCTCCAGGCCGTGCTGAAGGAGGTGACACCGTTCTGTAACCAGCTCCTTGTTATATCAGATTTGACAGGACAATCCACAGCCTGGTGTCAGGCTCCAGGCCGTGCTGAAGGAGGCGACACCGTTCTGTAACCAGCTCTTTGTTGTATCAGATTTGACCGGACCATTCACAGCCTGGTGTCAGGCTCCAGGCCGTGCTAAAGGAGGCGACACCGGTCTGTAACCAGCACCTTGTTGTATCAGATTTGTCAGGACCTTCCACAGCCTGGTGTCTGGCTCCAGGCCGTGCTGAAGGAGGCGACACCGTTCTGTAACCAGCACCTTGTTATATCAGATTTGACAGGACCATCCACAGCCTGGTGTCAGGCTCCAGGCCGTGCTGAAGGAGGCGACACCGTTCTGTAACCAGCACCTTGTTATATCAGATTTGACAGGACCATCCACAGCCTGGTGTCAGGCTCCAGGCCGTGCTGAAGGAGGCGACACCGTTCTGTAACCAGCACCTTGTTGTATCAGATATGACAGGACCATCCACAGCCTCGTGTCAGGCTCCAGGCCGTGCTGAAGGAGGCGACATCGTTCTGTAACCAGCTCCTTGTTATGTCAGATTTGACAGGACCATCCACAGCCTGGTGTCAAGCTCCAGGCCGTGCTGACGGAGGTGACACCGTTCTGTAACCAGCTCCTTGTTATATCAGATTTGACAGGACCATTCACAGCCTGGTGTCAGGCTCCAGGCCGTGCTGAAGGAGGTGACACCGTTCTGTAACCAGCTCCTTGTTATATCAGATTTGACAGGACCATCCACAGCCTGGTGTCAGGCTCCAGGCCGTGCTGAAGGAGGCGACACAGTTCTGTAACCAGCTCCTTGTTATATCAGATTTGACAGGACCATCCACAGCCTGGTGTCAGGCTCCAGGCCGTGCTGAAGGAGGCGACACCGTTCTGTAACCAGCTCCTTGTTATATCAGATTTGACAGGACAATCCACAGCCTGGTGTCAGGCTCCAGGCCGTGCTGAAGGAGGTGACACCGTTCTGTAACCAGCTCCTTGTTATATCAGATTTGACAGGACAATCCACAGCCTGGTGTCAGGCTCCAGGCCGTGCTGAAGGAGGCGACACCGTTCTGTAACCAGCTCTTTGTTGTATCAGATTTGACCGGACCATTCACAGCCTGGTGTCAGGCTCCAGGCCGTGCTAAAGGAGGCGACACCGGTCTGTAACCAGCACCTTGTTGTATCAGATTTGTCAGGACCTTCCACAGCCTGGTGTCTGGCTCCAGGCCGTGCTGAAGGAGGCGACACCGTTCTGTAACCAGCACCTTGTTATATCAGATTTGACAGGACCATCCACAGCCTGGTGTCAGGCTCCAGGCCGTGCTGAAGGAGGCGACACCGTTCTGTAACCAGCACCTTGTTATATCAGATTTGACAGGACCATCCACAGCCTGGTGTCAGGCTCCAGGCCGTGCTGAAGGAGGCGACACCGTTCTGTAACCAGCACCTTGTTGTATCAGATATGACAGGACCATCCACAGCCTCGTGTCAGGCTCCAGGCCGTGCTGAAGGAGGCGACATCGTTCTGTAACCAGCTCCTTGTTATGTCAGATTTGACAGGACCATCCACAGCCTGGTGTCAAGCTCCAGGCCGTGCTGACGGAGGTGACACCGTTCTGTAACCAGCTCCTTGTTATATCAGATTTGACAGGACCATTCACAGCCTGGTGTCAGGCTCCAGGCCGTGCTGAAGGAGGTGACACCGTTCTGTAACCAGCTCCTTGTTATATCAGATTTGACAGGACCATCCACAGCCTGGTGTCAGGCTCCAGGCCGTGCTGAAGGAGGCGACACCGTTCTGTTACCTGCTCCATGTTATATCAGATTTGACAGGACCATCCACAGACTGGTGTCAGGCTCCAGGCCGTGCTGAAGGAGGCGACACCGTTCTGTAACCAGGTCCTTGTTATATCAGATTTGACAGGACCATCCACAGCCTGGTGTCAGGCTCCAGACCGTGCTGAAGGAGGCGACACCGTTCTGTAACCAGCTCCTTGTTGTATCAGATTTGACAGGACCATCCACAGCCTGGTGTCAGGCTCCAGGCCGTGCTGAAGGAGGTGACACCGTTCTGTAACCAGCTCCTTGTTATATCAGATTTGACAGGACCATCCACAGCCTGGTGTCAGGCTCCAGGCCGTGCTGAAGGAGGCGACACCGTTCTGTAACCAGCTCCTTGTTATATCAGATTTGACAGGACCATCCACAGCCTGGTGTCAGGCTCCAGGCCGTGCTGAAGGAGGTGACACCGTTCTGTAACCAGCTCCTTGTTATATCAGATTTGACAGGCCCATCCACAGCCTGGTGTCAGGCTCCAGGCCGTGCTGAAGGAGGCGACACCGTTCTGTAACCAGCACCTTGTTATATCAGATTTGACAGGACCATCCACAGCCTGGTGTCAGGCTCCAGGCCGTGCTGAAGGAGGCGACACCGTTCTGTAACCAGCACCTTGTATCAGATTTGTCAGGACCATCCACAGCCTGGTGTCAGGCTCCAGGCCGTGCTGAAGGAGGCGACACCGTTCTGCAACCAGGTCCTAGTTATATCAGAATTGACAGGACCATCCACAGCCTGGTGTCAGGCTCCAGGCCGTGCTGAAGGAGGTGACACCGTTCTGTAACCAGCTCCTTGTTATATCAGATTGGACAGGACCATCCACAGCCTGGTGTCAGGCTCCAGGCCGTGCTGAAGGAGGCGACATCGTTCTGTAACCAGCTCCTTGTTATGTCAGATTTGACAGGACCATCCGCAGCCTGGTGTCAGGCTCCAGGCCGTGCTGAAGGAGGCGACACCGTTCTGTAACCAGCTCCTTGTTATATCAGATTTGACAGGACCATCCACAGCCTGGTGTCAGGCTCCAGGCCGTGCTGAAGGAGGTGACACCGTTCTGTAACTAGCTCCTTGTTATATCAGATTTGACAGGACCATCCACAGCCTGGTGTCAGGCTCCAGGCCGTGCTGAAGGAGGCGACACTGTTCTGTAACCAGCTCCTTGTTATATCAGATTTGACAGGACCATCCACAGCCTGGTGTCAGGCTCCAGGCCGTGCTGACGGAGGTGACACCGTTCTGTAACCAGCTCCTTGTGAGATCAGATTTGACAGGACCATCCACAGCCTGGTGTCAGGCTCCAGGCCGTGCTGACGGAGGTGACACCGTTCTGTAACCAGCTCCTTGTGAGATCAGATTTGACAGGACCATCCACAGCCTGGTGTCAGGCTCCAGGCCGTGCTGAAGGAGGTGACACCGTTCTGTAACCAGCTCCTTGTTATATCAGATTTGACAGGACCATCCACAGCCTGGTGTCAGGCTCCAGGCCGTGCTGAAGGAGGCGACACCGTTCTGTAACCTGCTCCATGTTATATCAGATTTGACAGGTCCATCCACAGACTGGTGTCAGGCTCCAGGCCGTGCTGAAGGAGGCGACACCGTTCTGTAACCAGGTCCTTGTTATATCAGATTTGACAGGACCATCCACAGCCTGGTGTCAGGCTCCAGACCGTGCTGAAGGAGGCGACACCGTTCTGTAACCAGCTCCTTGTTGTATCAGATTTGACAGGACCATCCACAGCCTGGTGTCAGGCTCCAGGCCGTGCTGAAGGAGGTGACACCGTTCTGTAACCAGCTCCTTGTTATATCAGATTTGACAGGACCATCCACAGCCTGGTGTCAGGCTCCAGGCCGTGCTGAAGGAGGCGACACCGTTCTGTAACCAGCTCCTTGTTATATCAGATTTGACAGGACCATCCACAGCCTGGTGTCAGGCTCCAGGCCGTGCTGAAGGAGGTAACATCGTTCTGTAACCAGCTCCTTGTTATATCAGATTTGACAGGCCCATCCACAGCCTGGTGTCAGGCTCCAGGCCGTGCTGAAGGAGGCGACACCGTTCTGTAACCAGCTCCTTGTTGTAGCAGATTTGACAGGACCATCCACAGCCTGGTGTCAGGCTCCAGGCCGTGCTGAAGGAGGCGACACCGTTCTGTAACCAGCACCTTGTTGTATCAGATATGACAGGACCATCCACAGCCTGGTGTCAGGCTCCAGCCCGTGCTGAAGGAGGCGACACCGTTCAGTAACCAGCTCCTTGTTGTAGCAGATTTGACAGGACCATCCACAGCCTGGTGTCAGGCTCCAGGCCGTGCTGAAGGAGGTGACACCGTTCTGTAACCAGCTCCTTGTTATATCAGATTTGACAGGACCATCCACAGCCTGGTGCCAGGCTCCAGGCCGTGCTGAAGGAGGCGACACCGTTCTGTAACCAGCTCCTTGTTATATCAGATTTGACAGGACCATCCACAGCCTGGTGTCAGGCTCCAGGCCGTGCTGAAGGAGGTGACACCGTTCTGTAACCAGCTCCTTGTTATATCAGATTTGACAGGACCATCCACAGCCTGGTGTCAGGCTCCAGGCAGTGCTGAAGCAGACGACACCGTTCTGCAACTAGCTCCTTGTTGTATCAGATTTGACAGGACCATCCACAGCCTGGTGCCAGGCTCCAGGCCGTGCTGAAGGAGGCGACACCGTTCTGTAACCAGCTCCTTGTTATATCAGATTTGACAGGACCATCCACAGCCTGGTGTCAGGCTCCTGGCCGTGCTGAAGGAGGCAACACCGTTCTGTAACCAGCTCCTTGTTATATCAGGTTTGACAGGACCATCCACAGCCTGGTGTCAGGCTCCAGGCAGTGCTGAAGGAGGCGACACCGTTCTGTAACCAGTTCCTTGTTATATCAGATTTGACAGGACCATCCTCAGCCTGGTGTCAGGCTCCAGGCCGTGCTGAAGGAGGCGACACCGTTCTGTAACCAGCACCTTGTTATATCAGATTGGACAGGACCATCCACAGCCTGGTGTCAGGCTCCAGGCCGTGCTGAAGGAGGCGACACCGTTCTGTAACCAGCACCTTGTTATATCAGATTTGACAGGACCATCCACAGCCTGGTGTCAGGCTCCAGGCCGTGCTGAAGGAGGCGACACCGTTCTGTACCCAGCTCCTTGTTATATCAGATTTGACAGGGCCACCCACAGCCTGGTGTCAGGCTCCAGGCCGTGCTGAAGGAGGCGACACCGTTCTGTACCCAGCTCCTTGTTATATCAGATTTGACAGGGCCACCCACAGCCTGGTGTCAGGCTCCAGTCCGTGCTGAAGGAGGTGACACCGTTCTGTAACCAACACCTTGTTATATCAGATTTGACAGGACCATCCACAGCCTGGTGTCAGGCTCCAGGCCGTGCTGAAGGAGGCGACACCGTTCTGTAACCAGCTCCTTGTTATATCAGATTTGACAGGGCCATCCACAGCCTGGTGTCAGGCTCCAGGCCGTGCTGAAGGAGGCGACACCGTTCTGTAACCAGCTCCTTGTTGTATCAGATTTGACAGGACCATCCACAGCCTGGTGTCAGGCTCCAGGCCGTGTTGAAGGATGCGACACCGTTCTGTAACCAGCTCCTTGTTATATCAGATTTGACAGGACCATCCACAGCCTGGCGTCAGGCTCCAGGCCGTGCTGAAGGAGGCGACACCGTTCTGTAACCTGCTCCATGTTATATCAGATTTGACAGGACCATCCACAGACTGGTGTCAGGCTCCAGGCCGTGCTGAAGGAGGCGACACCGTTCTGTAACCAGGTCCTTGTTATATCAGATTTGACAGGACCATCCACAGCCTGGTGTCAGGCTCCAGACCGTGCTGAAGGAGGCGACACCGTTCTGTAACCAGCTCCTTGTTGTATCAGATTTGACAGGACCATCCACAGCCTGGTGTCAGGCTCCAGGCCGTGCTGAAGGAGGTGACACCGTTCTGTAACCAGCTCCTTGTTATATCAGATTTGACAGGACCATCCACAGCCTGGTGTCAGGCTCCAGGCCGTGCTGAAGGAGGCGACACCGTTCTGTAACCAGCTCCTTGTTATATCAGATTTGACAGGACCATCCACAGCCTGGTGTCAGGCTCCAGGCCGTGCTGAAGGAGGTGACACCGTTCTGTAACCAGCTCCTTGTTATATCAGATTTGACAGGCCCATCCACAGCCTGGTGTCAGGCTCCAGGCCGTGCTGAAGGTTGCGACACCGTTCTGTAACCAGCACCTTGTTATATCAGATTTGACAGGACCATCCACAGCCTGGTGTCAGCCTCCAGGCCGTGCTGAAGGAGGCGACACCGTTCTGTAACCAGCACCTTGTATCAGATTTGTCAGGACCATCCACAGCCTGGTGTCAGGCTCCAGGCCGTGCTGAAGGAGGTGACACCGTTCTGTAACCAGCTCCTTGTTATATCAGATTTGACAGGACCATCCACAGCCTGGTGTCAGGCTCCAGGCCGTGCTGAAGGAGGCGACATCGTTCTGTAACCAGCTCCTTGTTATGTCAGATTTGACAGGACCATCCGCAGCCTGGTGTCAGGCTCCAGGCCGTGCTGAAGGAGGCGACACCGTTCTGTAACCAGCTCCTTGTTGTATCAGATTTGACAGGACCATCCACAGCCTGGTGTCAGGCTCCAGGCCGTGCTGAAGGAGGTGACACCGTTCTGTAACCAGCACCTTGTTATATCAGATTTGACAGGACCATCCACAGCCTGGTGTCAGGCTCCAGGCCGTGCTGAAGGAGGCGACACCGTTCTGTAACCAGCTCCTTGTTGTATCAGATTTGACAGGACCATCCACAGCCTGATGTCAGGCTCCAGGCCGTGCTGAAGGAGGTGACACCGTTCTGTAACTAGCTCCTTGTTATATCAGATTTGACAGGACCATCCACAGCCTGGTGTCAGGCTCCAGGCCGTGCTGAAGGAGGCGACACTGTTCTGTAACCAGCTCCTTGTTATATCAGATTTGACAGGACCATCCACAGCCTGGTGTCAGGCTCCAGGCCGTGCTGACGGAGGTGACACCGTTCTGTAACCAGCTCCTTGTTATATCAGATTTGACAGGACCATCCACAGCCTGGTGTCAGGCTCCAGGCCGTGCTGAAGGAGGCGACACCGTTCTGTAACCTGCTCCATGTTATATCAGATTTGACAGGACCATCCACAGACTGGTGTCAGGCTCCAGGCCGTGCTGAAGGAGGCGACACCGTTCTGTAACCAGGTCCTTGTTATATCAGATTTGACAGGACCATCCACAGCCTGGTGTCAGGCTCCAGTCCGTGCTGAAGGAGGCGACACCGTTCTGTAACCAGCTCCTTGTTATATCAGATTTGACAGGACCATCCACAGCCTGGTGTCAGGCTCCAGACCGTGCTGAAGGAGGCGACACCGTTCTGTAACCAGCTCCTTGTTGTATCAGATTTGACAGGACCATCCACAGCCTGGTGTCAGGCTCCAGGCCGTGCTGAAGGAAGTGACACCGTTCTGTAACCAGCTCCTTGTTATATCAGATTTGACAGGACCATCCACAGCCTGGTGTCAGGCTCCAGGCCGTGCTGAAGGAGGCGACACCGTTCTGTAACCAGCTCCTTGTTATATCAGATTTGACAGGACCATCCACAGCCTGGTGTCAGGCTCCAGGCCGTGCTGAAGGAGGTAACACCGTTCTGTAACCAGCTCCTTGTTATATCAGATTTGACAGGCCCATCCACAGCCTGGTGTCAGGCTCCAGGCCGTGCTGAAGGAGGCGACACCGTTCTGTAACCAGCCCCTTGTTGTAGCAGATTTGACAGGACCATCCACAGCCTGGTGTCAGGCTCCAGGCCGTGCTGAAGGAGGCGACACCGTTCTGTAACCAGCTCCTTGTTGTAGCAGGTTTGACAGGACCATCCACAGCCTGGTGTCAGGCTCCAGGCCGTGCTGAAGGAGGCGACACCGTTCTGTAACCAGCACCTTGTTGTATCAGATATGACAGGACCATCCACAGCCTGGTGTCAGGCTCCAGGCCGTGCTGAAGGAGGCGACACCGTTCTGTAACCTGCTCCTTGTTATATCAGATTTGACAGGACCATCCACAGCCTGGTGTCAGGCTCCAGGCCGTGCTGAAGGAGGCGACACCGTTCAGTAACCAGCTCCTTGTTGTAGCAGATTTGACAGGACCATCCACAGCCTGGTGTCAGCTCCAGGCCGTGCTGAAGGAGGTGACACCGTTCTGTAACCAGCACCTTGTTATATCAGATTTGACAGGACCATCCACAGCCTGATGCCAGGCTCCAGGCCGTGCTGAAGGAGGCGACACCGTTCTGTAACCAGCTCCTTGTTATATCAGATTTGACAGGACCATCCACAGTCTGGTGTCAGGCTCCAGGCCGTGCTGAAGGAGGTGACACCGTTCTGTAACCAGCTCCTTGATATATCAGATTTGACAGGACCATCCACAGCCTGGTGTCAGGCTCCAGGCCGTGCTGAAGGAGGCGACACCGTTCTGTAACCAGCTCCTTGTTATATCAGATTTGACAGGACCATCCACAGCCTGGTGTCAGGCTCCAGGCCGTGCTGAAGGAGGCGACACTGTTCTGTAACCAGCTCCTTGTTATATCAGATTTGACAGGTCCATCCACAGCCTGGTGTCAGGCTCCAGGCCGTGCTGAAGCAGACGACACCGTTCTGCAACTAGCTCCTTGTTGTATCAGATTTGACAGGACCATCCACAGCCTGGTGTCAGGCTCCAGGCCGCGCTGAAGGAGGCGACACCGTTCTGTAACCAGTTCCTTGTTATATCAGATTTGACAGGACCATCCTCAGCCTGGTGTCAGGCTCCAGGCCGTGCTGAAGGAGGCGACACCGTTCTGTAACCAGCACCTTGTTATATCAGATTGGACAGGACCATCCACAGCCTGGTGTCAGGCTCCAGGCCGTGCTGAAGGAGGCGACACCGTTCTGTAACCAGCACCTTGTTATATCAGATTTGACAGGACCATCCACAGCCTGGTGTCAGGCTCCAGGCCGTGCTGAAGGAGGCGACACCGTTCTGTACCCAGCTCCTTGTTATATCAGATTTGACAGTGCCACCCACAGCCTGGTGTCAGGCTCCAGGCCGTGCTGAAGGAGTTGACACCGTTCTGTAACCAACACCTTGTTATATCAGATTTGACAGGACCATCCACAGCCTGGTGTCAGGCTCCAGGCCGTGCTGAAGGAGGCGACACCGTTCTGTAACCAGCTCCTTGTTATATCAGATTTGACAGGGCCATCCACAGCCTGGTGTCAGGCTCCAGGCCGTGCTGAAGGAGGCGACACCGTTCTGTAACCAGCTCCTTGTTGTATCAGATTTGACAGGACCATCCACAGCCTGGTGTCAGGCTCCAGGCCGTGTTGAAGGATGCAACACCGTTCTGTAACCAGCTCCTTGTTATATCAGATTTGACAGGACCATCCACAGCCTGGTGTCAGGCTCCAGGCCGTGCTGAAGGAGGCGACACCGGTCTGTACCCAGCTCCTTGTTATATCAGATTTGACAGGACCATCCACAGCCTGGTGTCAGGCTCCAGGCCGTGCTGAAGGAGGTGACACCGTTCTGTAACCAGCACCTTGTTATATCAGATTTGACAGGACCATCCACAGCCTGGTGTCAGGCTCCAGGCCGTGCTGAAGGAGGCGACACCGTTCTGTAACCAGCTCCTTGTTATATCAGATTTGACAGGACCATCCACAGCTGGTGTCAGGCTCCAGGCCGCGCTGAAGGAGGCGACACCGTTCTGTAACCAGCTCTTTGTTGTATCAGATTTGACAGGACCATCCACAGCCTGGTGTCCGCCTCAAGGCCGTGCTGAAGGAGGCGACACCGTTCTGTAACCAGCTCCTTGTTATATCAGATTTGGCAGGACCATCCACAGCCTGGTGTCAGGCTCCAGGCCGTGCTGAAGGAGGCGACATCGTTCTGTAACCAGCTCCTTGTTATGTCAGATTTGACAGGACCATCCGCAGCCTGGTGTCAGGCTCCAGGCCGTGCTGAAGGAGGCGACACCGTTCTGTAACCAGCTCCTTGTTGTATCAGATTTGACAGGACCATCCACAGCCTGGTGTCAGGCTCCAGGCCGTGCTGAAGGAGGTGACACCGTTCTGTAACCAGCACCTTGTTATATCAGATTTGACAGCACCATCCACAGCCTGGTGTCAGGCTCCATGCCGTGCTGAAGGAGGCGACACCGTTCTGTAACCAGCTCCTTGTTGTATCAGATTTGACAGGACCATCCACAGCCTGATGTCAGGCTCCAGGCCGTGCTGAAGGAGGTGACACCGTTCTGTAACTAGCTCCTTGTTATATCAGATTTGACAGGACCATCCACAGCCTGGTGTCAGGCTCCAGGCCGTGCTGAAGGAGGCGACACTGTTCTGTAACCAGCTCCTTGTTATATCAGATTTGACAGGACCATCCACAGCCTGGTGTCAGGCTCCAGGCCGTGCTGACGGAGGTGACACCGTAATGTAACCAGCTCCTTGTTATATCAGATTTGACAGGACCATCCACAGCCTGGTGTCAGGCTCCAGGCCGTGCTGAAGGAGGCGACACCGTTCTGTAACCTGCTCCATGTTATATCAGATTTGACAGGACCATCCACAGACTGGTGTCAGGCTCCAGGCCGTGCTGAAGGAGGCGACACCGTTCTGTAACCAGGTCCTTGTTATATCAGATTTGACAGGACCATCCACAGCCTGGTGTCAGGCTCCAGACCGTGCTGAAGGAGGCGACACCGTTCTGTAACCAGCTCCTTGTTGTATCAGATTTGACAGGACCATCCACAGCCTGGTGTCAGGCTCCAGGCCGTGCTGAAGGAAGTGAAACCGTTCTGTAACCAGCTCCTTGTTATATCAGATTTGACAGGACCATCCACAGCCTGGTGTCAGGCTCCAGGCCGTGCTGAAGGAGGCGACACCGTTCTGTAACCAGCTCCTTGTTATATCAGATTTGACAGGACCATCCACAGCCTGGTGTCAGGCTCCAGGCCGTGCTGAAGGAGGTAACACCGTTCTGTAACCAGCTCCTTGTTATATCAGATTTGACAGGCCCATCCACAGCCTGGTGTCAGGCTCCAGGCCGTGCTGAAGGAGGCGACACCGTTCTGTAACCAGCCCCTTGTTGTAGCAGATTTGACAGGACCATTCACAGCCTGGTGTCAGGCTCCAGGCCGTGCTGAAGGAGGCGACACCGTTCTGTAACCAGCTCCTTGTTGTAGCAGATTTGACAGGACCATCCACAGCCTGGTGTCAGGCTCCAGGCAGTGCTGAAGGAGGCGACACCGTTCTGTAACCAGCACCTTGTTGTATCAGATATGACAGGACCATCCACAGCCTGGTGTCAGGCTCCAGGCCGTGCTGAAGGAGGCGACACCGTTCTGTAACCTGCTCCTTGTTATATCAGATTTGACAGGACCATCCACAGCCTGGTGTCAGGCTCCAGGCCGTGCTGAAGGAGGCGACACCGTTCAGTAACCAGCTCCTTGTTGTACCAGATTTGACAGGACCATCCACAGCCTGGTGTCAGCTCCAGGCCGTGCTGAAGGAGGTGACACCGTTCTGTAACCAGCACCTTGTTATATCAGATTTGACAGGACCATCCACAGCCTGGTGCCAGGCTCCAGGCCGTGCTGAAGGAGGCGACACCGTTCTGTAACCAGCTCCTTGTTATATCAGATTTGACAGGACCATCCACAGTCTGGTGTCAGGCTCCAGGCCGTGCTGAAGGAGGTGACACCGTTCTGTAACCAGCTCCTTGATATATCAGATTTGACAGGACCATCCACAGCCTGGTGTCAGGCTCCAGGCCGTGCTGAAGGAGGCGACACCGTTCTGTAACCAGCTCCTTGTTATATCAGATTTGACAGGACCATCCACAGCCTGGTGTCAGGCTCCAGGCCGTGCTGAAGGAGGCGACACTGTTCTGTAACCAGCTCCTTGTTATATCAGATTTGACAGGTCCATCCACAGCCTGGTGTCAGGCTCCAGGCCGTGCTGAAGCAGACGACACCGTTCTGCAACTAGCTCCTTGTTGTATCAGATTTGACAGGACCATCCACAGCCTGGTGTCAGGCTCCAGGCCGCGCTGAAGGAGGCGACACCGTTCTGTAACCAGTTCCTTGTTATATCAGATTTGACAGGACCATCCTCAGCCTGGTGTCAGGCTCCAGGCCGTGCTGAAGGAGGCGACACCGTTCTGTAACCAGCACCTTGTTATATCAGATTGGACAGGACCATCCACAGCCTGGTGTCAGGCTCCAGGCCGTGCTGAAGGAGGCGACACCGTTCTGTAACCAGCACCTTGTTATATCAGATTTGCCAGGACCATCCACAGCCTGGTGTCAGGCTCCAGGCCGTGCTGAAGGAGGCGACACCGTTCTGTACCCAGCTCCTTGTTATATCAGATTTGACAGTGCCACCCACAGCCTGGTGTCAGGCTCCAGGCCGTGCTGAAGGAGGTGACACCGTTCTGTAACCAACACCTTGTTATATCAGATTTGACAGGACCATCCACAGCCTGGTGTCAGGCTCCAGGCCGTGCTGAAGGAGGCGACACCGTTCTGTAACCAGCTCCTTGTTATATCAGATTTGACAGGGCCATCCACAGCCTGGTGTCAGGCTCCACGCCGTGCTGAAGTAGGCGACACCGTTCTGTAACCAGCTCCTTGTTGTATCAGATTTGACAGGACCATCCACAGCCTGGTGTCAGGCTCCAGGCCGTGTTGAAGGATGCAACACCGTTCTGTAACCAGCTCCTTGTTATATCAGATTTGACAGGACCATCCACAGCCTTGTGTCAGGCTCCAGGCCGTGCTGAAGGAGGCGACACCGGTCTGTACCCAGCTCCTTGTTATATCAGATTTGACAGGACCATCCACAGCCTGGTGTCAGGCTCCAGGCCGTGCTGAAGGAGGTGACACCGTTCTGTAACCAGCACCTTGTTATATCAGATTTGACAGGACCATCCACAGCCTGGTGTCAGGCTCCAGGCCGTGCTGAAGGAGGCGACACCGTTCTGTAACCAGCTCCTTGTTATATCAGATTTGACAGGACCATCCACAGCTCGTGTCAGGCTCCAGGCCGTGCTGAAGGAGGCGACACCGTTCTGTAACCAGCTCTTTGTTGTATCAGATTTGACAGGACCATCCACAGCCTGGTGTCCGCCTCAAGGCCGTGCTGAAGGAGGCGACACCGTTCTGTAACCAGCTCCTTGTTATATCAGATTTGACAGGACCATCCACAGACTGGTGTCAGGCTCCAGGCCGTGCTGAAGGAGGTGACACCGTTCTGTAACCAGCTCCTTGTTATATCAGATTTGACAGGACCATCCACAGCCTGGTGTCAGGCTCCAGGCCGTGCTGAAGGAGGCAACACCGTTCTGTAACCAGCACCTTGTTATATCAGATTTGACAGGACCATCCACAGCCTGGTGTCAGGCTCCAGGCCGTGCTGAAGGAGGCGACGCCATTCTGTAACCAGCGCCTTGTTATATCAGATTTGACAGGACCATCCACAGCCTGGTGTCAGGCTCCAGGCCGTGCTGAAGGAGGCGACACCGGTCTGTACCCAGCTCCTTGTTATATCAGATTTGACAGGACAATCCACAGCCTGGTGTCAGGCTCCAGGCCGTGTTGAAGGAGGTGACACCGTTCTGTACCCAGCTCCTTGTTATATCAGATTTGACAGGACAATCCACAGCCTGGTATCAGGCTCCAGGCCGTGCTGAAGGAGGCGACACCGTTCTGTAACCAGCACCTTGTTATATCAGATTTGTCAGGACCATCCACAGCCTGGTGTCAGGCTCCAGGCCGTGCTGAAGGAGGCGACACCGTTCTGTAACCAGCTCCTTGTTTTATCAGATTTGACAGGACCATCCACAGCCTGGTGTCAGGCTCCAGGCCGTGCTGAAGGAGGCGACACCGTTCTGTAACCAGCACCTTGTTATATCAGATTTGACAGGACCATCCACAGCCTGGTATCCGCCTCAAGGCCGTGCTGAAGGAGGCGACACCGTTCTGTAACCAGCTCCTTGTTATATCAGATTTGACAGGACCATCCACAGACTGGTGTCAGGCTCCAGGCCGTGCTGAAGGAGGCGACACCGTTCTGTAACCAGCTCCTGGTATCAGATTTGACAGGACCATCCACAGCCTGGTGTCAGGCTCCAGGCCGTGCTGAAGGAGGCGACACCGTTCTGTAACCAGCTCCTTGTTATATCAGATTTGACAGGACCATCCACAGCCTGGTGTCAGGCTCCAGGCAGTGCTGAAGGAGGCGACACCGTTCTGTAACCAGTTCCTTGTTATATCAGATTTGACAGGACCATCCTCAGCCTGGTGTCAGGCTCCAGGCCGTGCTGAAGGAGGCGACACCGTTCTGTAACCAGCACCTTGTTATATCAGATTGGACAGGACCATCCACAGCCTGGTGTCAGGCTCCAGGCCGTGCTGAAGGAGGCGACACCGTTCTGTAACCAGCACCTTGTTATATCAGATTTGACAGGACCATCCACAGCCTGGTGTCAGGCTCCAGGCCGTGCTGAAGGAGGCGACACCGTTCTGTACCCAGCTCCTTGTTATATCAGATTTGACAGGGCCACCCACAGCCTGGTGTCAGGCTCCAGGCCGTGCTGAAGGAGGTGACACCGTTCTGTAACCAACACCTTGTTATATCAGATTTGACAGGACCATCCACAGCCTGGTGTCAGGCTCCAGGCCGTGCTGAAGGAGGCGACACCGTTCTGTAACCAGCTCCTTGTTATATCAGATTTGACAGGGCCATCCACAGCCTGGTGTCAGGCTCCAGGCCGTGCTGAAGGAGGCGACACCGTTCTGTAACCAGCTCCTTGTTGTATCAGATTTGACAGGACCATCCACAGCCTGGTGTCAGGCTCCAGGCCGTGTTGAAGGATGCGACACCGTTCTGTAACCAGCTCCTTGTTATATCAGATTTGACAGGACCATCCACAGCCTGGTGTCAGGCTCCAGGCCGTGCTGAAGGAGGCGACACCGTTCTGTAACCTGCTCCATGTTATATCAGATTTGACAGGACCATCCACAGACTGGTGTCAGGCTCCAGGCCGTGCTGAAGGAGGCGACACCGTTCTGTAACCAGGTCCTTGTTATATCAGATTTGACAGGACCATCCACAGCCTGGTGTCAGGCTCCAGACCGTGCTGAAGGAGGCGACACCGTTCTGTAACCAGCTCCTTGTTGTATCAGATTTGACAGGACCATCCACAGCCTGGTGTCAGGCTCCAGGCCGTGCTGAAGGAGGTGACACCGTTCTGTAACGAGCTCCTTGTTATATCAGATTTGACAGGACCATCAACAGCCTGGTGTCAGGCTCCAGGCCGTGCTGAAGGAGGCGACACCGTTCTGTAACCAGCTCCTTGTTATATCAGATTTGACAGGACCATCCACAGCCTGGTGTCAGGCTCCAGGCCGTGCTGAAGGAGGTGACACCGTTCTGTAACCAGCTCCTTGTTATATCAGATTTGACAGGCCCATCCACAGCCTGGTGTCAGGCTCCAGGCCGTGCTGAAGGAGGCGACACCGTTCTCTAACCAGCACCTTGTTATATCAGATTTGACAGGACCATCCACAGCCTGGTGTCAGCCTCCAGGCCGTGCTGAAGGAGGCGACACCGTTCTGTAACCAGCACCTTGTATCAGATTTGTCAGGACCATCCACAGCCTGGTGTCAGGCTCCAGGCCGTGCTGAAGGAGGCGACACCGTTCTGTAACCAGCTCCTAGTTATATCAGATTTGACAGGCCCATCCACAGCCTGGTGTCAGGCTCGAGGCCGTGCTGAAGGAGGTGACACCGTTCTGTAACCAGCTCCTTGTTATATCAGATTTGACAGGACCATCCACAGCCTGGTGTCAGGCTCCAGGCCGTGCTGAAGGAGGCGACATCGTTCTGTAACCAGCTCCTTGTTATGTCAGATTTGACAGGACCATCCGCAGCCTGGTGTCAGGCTCCAGGCCGTGCTGAAGGAGGCGACACCGTTCTGTAACCAGCTCCTTGTTGTATCAGATTTGACAGGACCATCCACAGCCTGGTGTCAGGCTCCAGGCCGTGCTGAAGGAGGTGACACCGTTCTGTAACTAGCTCCTTGTTATATCAGATTTGACAGGACCATCCACAGCCTGGTGTCAGGCTCTAGGCCGTGCTGAAGGAGGCGACACTGTTCTGTAACCAGCTCCTTGTTATATCAGATTTGACAGGACCATCCACAGCCTGGTGTCAGGCTCCAGGCCGTGCTGACGGAGGTGACACCGTTCTGTAACCAGCTCCTTGTGAGATCAGATTTGACAGGACCATCCACAGCCTGGTGTCAGGCTCCAGGCCGTGCTGACGGAGGTGACACCGTTCTGTAACCAGCTCCTTGTTATATCAGATTTGACAGGACCATTCACAGCCTGGTGTCAGGCTCCAGGCCGTGCTGAAGGAGGTGACACCGTTCTGTAACCAGCTCCTTGTTATATCAGATTTGACAGGACCATCCACAGCCTGGTGTCAGGCTCCAGGCCGTGCTGAAGGAGGCGACACCGTTCTGTAACCTGCTCCATGTTATATCAGATTTGACAGGACCATCCACAGACTGGTGTCAGGCTCCAGGCCGTGCTGAAGGAGGCGACACAGTTCTGTAACCAGGTCCTTGTTATATCAGATTTGACAGGACCATCCACAGCCTGGTGTCAGGCTCCAGACCGTGCTGAAGGAGGCGACACCGTTCTGTAACCAGCTCCTTGTTGTATCAGATTTGACAGGACCATCCACAGCCGGTGTCAGGCTCCAGGCCGTGCTGAAGGAGGTGACACCGTTCTGTAACCAGCTCCTTGTTATATCAGATTTGACAGGACCATCCACAGCCTGGTGTCAGGCTCCAGGCCGTGCTGAAGGAGGCGACATCGTTCTGTAACCAGCTCCTTGTTATGTCAGATTTGACAGGACCATCCGCAGCCTGGTGTCAGGCTCCAGGCCGTGCTGAAGGAGGCGACACCGTTCTGTAACCAGCTCCTTGTTGTATCAGATTTGACAGGACCATCCACAGCCTGTTGTCAGGCTCCAGGCCGTGCTGAAGGAGGTGACACCGTTCTGTAACTAGCTCCTTGTTATATCAGATTTGACAGGACCATCCACAGCCTGGTGTCAGGCTCCAGGCCGTGCTGAAGGAGGCGACACTGTTCTGTAACCAGCTCCTTGTTATATCAGATTTGACAGGACCATCCACAGCCTGGTGTCAGGCTCCAGGCCGTGCTGACGGAGGTGACACCGTTCTGTAACCAGCTCCTTGTGAGATCAGATTTGACAGGACCATCCACAGCCTGGTGTCAGGCTCCAGGCCGTGCTGACGGAGGTGACACCGTTCTGTAACCAGCTCCTTGTTATATCAGATTTGACAGGACCATTCACAGCCTGGTGTCAGGCTCCAGGCCGTGCTGAAGGAGGTGACACCGTTCTGTAACCAGCTCCTTGTTATATCAGATTTGACAGGACCATCCACAGCCTGGTGTCAGGCTCCAGGCCGTGCTGAAGGAGGCGACACCGTTCTGTAACCTGCTCCATGTTATATCAGATTTGACAGGACCATCCACAGACTGGTGTCAGGCTCCAGGCCGTGCTGAAGGAGGCGACACAGTTCTGTAACCAGGTCCTTGTTATATCAGATTTGACAGGACCATCCACAGCCTGGTGTCAGGCTCCAGACCGTGCTGAAGGAGGCGACACCGTTCTGTAACCAGCTCCTTGTTGTATCAGATTTGACAGGACCATCCACAGCCGGTGTCAGGCTCCAGGCCGTGCTGAAGGAGGTGACACCGTTCTGTAACCAGCTCCTTGTTATATCAGATTTGACAGGACCATCCACAGCCTGGTGTCAGGCTCCAGGCCGTGCTGAAGGAGGCGACACCGTTCTGTAACCAGCTCCTTGTTATATCAGATTTGACAGGACCATCCACAGCCTGGTGTCAGGCTCCAGGCCGTGCTGAAGGAGGTAACACCGTTCTGTAACCAGTTCCTTGTTATATCAGATTTGACAGGCCCATCCACAGCCTGGTGTCAGGCTCCAGGCCGTGCTGAAGGAGGCGACACCGTTCTGTAACCAGCCCCTTGTTGTAGCAGATTTCACAGGACCATCCACAGCCTGGTGTCAGGCTCCAGGCCGTGCTGAAGGAGGCGACATCGTTCTGTAACCAGCTCCTTGTTGTAGCAGGTTTGACAGGACCATCCACAGCCTGGTGTCAGGCTCCAGGCCGTGCTGAAGGAGGCGACACCGTTCTGTAACCAGCACCTTGTTGTATCAGATATGACAGGACCATCCACAGCCTGGTGTCAGGCTCCAGGCCGTGCTGAAGGAGGCGACACCGTTCTGTAACCTGCTCCTTGTTATATCAGATTTGACAGCACCATCCACAGCCTGGTGTCAGGCTCCAGGCCGTGCTGAAGGAGGCGACACCGTTCAGTAACCAGCTCCTTGTTGTAGCAGATTTGACAGGACCATCCACAGCCTGGTGTCAGCTCCAGGCCGTGCTGAAGGAGGTGACACCGTTCTGTAACCAGCACCTTGTTATATCAGATTTGACAGGACCATCCACAGCCTGGTGCCAGGCTCCAGGCCGTGCTGAAGGAGGCGACACCGTTCTGTAACCAGCTCCTTGTTATATCAGATTTGACAGGACCATCCACAGTCTGGTGTCAGGCTCCAGGCCGTGCTGAAGGAGGTGACACCGTTCTGTAACCAGCTCCTTGATATATCAGATTTGACAGGACCATCCACAGCCTGGTGTCAGGCTCCAGGCCGTGCTGAAGGAGGCGACACCGTTCTGTAACCAGCTCCTTGTTATATCAGATTTGACAGGACCATCCACAGCCTGGTGTCAGGCTCCAGGCCGTGCTGAAGGAGGCAACACCGTTCTGTAACCAGCTCCTTGTTATATCAGATTTGACAGGGACATCCACAGCCTGGTGTCAGGCTCCAGGCCGCGCTGAAGGAGGCGACACCGTTCTGTAACCAGTTCCTTGTTATATCAGATTTGACAGGACCATCCTCAGCCTGGTGTCAGGCTCCAGGCCGTGCTGAAGGAGGCAACACCGTTCTGTAACCAGCACCTTGTTATATCAGATTGGACAGGACCATCCACAGCCTGGTGTCAGGCTCCAGGCCGTGCTGAAGGAGGCGACACCGTTCTGTAACCAGCACCTTGTTATATCAGATTTGACAGGACCATCCACAGCCTGGTGTCAGGCTCCAGGCCGTGCTGAAGGAGGTGACAGCGTTCTGTAACCAACACCTTGTTATATCAGATTTGACAGGACCATCCACAGCCTGGTGTCAGGCTCCAGGCCGTGCTGAAGGAGGCGACACCGTTCTGTAACCAGCTCCTTGTTATATCAGATTTGACAGGGCCATCCACAGCCTGGTGTCAGGCTCCAGGCCGTGCTGAAGGAGGCGACACCGTTCTGTAACCAGCTCCTTGTTGTATCAGATTTGACAGGACCATCCACAGCCTGGTGTCAGGCTCCAGGCCGTGTTGAAGGATGCGACACCGTTCTGTAACCAGCTCCTTGTTATATCAGATTTGACAGGACCATCCACAGCCTGGTGTCAGGCTCCAGGCCGTGCTGAAGGAGGCGACACCGTTCTGTAACCAGCACCTTGTTATATCAGATTTGACAGGACCATCCACAGCCTGGTGTCCGCCTCAAGGCCGTGCTGAAGGAGGCGACACCGTTCTGTAACCAGCTCCTTGTTATATCAGATTTGACAGGACCATCCACAGACTGGTGTCAGGCTCCAGGCCGTGCTGAAGGAGGTGACACCGTTCTGTAACCAGCTCCTTGTTATATCAGATTTGACAGGACCATCCACAGCCTGGTGTCAGGCTCCAGGCCGTGCTGAAGGAGGCAACACCGTTCTGTAACCAGCACCTTGTTATATCAGATTTGACAGGACCATCCACAGCCTGGTGTCAGGCTCCAGGCCGTGCTGAAGGAGGCGACACCATTCTGTAACCAGCGCCTTGTTATATCAGATTTGACAGGACCATCCACAGCCTGGTGTCAGGCTCCAGGCCGTGCTGAAGGAGGCGACACCGGTCTGTACCCAGCTCCTTGTTATATCAGATTTGACAGGACAATACACAGCCTGGTGTCAGGCTCCAGGCCGTGTTGAAGGAGGTGACACCGTTCTGTACCCTGCTCCTTGTTATATCAGATTTGACAGGACAATCCACAGCCTGGTATCAGGCTCCAGGCCGTGCTGAAGGAGGTGACACCGTTCTGTAACCAGCACCTTGTTATATCAGATTTGACAGGACCATCCACAGCCTGGTGTCAGGCTCCAGGCCGTGCTGAAGGAGGCGACACCGTTCTGTAACCAGCTCCTTGTTGTATCAGATTTGACAGGACCATCCACAGCCTGGTGTCAGGCTCCAGGCCGTGCTGAAGGAGGCGACACCGTTCTGTAACCAGCACCTTGTTATATCAGATTTGACAGGACCATCCACAGCCTGGTATCCGCCTCAAGGCCGTGCTGAAGGAGGCGACACCGTTCTGTAACCAGCTCCTTGTTATATCAGATTTGACAGGACCATCCACAGACTGGTGTCAGGCTCCAGGCCGTGCTGAAGGAGGCAACACCGTTCTGTAACCAGCACCTTGTTATATCAGATTTGACAGGACCATCCACAGCCTGGTGTCAGGCTCCAGGCCGTGCTGAAGGAGGTGTCACCGTTCTGTAACCAGCACCTTGTTGTATCAGATTTGACAGGACCATCCACAGCCTGGTGTCAGGCTCCAGGCCGTGCTGAAGGAGGCGACACCGTTCTGTAACCAGCACCTTGTTATATCAGATTTGACAGGACCATCCACAGCCTGGTATCCGCCTCAAGGCCGTGCTGAAGGAGGCGACACCGTTCTGTAACCAGCTCCTTGTTATATCAGATTTGACAGGACCATCCACAGACTGGTGTCAGGCTCCAGGCCGTGCTGAAGGAGGCAACACCGTTCTGTAACCAGCACCTTGTTATATCAGATTTGACAGGACCATCCACAGCCTGGTGTCAGGCTCCAGGCCGTGCTGAAGGAGGTGTCACCGTTCTGTAACCAGCACCTTGTTGTATCAGATTTGACAGGACCATCCACAGCCTGGTGTCAGGCTCCAGGCCGTGCTGAAGGAGGCGACACCGTTCTGTAACCAGCTCCTTGTTGTATCAGATTTGACAGGACCATCCACAGCCTGGTATCCGCCTCAAGGCCGTGCTGAAGGAGGCGACACCGTTCTGTAACCAGCTCCTTGTTATATCAGATTTGACAGGACCATCCACAGACTGGTGTCAGGCTCCAGGCCGTGCTGAAGGAGGCAACACCGTTCTGTAACCAGCACCTTGTTATATCAGATTTGACAGGACCATCCACAGCCTGGTGTCAGGCTCCAGGCCGTGCTGAAGGAGGTGACACCGTTCTGTAACCAGCTCCTTGTTATATCAGATTTGACAGGACCATCCACAGCCTGGTGTCAGGCTCCAGACCGTGCTGAAGGAGGCGACACCGTTCTGTAACCAGCACCTTGTTGTATCAGATTTGACAGGACCATCCACAGCCTGGTGTCAGGCTCCAGGCCGTGCTGAAGGAGGCGACACAGTTCTGTAACCAGCACCTTGTTGTATCAGATTTGACAGGACCATCCACAGCCTGGTGTCAGGCTCCAGGCCGTGTTGAAGGATGCGACACCGTTCTGTAACCAGCTCCTTGTTATATCAGGTTTGGCAGGACCATCCACAGCCTGGTGTCAGGCTCCAGGCCGTGCTGAAGGAGGCGACTCCGGTCTGTACCCAGCTCCTTGTTATATCAGATTTGACAGGACCATCCACAGCCTGGTGTCAGGCTCCAGGCCGTGCTGAAGGAGGCGACACCGTTCTGTAACCAGTACCTTGTTATATCAGATTTGACAGGACCATCCACAGCTGGTGTCAGGCTCCAGGCCGTGCTGAAGGAGGCGACACCGTTCTGTAACCAGCTCTTTGTTGTATCAGATTTGACAGGACCATCCACAGCCTGGTGTCAGGCTCCAGGCCGTGCTGAAGGAGGCGACACCGTTCTGTAACCAGCACCTTGTTATATCAGATTTGACAGGACCATCCACAGCCTGGTGTCCGCCTCAAGTCCGTGCTGAAGGAGGCGACACCGTTCTGTAACCAGCTCCTTGTTATATCAGATTTGACAGGACCATCCACAGACTGGTGTCAGGCTCCAGGCCGTGCTGAAGGAGGCAACACCGTTCTGTAACCAGCACCTTGTTATATCAGATTTGACAGGACCATCCACAGCCTGGTGTCAGGCTCCAGGCCGTGCTGAAGGAGGTGTCACCGTTCTGTAACCAGCACCTTGTTGTATCAGATTTGACAGGACCATCCACAGCCTGGTGTCAGGCTCCAGGCCGTGCTGAAGGAGGCGACACCATTCTGTAACCAGCGCCTTGTTATATCAGATTTGACAGGACCATCCACAGCCTGGTGTCAGGCTCCAGGCCGTGCTGAAGGAGGCAACACCGTTCTGTAACCAGCTCCTTGTTATATCAGATTTGACAGGACCATCCACAGCCTGGTGTCAGGCTCCAGGCCGTGCTGAAGGAGGCGACACCGTTCTGTAACCTGCCTCTTGTTGTATCAGATATGAAAGGACCATCCACAGCCTGGTGTCAGGCTCCAGGCCGTGCTGAAGGAGGCGACACCGTTCTGTAACCAGCTCCTTTTTATATCAGATTTGACAGGACCATCCACAGCCTGGTGCCAGGCTCCAGGCCGTGCAGATGGAGGCGACACCGTTCTCTAACCAGCTCCTTGTTATATCAGATTTGACAGGACAATCCACAGCCTGGTGCCAGGCTCCAGGCCGTGCTGAAGGAGGCGACACCGTTCTGTACCCAGCTCCTTGTTATATCAGATTTGACAGGACCATCCACAGCCTGGTGTCAGGCTCCAGGCCGTGCTGAAGGAGGTGACACAGTTCTGTAACCAGCACCTTGTTATATCAGATTTGACAGGACCATCCACAGCCTGGTGTCAGGCTCCAGGCCGTGCTGAAGGAGGCGACACCGTTCTGTAACCAGCTCCTTGTTATATCAGATTTGACAGGACCATCCACAGCTGGTGTCAGGCTCCAGGCCGTGCTGAAGGAGGCGACACCGTTCTGTAACCAGCTCTTTGTTGTATCAGATTTGACAGGACCATCCACAGCCTGGTGTCAGGCTCCAGGCCGTGCTGAAGAAGGCGACACCGTTCTGTAACCAGCACCTTGTTATATCAGATTTGACAGGACCATACACAGCCTGGTGTCCGCCTCAAGGCCGTGCTGAAGGAGGCGACACCGTTCTGTAACCAGCTCCTTGTTATATCAGATTTGACAGGACCATCCACAGACTGGTGTCAGGCTCCAGGCCGTGCTGAAGGAGGTGACACCGTTCTGTAACCAGCTCCTTGTTATATCAGATTTGACAGGACCATCCACAGCCTGGTGTCAGGCTCCAGGCCGTGCTGAAGGAGGCGACACCGGTCTGTACCCAGCTCCTTGTTATATCAGATTTGACAGGACAATCCACAGCCTGGTGTCAGGCTCCAGGCCGTGTAGAAGGAGGTGACACCGTTCTGTACCCAGCTCCTTGTTATATCAGATTTGACAGGACAATCCACAGCCTGGTATCAGGCTCCAGGCCGTGCTGAAGGAGGTGACACCGTTCTGTAACCA